>NW_024040817.1:5587044-5629974 GCF_014851395.1 Micropterus salmoides | reverse complement strand
TAAAAAATGATTAAAGAAAGAGGCCACCGCACAAACGCATGCTTCGACGATCAGTCGACTTGACAATTCAGATTCAAGTATGTAAATCCTTAGTCAGGGACAGCTCTATCAATCTAGACACCTGTAGCTATATGTATTCAGTGCATAGTGTTTATCAACAAGGCTAAGCTACGATGGTATGATGGATGATATTGTACAAAAAATGAGTAGGACTATTAGTAATGTGTAAAGAGTAAACTGTTTTAAAGATATGACAATCTGAAGGTAAAACCGCAGACCGTATAAATAAGATTAAGATACATCTATACAGTCTAGAAAAGAAATACGGCGTATGATCCTACGCAGTGCTATGCTGCTTTGCGGGGAGGGGGGGTTACGGTAGGCTGTTGTCTTAAAAGTTACTTGCACACTACTCGTGAAACATTTTTGGAATTGCATGTAGGCTTATCCATTTTTAAAGGCACATGTGAGAGCCCGGTGTGGACGGAGATAATGAGCAGACTGCAGCGCACACACAGAAGAGAGTGTCTCACACACTTTTTGCGATTAGATTAATAGTGCTGCCCTAAAAAATATATTACCTCAACTTTTAGCGTCACTGGCAGCCAATGTTTGAAGAAAGATCACAACAAAACACTTCTGATTCAGTCTCAGCTCATGTCAGCAAACAAAAGCTTTTACAACATTGCCACCCAGTGGATATAATTGCCATTACACAACCTATTCCGTGAAAAGCTAAAAATGAGGTTTGGTGGAATTTTGTTAGTCTGTTACAGCAATTTGATCGCTAAAATGTAAACTGTGCCGTTAAAATGCAAGGTATAGGGTTAATGCATGTTACACCATGAGTATGCATGAACACCGTTTTCTTCAATGTGTCTGTGTTTCAGTGAGTCCTGCAGATGTCCAGCAGCTGTCACAGAGCAAAAAAGAGATTCTCCCTGAGCAGCAGGTGTTGAGCCCCAGTCTGGACCAGGAGGACCCAGAGCCCACACACATTAAAGAAGAATGGAGTCCCAGTCTGGACCAGGAGGACCCAGAGCCAACACACATTAAAGAAGAATGGAGTCCCAGTCTGGACCAGGAGGACCCAGAGCCCACACACATTAAAGAAGAATGGAGTCCCAGTCTGGACCAGGAGGACCCAGAGCCCACACACATCAAAGAGGAATGGAGTCCCAGTCTGGACCAGGAGGACCCAGAGCCCACACACATCAAAGAGGAATGGAGTCCCAGTCTGGACCAGGAGGACCCAGAGCCCACACACATTAAAGAGGAATGGAGTCCCAGTCTGGACCAGGAGGACCCAGAGCCCACACACATTAAAGAGGAATGGAGTGCCAGTCTGGACCAGGAGGACCCACCAGAGCCCCGACATATTAAAGAGGAACAGGAGGAATTCTGGTCCAGTCAGGAGGGAGAGCAGCTTCCAGGGCTGGAGGAGGCTGATATCACCAAGTTCCCATTCACTCCTGTCCCTGTGAAGGGTGAAGAAGAAAAAGAAGATGAAGAGAAACCTCAGTCCTCACAGCTTCATCAAAGCCAAACGGAACAGATGGAAGCAGAAGCTGAAGGAGAGGACTGTGGAGGACCAGACTCAGCCAGAAACTCTGATCCAGATACTGTTTTACAACCGGAGACTGAAGACCGTGATGCTGACTGGGATGAAACCAGTGAACCCCAGTCAGGTTTAAACTCTCTGAGTGATGCAACATGTGATACTGACTGGAAACGATTCAGTTGCTTTGAGTACGGTGAAACCTTTTCCAACAATCGTGGTGACACTGGTTTTTGGAAAGACAACAGGAAACCACAGCTTGATTTAAACACTTTGAAAAATAATATAATACCAGCAGGTGAAAAGCGATGTAATAAAGACAGAAACTCATTAGGCTCCCCTGAGTATGGGAACAGTTTTACCCAAAAGATACCCATGAGAATCCACAAAGGAGAGAAACTATTCAGTTGCAGTGTTTGTGAAGGAAGATTCATTCGGCACCATCAACTGAAAACCCACAAGTGTGTTGATGGGTCCTCCCCAAAAACGGATAAACGGTTTAGCTGCTCTGAGTGTGGGAAAGGATTTTCTGTAAGGCGAGATTTACGGAATCACATGAGAACTCACACAGGAGAGAAACCTTTCAGCTGCTCTGAGTGTGGGAAAGGATTTTCTGTAAGGCGAGATTTACGGAATCACATGAGAACTCACACAGGAGAGAAACCTTTCAGCTGCTCTCAGTGTGAGAAAAGATTTACTGTACAGGGACATTTGCAGAATCACATGAGAACTCACACAGGAGAGAAACCCTTCAGCTGCTCTGAGTGCGGGAAAAGATTTAATCTAAAGGGACATTTGCAGACACACATGAGAATTCACACAGGAGAGAAACCCTTCAGCTGCTCTGAGTGTGGGAAAAGATTTACTCAGATGGGACATTTGCAGAAACACATACGATCTCACGCAGGAGAGAAACCGTTCGGTTGCTCTGAGTGTGGGAAAACATTTATTCTGAAGGAAAATCTGGACATCCACATTAGAACTCACACAGGAGAGAAACCATTCAGCTGCTCCGAGTGTGGGAAAAGATTTACTCAAAAGGGACATTTACAGAAACACTTGCAAGCACACGCAGGAGAGAAACCATTCAGCTGCTCTGAGTGTGGGAAAAGATTTACTCACAAGGGAGCTTGGAAGACACACCTGAGACTCCACACAGGAGAGAAACCCTTCAGCTGCAGGGTTTGTGACAGAAGATTCACTTGGTGTAAACAACTCAAAAACCACAAGTGTGGTGACGAGTCCTCACATGGAAACCAACCTGAGGAGAACCGAGAGGCAGAGCCTCGAGCCAGCAGCTCAGCTGAACAGATGGAAGCATAAGGTGATGGAGAGGACTGTGGAGGACCAGAACCAGCCAGGAACTCTGATCCAGATACTGTTAAACCACAAGGACTGATCATTTTCTGATCCACTGTGGTTTCACACCACAACACACCTCTGCTTTTACTGCTTTTCACCTGGTGTATCAGGTGAAAAGTAGAGAATAACTTTCTTGGACGTTCATGAGCAGCAGCTGTAGTTTATCTATTGAGGTAATAAAGCTGCTATATCGCCGGTTTGTGGTTGGTCTGCTGACAGTAGAAAAGAGGGACAGCTGGAACAAGACAGCAGTGTGTGCCACTTTTAGTAAACTGACCAGTCTGGATGTAGGAGACTATTATAATAAATTATAATGAATTTACTTACATCACAATTTACATTCTATTAAATGAACATTACACTTTTTATTTAATTTTATAACATTGTTTTAGTACACTTATTTGTACTACTTCCTCCAGGTAGAGTCTCTGCAGTGGTCAGATGAAGATTTAGCCAGAGCCAAGATGCCATTGTGCCAATATGTTCTCCTTCTAGCCTCCTCTTCCTGAGAGCAACACACTCCCCTTATTCTCTTTTACTAATTAATTGTTAAAAATATTGTTCGTTAATCTTGTTCACATAAAGTGTGCCGTGAGTTGTGTGGGTGTTGCTGGTGGATCATGTGTCCGTCCCACTTTCCACAAGTTGCAATTCACCAATCACAGCAAAGTTTCCTGATGAGTGATCAGTGTTTTAATAAGGTGTGTACATGTTTTAAAAATATTTGCTAATATTTTAAGACCCATGCCGAGTGTCTAGAAATCAGGGTCTTTACTTCCCGAGTCCTCCACTGGTTTTACACATAACTGCATTCAAGGAGAAGGAGCACACAAACAGTATAAACAGGTATGCCATAAATTGTTTAATAAACTCTGTGTTACTCTGAACATTTTTCCTCTCTAAATTTCTTCATGTGCTCTTGAATGTTTTCATGTAGGAGCTCATGTGCTCATTGGGAGGAAAGCAAGCGTAGAGCTCTGTCTTGAGTTGGTGTCATTTTCTTCTGAAATGTTTCAATTCTTAAAGAAGTAACATTATCTTTGCCCTTCTTAGTTGGTCAAACACCACACACCAGTACATCATCCGTGTGGCCCCTATAAGATGCATACTACACATTTCACCCCAACCACTGCTCCAAGTGTACTCACGCATACTTGACAGACTCCCTGGTCATCAGAGGAGGCTGTGGATTGCACACTAATCCATCCTCAAGTTCAAGTACAAGAACTTGTCAAAGAACCTCTACTAGAAGTCAAAGTATAATTTTACAGCATTTATAGATACAGGGAACAGATGCAACATATTTGCACATAATTCCATTCCGTGGCCAAAACATTTCGTATGTTATGGGTTTCCAGAAGAGGGTTGGCATAATGGCGCCCCCTACAGATCAGCCCCTGGACAAAGTTTCACCTACGTGTAAGAAATTTCTGTGGTACGTTTATCATGTCCAGCTGTACAAAAAAGCCTCTTGGAGCCATTGCCTAAACCCAACAGGAAGTCGTCCATTTTGGATTTAATGGTCATTTTTGTCGATTCACACACTTTGTACTTTCTCCGTACTTTAACGAGCTCCTCCTAGGGATTAGGTTCAAAGTTTAGATTTTCGCTGTGGACTCTAAACCCAATGACAGTTAAACGTTGTGCAAACAGTGAGTTTTTGTGGAATGGCGTGCCGTCCAAAATCGATGATTCACCATAAAACGTGTGCATGTATAGGTGTGTGTGTGTGTGTATGTGTGTGTGTGTGTATATATATATATATATATATTTGTACCGTTTGTATTAGACCACAGCATTCTTAGGTGAGCAAAAGTAATGGAACAACTAATCTTAAAGGAAATAACATTTAATATTTGGTGGCATAACTCTTGCTTGCAATAACTGCGTCAAGCCTGCGACCCATCGACATCACCAAACTGTTGCATTCTTCATTTGTGATGCTATTCCAGGCTTTTACCGCAACTTCTTTAAGTTCTTGTTTGTTTCGGGGTGTTTCTCCCTTCAGTCTCCTCTTAAGGAGGTGAAATGCAGCTCTGTTGGGTTCAGGTCAGGTGATTGACTTGGCCAGTCTAAAACCTTTTTCCCCCTGATGAAGTCCTTTGTTTTGTTGGCAGTGTGCTTTGGCTCATTGTCCTGCTGCACGATAAACTTCCTCCCCATTAGTTTCAATGCATTTCTCCGTAAATTGGCAGACAAAATGTTTCTGTCCACTTCTAAATTCATTCTGCTGCGACCATCATCAGTTACATCATAAATAAATATTAATGAGCCTGATCCAGAAGCAGCCGTGACATCACCTCCACCAGGCTTCACAGATGAGCTTGTTTGCTTGTTTTTTCTTCTTCCAGCAGTGGATTGTGATACCTTCACTCTGCACTGTGGAGGTCGTTGGTGATGTTTTCTTCACAGCTCTCAACATATTTCTGTCATCAGCTACTGTTGTTTTCCTTGGCCGACCTGTTGGACGTCTGTTGCTCAGTACACCAGTAGTTTCTTTCTTTTTCAGGACGTTCCAAATTGTTGTGCTTGCTGACTGGCAGCTGAAAATGCTGAATATCGGCACCAATAATCGGCCTGACCGATTATTGGTCGACCCCTAATACAGACTCAACGTTGCTCATCTAGGCCCCCAGGCAGCCACCGCTTCTCTCATCCCCGTTGCATCCGAGTTACTTGTATGATCCTCTGGGGAAAATGCTGTTTGCAAACATCGACTTTCCAAATGAATAGTCGATGTTTGCAAACAGCATTTTGGAAGAAAAATAGGTGTGTGATAGTATTACATGCTGCTTATCAAGCAACCGGATCATGTTTGTAAAACCCTCTTTGGTAACTCTGTTGAGTGATACCATGTCTGTGGAAAGTTATCACATCTGTAATTTCTCATTTCCATTTAGAAGTTTTATTGTACAATGTAGCACTGGCAAAGGCATTCAAAATACTTATTTGCTTTGGATGACACTTTGGATGGTCCCATTATATTAGTTTTGATTATAGCAGTTTCATTTCTGTGGGTTGTTTTATTCCATAAATCCATGCACATGAAAAATTCCCTACATGGTTGTCAGTCTCTAATGTGTTGATGCCAAGTGCTAACTCCTCAATCATCATAGCCATTCATGCAAAATAACAAGATAAACATTTCAAAAGTTTACTGTCATGTTGGTTGTAGTCTTCACCCGCACACTGTGCACATATTTTTAAACATTCATTGTACGATGTGAAGCACCATTTCTCATTAGATCTGTCAATGAGAACCATGCTCTAAATGGACATCTAATTGATACAGAACAGAACTATAAAAACTGAGGAATATAGTCAGACAGCAAGTTGTCCTCATGTTGAACATCTTACTTAAAAATTTGGTTTCTTCTATATCCATAAATTTCACCAACTTTAATCATCAATTTTCCAAATTTAACTGTAATACAATCTGATATAATCTAATACAACATTACAGCATTATGCCAGCTTCATCTTTGCACATTTTGCACATCATTGCACATAATACAGCAGGTCTCTCAACTGGTCTAATATGCATGATGGTCCACTTCAGTTAGCATTAACTCACAGTTTTCCTTAATGTGTCTGTGTTCCAGTGTGTCCTGCTAATGTCCAGCATCTGTCAGGGAGCAAAGAAGAGGTTCCCTTGATCAGCACGAGGGGAGCAAGAGAGTGGCCAAGGAGGACCCAGAGCCCCCAAACATTAAATAGAAGTGGAGCCCCAGTCTGGGCCAGGAGGACCCACCAGAGCCCCTTCACAATTAAGAGTATCGGAGCCCCAGTCTGGACCAGGAGGACCCACCAGAGCCCCTTCACATTAAGGAGAAAAACTAGACCAGTCAGGAAGGAGAGCAGCTTCCAGAACTGGAGGAGGCTGATATCACAGTTTCCATTCTCTCTTGTCTCTGTGAAGAGTGATGAAGATGAAAGAGAAACCTCAGTCCTCACAGCTTCATCAGAGCCAGACTGAACAGATTGAAATAGATGCTGATCCAGATAGACTTACAACCTGACTGCAGACAAGCCTGTTGACTCTTTCAAATCTGACTGTCTGCTCACAGTAGATAGAGGGACGTCAGTATGTGTTAGTTTTAGTGAACTGACTAATCACAGCCTGGATGGGGCAGGATATTTAAAAAAAAGGTTGACAGTAAAATTTTGAAATGTTGAACTCGTTCTACATAAATGGTTATGATTATTGACAAGTTAGCTTTTAGCATTAAGACATTAAAGACTATCCACTATGTAGAGCATTTTGTTTGCACAAGGATGTAATAAATGAAAACAAACGTCTCTAAGTAGAATTAATATTATATGAGTGGTAGGCTAGTCAGTATACTATTATTTGAGATATTAATGAATATATTAAATGATCAAATAAATTATTTATAATTGATATGTTAACTGATATGTAGGTTTTGTACAGCTAGTATTCACACTGGTTGAAATAAACAATTTGATAGTAGCCGATTTCCCATCTTTACTAAGCGAGAGTTTAGTAGGAAAGGATTTAAAGGCCTGTCCAAATATAGACAGTTTGAGTTGATTGAAGCAAATAAAATCCCAGGCTGTTAACTGATGTTTTACAGAAATATAAACATTATTTCAACAGTATACTATTATTCTAACATTTTTATTTAACATTATTGTACTAATACACTCATTTAGACTAGTTCCTCCTCCAGGTTGTGATAGAGCCTCTGCAGACAGATGTAGATTTAGCCAGGATGCCAATATGTGCTCCTTCTCCTCCAGAGAGCAACATGCTCCCCTTTTTCTGTTTTACATCTGTTTTACAAAAGTTATTGTTACAAATATTCGTTCACATAAAGTGCGGCGTGAGTTTTGTGGGTGTTGCTGGTACAAAAACTATAAAATAATAAACTCTATTTCAATAATATTTACTATCAGTTTTCACATCAAACTGGAGGGATAATAAATAATAACTACTCTAATAGTAAATTCTAAATTTAAGTAAACTAAAATAAAGTGCTTAATTTCAGAAAAAACAACTGAACAGCTTTTACAGAGTTTCCACTTCCCTACTTTCTCTTGTTCGGTGAGACGCGTGAGCTCTTGCTGGTCCTGCCAGCTAGCATTGGAGATCTAGGAGATATTTTGGTTTTAAACTGCCTGTGGGAGGAATGTAGGCCTACATGTAAAACTCTGTACATTCTTGATTAAAAGCCATGTGAAATCTCTTTTCTCTGAACTAGTGTTTAAAAAGCTTTGCTAATATCTTAAAGCCCATGCCCAGTGTCCAGATACCAGGATCTTGACTTCCTCCACTGGTTTTCACATCATAACTGCACACAAGGATGAGGAGCGTACACATTACATTATAAACATATAATAAATATTAATATTAACAAATAGTTTGTTGATAAACTCTGTGTTACTTGAACATTTTTACTTGTGTGCTCCTGAATTGTTTCATGAAGGAGCTCATGTACGAGTTGGGAAGAAAGTGAGCGTAGAGCTCTGTCTTGACTTACACAACAATGTTCAAAGGCTTAAACAAGTAGCAGAGAAGGAGACACAGTCGTGATGAAAGAAGATGTAGAGAAATTAACAATATTAGATAATATTATTCTATATCCAATATATGGAAATACTTATTTTATTTTATTTATTCGATGAACTATATGAATAGAATTTCTTTAGCTTTGGCTATACTGTCGTTTTAACATTCATGCCAATAAAGCAAATTTGTTTTCGACCTGACTTCTTTTCTCTGTGAGATGGAAGAAGTTAGAAAGTTGCGTGGTGCTGCGGAGCCTCCAGCTGCAGCAGTGTGTAAAATCCATCCAGCCAGAGGGAACGATCACCAACTGTTCACAGCCCGTTGTAGGTATCGGAGAGGGAATGGGGCGTCGGGGCGTACAGGGCCAGGGACAGGAGGTCGGTGGTCGTTCCCTCTGGCTGGATGAAGCACGATCTGCTGGCGTTTCCTCAGAGAGTGGGTCAGAGGTCATCTGACCCAGACCGCACTGTGGATGGCCTTTTTCCCTCTGTAGTTCTTTTGGTGACCTCGGTGCGAGAGCCCTCGTCCTGCGGCTCAGGAGGAGCTCCATCTCCATGACCTTTCACCTGCTCAGCACCTCGAAGCACGGATCCGTTCTGCTCTGCCGTCGACCTTTCCACCTCAGAGTTAAAGACACCTTGTCCACAGATACGATTAGAACAAGATCGTCCTCTTGAGACGGATGCATCGGCTCCGCTGAGGTTTTATGATTCTGCCAATTTCCTGCAATTGAAACTTTCTTTCTGTTCTGTCCTGTTGAGCCTCAGAAACAGGAACTGGACCCAGAGACCAGGACAGGTACAGTTTAGAATATTTAATAAATTTGTGTCTACTTACAGTATGTGACCGAGAAGATGACAAAGTCATTTTGGCTTCATCTTGTTCACCTACATGCTTCTTCTTTCAAGACCAAATGTATCAGCAGTCGAACATGTTGGCTCTGATAAAACCCGACAGTGACTCTGCCGTCATCTGAGTGCACACATAGACATCAAAAGGGGATTCAGCACCTGCCCTTTTTCTTCTTCACGAGAAAGTGCCCTTTTTCTGGGATGCTTTTTTTTTTTCTAATAAAAGAATATACAGTATATCATATATATATATATATGACAGATTCCCTGTCAAACAAATATATTTACTGGGGCAAAAAATCTAAATAGGCTATCAGGTCGAAAGATGAGACTTCTCTCTCTCTCTCTCCCTCTCTCTCAATTCAATTCAATTCAAATTAGCTTTATTGGCAAGAATGTGTAACAACAATATTGCCAAAGCATCATACTTAAAAACTACATAAGAACAATCAACCCCATACATTTCATTAAACAAGTAATTAAAGCGTAAAGTAATTAAAGCGTATTTGTGTTTGTGTTAAAAAAACAAAAATGAAGAAATACTAAAACAGTAAGCGTGTGTGTATTTGTGTGTGTTAAAAAATATATATATAAAAATAAAATAAAACAGTAAGTGTGTGTGTGTGTTTAAAAAAATATTAAAAATAAAATAAATAAAACAGTAAGCGTGTGTGTGTGTTAAAAATAAATAAAAATAAAATAAAACAGTAAGCGTGTGTGTGTTTGTGTGTGTGTTAAAAAATATATATTAAAAATAAAATAAAAAAATAAAACAGTAAGCATGTGTGTGTGTTAAAAAATAAAATATATAAAAAAATAAAAATAAATAAATAAAATAAATAAATGAAACAGTAACGTGTGTGTGTGTATATATTAATAGACAAAAAATTATTTTTAAAATAATTAATTGATTAAAAAATAATAAAAAATTTTTCAATGTTGAGGTTCCACTGGTTGTCCTCACTTCATGGCCTGAGGAGACATATTTTGCAGCAATTATTTCACATTTGGTCATTTTTCCCAGTAAATAGGCGAGTTTCTGTGAGTCTGATATGAATTCGAATTCAGGGTATATTTGGGAAATGTTTGCAAAGTGTTTTTGTCTTAGTGTTTTATATTTAGGGCATGAGGTTAGAAAGTGCAGCTCTGTCTCTACCTGTCCCCTGTCTCTACCTGTCCTCTGTCTCTCTACCTGTCCTCTGTCTCTACCTGTCCCCTGTCACACTGGGAGCAGAGTCTCTCCTCTTGTGGTAGCCAGCTCTGTCTGTGGCGACACTTTTCTATGGCCAGGCTGTGTTCACTCAGTCTGTATGTTGTCAACATGTTTCTTAGTTTGGGACATTTTATTGTACTCAGGTAATTTGCCAGTGTGAATTCTCTTTTTAGGGTCAGATAACATTGGAAATTACTTTGTGTTTTGGTCGTTTCTTTCCGGTATTCAATATATTTTTCTTTCTGCTTGCTGATAATTTGGTTTGGTCTGCTTGAGTTGGTGTTGCTGTCCTGAGGCTGTTGGGGACTTGTTACTGCAGAGAGCCTCAGGACCAGCTGGCTGAGGGGACTCTTCTCTGGTTTCAGCTCCTGGTATGTCAGGGCTTTGTGATCATATGTCTGGGGGTTAACTGATTTTAAGTGATTGTAAAATTTAAGTGATCTTTTCTGTATTTTTAGTAGGAGGGGGTATTGGCCGAGCTCTGCTCTGCACAGATTATTTAGTGTCTTTCTCTGTACCTGCAGGATGCTCTTACAGAACTCAGTATGGAAAGATTCTATGATTGTTTTGTCGCATTTTATTGTTTTTGTTCCATTTTCTCTCTCTCTCTCTCTCTCTCTCCCCTCCTGCTTCTCTCCCAGCAGTGTTTTTCTTGGCTTGTGTGGAGGTGAGTGGTGATGAACAAAAGACTAAACTACCAGTGCCGCGAGTTTACCGCTAATTAAACAAAAGACAGTACAGGCCTATGTCTTGCTAACGCATGACTCGTGAGCTGAGCTAATGTAATAAGTTAGCTGAAGTTTAGCTAAGGCAATATCTCATGGCCTTACAACCTAATGTACTGATGGAGACACTACAGGTGAACACAGTAACATTTGTGTCTAACGTCATCACAATCGCCACATTGATATGCAAAGTAGGCGTTAACTAATTAAAATACGGCAATTTGCACACATTTGACAAGTCACTGCAGGTGAACGGGATAAAGAAAAATAACTAAAGCATATCACCACAGAACTTCCCCAGTTAATGACTTACATCAAGAGTATTTTCCTCTGAAATGTGCTTTGTAAATATGCAGATTAGCTTGTTTTGGTTAATATAGAAGAAATCTACAGATGCAAATAGACCGAGGCTATTAGGCTTAAAACCAACACCATCTAAATGTTTATTCTTGAAGTTTTATTTCCATTAGAGTAAAAGAAGACATGGAAGCAAAATAGACCAAAGTCTCAAAATTGACCACTATGAAAAAAGTTCCTTAAAGAGTAACTTCCTAGTTTTGATGGTGGACTCATTTAATAACTCTCCATTCTATTAGTTTGTTGAATGCTGATAGATCCTTACATGGCAGCCCTTGCTCAAATATGAAACTAAGTCCATGTCACCATCAGTAATTGTGTTTGTGTGTGTGTGTGTGTGCATGGTAAATGTAATATAATAGCAACAATAATAAAGTATTTGATCAATACATTAATATATTCAGGCAATTCAGTATTCTGTTGCTTGGCTGTGTGAAGCTGAAGGTTGTCTTTACTCATTTGGCATCTTGCTTGTGAAACAAAAAGTAAAAGTATTTAAATAATATTTATTTTAATTATTCCTGCAGCCCAATGCCACAGTTTAGTGTGAAGATTTATGTGAAATGTTATGTATTCCAATAACACCAAAAGAATTGAAACAATTTATTGCCTTGTGAAAAATAAACAAATTATTAATGAAACTATATACTTGAAACTAGTAGCATAGAAAACATGCACATTGTGGCGTAGTTTGCTTTGCTGTCGCCTGCTCCTGTGATAAACCTAGTGAATATAAAGAAGACCGTGGTCGCTGTGTGAACTGATTATTATGTAGAAAAGTAAAAATGTGTCTGAGTTAATATATTTGTCTTGTCCTTTTTTTCACTTGAGCCCCTGCCCACCAAAATGTCTGTGCACGTCCCTGTCTGAGTGACCTGATGGAGCTGGTAGGTCCTGGAGGTCCTGGTGGTAGGAGGTGTTGGCTGGTACCGGACCCTCCTCCCAGTCTGAGAAACCATCAGAGGAGGAAGTCGTCGCTGGGCAGGTTTCCACTTCGGCCCGAAGACGACACAGCGTCCAGCAGCATCAGGACGACGCATCATGTGACCTGAGAGCTCCGATATCACACAACTTCAGTGTTCAAATGTGAGGTACTTTTACTTTCTACTTCTACTCCACCACATCTCAGAGGCAAATACTGAACTTTTTATGAATGCATCTGTGTATGAACACAAACACGCATGTATTTGCATACATATTTACTATTACTGTTATTTTTCCGCACTTCACATTCTTATTTCTGTTTGGTTAATATTGTCACTGTAAAAACTGAGCTCTCAAAAAGAAGAAAAAAAGGATTACTTAAAGTAAGAAAAATGATCTGCCAACAGAACAAGAACATTTCACTCGCTGCTTAAGGCCAAAAAAACTTGAAACAAGTTCTCGAACATAAAAGCCGCCTGGTAAGAAGAAACATCTTGTCAGACAAAAAACAAGTATATTTTGCCTTCAATTAAGATAATTAATCTTACTTAGGTTTTAGTTTTTGCAGTATATGATGTACTCTGGACCTGGCTATCTTCTATATTCATTTTATTATTGTTATGTTTGTATAGTAATGTTGGTGTCTTGTAGGCCCATGCGGGCTGGACACAATAATAAAGCTTCATTCATTCATGTTGGGGTTTTTTTTTGTGCTGCAGATTAAATCAGGTTTTTTTATTAAGCACTTCAGGGAAACTCAATCAAAGGGGTGTTGAACTCTGATAATATCAAATTCTATGAAGTTTTATTGGCCTCAGAGGTAATATTTCATTTCTTTTACACAGTAGTTGGCCTATCCTCTTCAAACCGTTTCATCCTTCCCTGAGTGAGTCGCCGTTTCTCTTTTCTCCAGTTTGCAGTAGGTGCATACGCATGAAGTGACCGACAGCATCTACCTGCAACCTGTGGTGCTCAGCAGGAAGCCAAGAGACTCCATGTTTAATGTCTTTAATGACAAGAGAAAGAACTAAGACTTCAACAACTGAAAAGCTCTGTTTCTGAAGAATTGAGCAGTTTTTATGATGTTTGATGTGAATATTTAATTTGTGGAGTTCTTGAGATGATTAAAAACAAACATCAACAGATTGACTTTAATGAAAAGACAAAACTAATTTAATCACAGCCGTCTGTCAGAGCGCACACCGGCTTCCTGTTTGTCCACCTGCGTGCGTGTTAGCCTCGCTGTAATTAGCACGGCTTATCTCTCTCGGCTGGACGCTGCGAGCTAAATGCCATCTCGCCTCTGTGATCCACGCAGATAAACTCCGTCTGTCTGAATGATGCTGATGAAATGAAAGGTCCTCTGATTCAGACGCCGCTCGTCTCTGATTGGACGATCGCGCTGAGCTCAGCTGATGGAAACACAGAGCTGGAGGTCGGCAGCGGAGAAGGAGGAACAACATTCAGTAAAACACAATCTAAAGGGTTTAAGTGACCCTGCAGCTGCTGTCGTCAGTGTTTGATAAAGAGAAGGTGGCGGCGGCTCCAGTCCGTTCCAGGAGACTTTGTGGAGTGATGAGGCCTCGGGGCTGATCAGCCTCTCCGGGGGTCTAATCGGGGAGGACTGATCGATCGGGGATGATGGATTGGGGAACCTGGTGTTTCTGTCTCTGTTCTGTGAAAGATGTTTTTAGATCAGCGACGTTACAGGAAGTCCAGTCAGCAGCGATTCACAGAAATGATTTTACATTATTCATTTACTTAAGGCACCAACTTTTCCCAAACCACAACTTTACAAGCTGATAATCATGAATAAATAAATAAAAGCCTGTTTTGAATTACAATTTTTTAAATGTTTTTTTATTTTTTCATATGCGATTTGAGATATTTCCTCATTAAATATGCGCTGATTTACATTTCACACAAATCTATTTCCCAGCACTTTTTATTTGGTTTCATTGTGATAACGGCCGGACATTTACAGAAGAGTTGATCAAAATATAGTTTTCTCTTTGATTTATTCAAAATATACCTCTCATATGTTATTTTCACATATTTACAGATAAAACGAGACTGAGAAAAGATCTTTAGTAAATGTCTCGCTATGAGTAACAGCGTGTAAAGTTATGATGATCTAACAGTTATTTAGAGAAACGACTGCTAAAGATTAGCTAATGTTATAGAAACACATGAACACATCTCTTACAGATATCTGATATACGGACTAGCTAACATTGTGCTCTAGAAAAGAAGCTTTCAAATGATGTTTCATTCAATATGAAGAGAAACACCAGTCGACATTTTCCATGGAAAATATTAACAAAGATGAAATTTAAGACCGTTTAAAATAGATAAATAATAAAGTGGATAAATATTATTAATATTTAATATCTAAAATTATTTGTACATTTTTTGAAAGTCTGGTAATAATAGTTGGAAAATCATTTGAAATCTGAAAATTTACAAATTGAAGCAAAATCGTCTTAAATGTATTTCCATATTTTCACATTTCCAGAATTAGTACTTTTACTTTGTGACTTTACGAACATTTTGCTGATGATACATACTTTTACTCCAGTAAGGTTTTTAATTCCGGGCTTTAACTTGTAGTGGAGTATTTTTAAAGGGTGGTTTAAAGGATCTGAATAGGTTCTGCCTTGTGTATTTTTTGACGGCTGTTCTGGGATCTGTTGAGAGAACTGTATTTATTGGACAGGAGTCGTGTGTTGAAATGGAACAGGACCTGCAGAGCAGCTAACTACGATGCTACAGACTGTAAAATGATGACAATAAAATAAATGTTCTAACTTGGTGTATCATTGACCTGGTGCACCTGTAGAGGAACCCGTGTACAGGCTGAATCATCATGATGAAAGTCCAGGAAAGATGTATTTTACCTTTTTAATAACGTCTGATCAAAATCATTTGAGTAGTTTCTGTTAGCCGCTCTGCTGGAGCTCCTGGCAGCGCTCACACTCGCCGTTCACAGTGAGTTGTTCTTTTGTCACGTCAATCACATGACTTAAATAATAAGAAAAACAGCCCTCATCACTTCTGCTAGACTTGCTAACACTCCCGTCCTCCCGGCTCACAGCAGGACGTTTCAGGCTAACGTAACGCTGACAGACGTGTGATTGTAGATTTATTCTGAAACAGTGCGGCACTTCTAGTGAACGCTCCTCTCATTTCTCCCTGGTTCATTACTTCTAAATACTATTAAACATAACGTTTCTTACCGTTGCGAATTTAGCCACAAAGCCAACGCCGTATTTATGGCGCTAATGTTAATAAAGAAGAAGAAGATACTTTATTTTGTCACATACATGTTGCAAAATTCATTCTCTGCATTTAACCCATCCCTCAGGAAACTCCAAAGCGCTTTGAGTGGTCGAAAAGACTAGAAAGGCGCTATACAAATATGGAGCATTTACATTTACATTACATCCACACAGAAAGGCCAGGACGACTGGGGTTTGAACCCGCGACCTTCTTGCTGTGAACCGTGCTGCCCAATGACATAATGAGCGATTAAACTATAACGTTGGACGTATTCTAAATATATCTGCGAGCTGCTCGTCTCTAGTTACAGTCGGCGGGTCAGAAATGATTAAACCAGAATCTAACAACGAAGTTCTGTAACGTTGCCTCTTCTTTTGAATGTGAAACGCTAGTGTGAAATCTCAGAGTTGCTGCTCCTAACTGTAGACCGTCATTTAGCATTAGATTAATTAAACAGCAGCGTTTCCTCTGGGTCACAACATGTTTTAGAAAGTGGTCATCGTGGCAGATTATATGGAAGGTCAGAACTACTGCATGACAGAAAGTATATATATATATATATTTGCCTCTGTAGGAGAGCCCTGCTTATCATTATTATTACAGCATCTGTAGTTTTATTTGACTCTTATTCATCATAAACGTGATTTATTTTATATAATAGTACTTTTGTTCGAAGTACTATTTATAATAATTGTTTTTATACTGCATCATGTCCTGGTACCTTAGCGAGGTTTCAGCATCACATTTTAGGGATAATGTTTGTTTATGTCACGAGTTTCTTAAAACAAAGGGAAAAAACTAAATCGCCGACTAGATCAGCTATCAGATTTTAAAAATCTCAAATATCGAAACCGGTATTGGACTTAAAAATCCCATATCGCTCTAGTTTCTGTGCTTGTGGGAGAATTATTCTGTTCTGTTAGTGCAGAGAGACATGTAGAGAACATTAATCTGGTTTCTACCCGAGTATCCTGATGTGGCGTCGCCTCAGCTGCCGGACGAATCCAACCAGAATCAGAACATTTCAGATGTCTTCACATCCGAAAACGTGAGAGTGATGTGATCTGATTCATGCAGCTATAATCCTGTCCAGAATCAGCAGCTGTCAGTAACTTTCTGCCCTCACCTCCGCGAGCTGATGGTGGCTCGGATTCTGCGCTGTCACATTCACTTTCAGGTCTATAAGAAAAGTCTGGATTTACAGGAGAAAAGTCAAGTAATTCTAAGTATGGATGTGTTTTATATTTACATTCTTGACAGAATTGTGAGGAACAGTAGCAGTGAATAAACAGAAGCAGAACTGCAGCAGAGTGGCGCTCTGTGGTGCATTTTGGGGGATTTGTATGTTTTGTGCGTAACAATCTGACTTTGTAAAGTAACTGAAGCTGTCAGATACATGCAGTGAAGTACAAGAAAGTAAGTACAAGATCTCCCTCTGAGCTGGAGTAGAAGGAGAGAACACAGGTAGGGCAGTAAACAGCACCACTAATCTTGACACCTGTTGTTTTTACGCAGCGCTGGAGTCGAGTTCACTGAATGAATGTTGAGCTGATAAATCTGCTGCATCTGCTGAATCCATCACATAATAATCTGGCTGCTCTATTGGATCCCCAAAATGCAGAGTAAACGTTGTCTTTATCACTCGGAGCTGGATATTAGACAAAGAACATGTGGCTTGTAATTAATATCGCTGATAGTCCAAGAAGCCTGCGTGTTGTTATTAAACCTGCGCTGAAGGTCCAGCGTTTAACATTTCTGAGGATCTATTGACAGAAATGCAATATAAGATCCATAACTCTGCTCTCAGTGCAGTGGTGCATGAAGACCTCACTCAATGAACCGTTGGGTTTTTATGACCTTAGAATGAGACATTTCTTTCCTCATACAGGGAAGGACGCCATGTTTGTACAGTAACCCAAACTGACAAACTGCTCTAACGTTACTAGCAAGTAATGTTATTTGTAGTAGTCTAGTTTATTAGAAGTAAGAAGACAAGTGAAATTAGGACAAATGGAGGAGCAGACGTGTTAATTAGGACAGACAGAGCGTCTTTTAAACTTCACGGTTGACATTAATGTGACATTTCCTGAGAGTTTCAATTTGACCTGGCTGTGGCTGAGGGGGGTCAAGCGTTCATCCACTCATCAGAAGGTCGGTGGTTCGATCCCCAGACTGCATGTCCAAGTGTCCTTGGCAAGATACTGAACGCCGATGGCTGTGCAGGGCTGTCGGACTGGCCTCATCCTCTGCATTTAAACTCCACACAGAAAGGCCGGGACGACCGGGGTTCGAACACGGCACCTGCTTGCTGTGAGGCCACAGTGCTATCCACTGGATCACCGGGCTGCCTGACGTAGATTGGAGATTTCCAAATGTTCCCCTAAAAGTAGTCAAGTGTGAAATAAGTGAAATAGTGATGTACCCACCATGTGAAACGTCTCTAAAACCCCCAACGTGTTTCAAAAGAAGTGACAGTCTGAGCTCAGCTGTTCAGACAGAACTGAAATATTTGGGTGTCCTGATGATCTGATCAGCTTCCCTGTCTTAGTTTACTGATCGGTCAGTCCGCCTGCAACAGGTCAAACTGATGATGAGAGATTGATGAGAGCGCCCTCTGCTGGACCACGAGGCAACCTGCTTCCAGCCCTGTCGGGACCATAAAGTGAAAATGTTCAACTCAGTCAGTTAAAAACATTAATTTGTTCCCACATTTTATCAAAAGCGAGTTAATGAATATTATATATGATGGAAACGCTGCACCTGATTGACTCTCCGAAGGGTTTGGATTATTTAATTTCACTCCTAATTATGGATTTAAAATTAGGGCTGGGCACGCGACAATTATTTTATTACACGTTAATGCAGTTTTTAAAAAAATTATAATTATTTTGAAAGTCTGTTGCTCACTGGCTCTGAATACACAAAGTCAAACACTGGGGTCATGGGGGGGTTGATCAGCCTGCAAATACCCAAACCAGTGTTGGGCGAGCTACTTGGAACATGTAGCAAGCTAAGCTACAGCAACGTGGCAAAAATAGTTTAGTTACATCTAAGCTACTTTTAATTTTTAATATTTTATAGTTAGGTCATATATATGTGTATATATATATATATATACACACAGTAAAGTCTGGTTTATATTGAACCAACTTCATTCCACAGTAGCAACAGAAGAAAGACTAAAAACCTGCTCCAAACAGACA
This sequence comes from Micropterus salmoides, assembly GCF_014851395.1. Classification (NCBI taxonomy): domain Eukaryota; kingdom Metazoa; phylum Chordata; class Actinopteri; order Centrarchiformes; family Centrarchidae; genus Micropterus; species Micropterus salmoides. The sequence continues at coordinate 5,610,972 of NW_024040817.1, read as the reverse complement.
GAGAGCAGAGCAGAGCTCGGCCAATACCCCCTCCTACTGAAAATACAGAAAAGATCAATTAATTTTACGATCACTTAAAATCAGTTAACCCCCAGACATATCATCACAAAGCCCTGACATACCAGGAGCTGAAACCAGAGAAGAGTCCCCTCAGCCAGCTGGTCCTGAGGCTCTCTGCAGTAACAAGTCCCCAACAGCCTCAGGACAGCAACACCAACTCAAGCAGACCAAACCAAATTATCAGCAAGCAGAAAGAAAAATCTATTGAATACCGGAAAGAAACGACCAAAACACAAAGTAATTTCCAATGTTATCTGACCCTAAAAAGAGAATTCACACTGGCAAATTACCTGAGTACAATAAAATGTCCCAAACTAAGAAACATGTTGACAACATACAGACTGAGTGAACACAGCCTGGGTCTCCACAGACAGAGCTGGCTACCACAAGAGGAGAGACTCTGCTCCCAGTGTGACAGGGGGACAGGTAGAGACTCAGAGGACAGGTAGAGACAGAGGACAGGTAGAGACTCAGAGGACAGGTAGAGACAGAGGACAGGTAGAGACTCAGAGGACAGGTAGAGACTCAGAGGACAGGTAGAGACTCAGAGGACAGGTAGAGACAGAGCTGCACTTTCTAACCTCATGCCCCACTAAGACAAAAACACTTTGCAAACATTTCCCAAATATACCCTGAATTCATTGCTGCAAAATATGTCTCCTCATGCCATGAAGTGAGGACAACCAGTGGAACCTCAGACTGACAAATAATTGTACATTTTCAAATATTTAAAAATTATTTTGATCATTTGATATTTTAGTAATTGTTTTGTTTTTACATTTGACACAGATTTTTTTTAAATTTTATTATTATTTTTTAATCAATGAATTATTTTAACTTTTTTTTTGTCTATTAATATATACACACGTTACTGTTTGATTTATTTATTTTATTTCTTTATTTCTTTAACACACACACATGCTTACTGTTTTATTTATTTATTTTAATTTTAATATATATTTTTTAACACACACACATGCTTACTGTTTTATTTTTTTTTATTTTATTTTTTAAAACACACACACGCTTACTGTTTTGTTTATTTATTTATTTTTTAATATATTTTCATTTTTTAACACACACACGCTTACTGTTTAATTCATTTATTTTATTTTAATTTTTAATATTTCTTAATTTCTTTTTTAACACAAACACACATACGCTTTGATTACTTTACGCTTTAATTACTTGTTTAATGAAATATATGGGGCTGATTGTTCTTATATGATGCTTTGGCAATATTGTTGTTACACATTCTTGCCAATAAAGCTAATTTGAATTTAACTAAATTGAGAGAGAGACAGACAGAGAGACAGATCTCATCTCATGGAAACAGGTTTCTGCCTCTACATATCAAAGTGTCTCGTCACTAGAGGACGAGCTGTCCAGGTTGGACCCTGATCCTTCAGGAAAGCTTAGCATGTGTGGAAGCTACCGAGCTACTCGACCAATGAAAGAGCTTCGTTTCTGAAAAGCTATTTGATTCAGAAAACAGCGACGCTGCCGCCAAGCTGCTGAGAAATGTAGTTAAACCAGTAACGGCGCTGCTTGTAGCGACGCTGCCGCCCAACGCTTCCTGAAAACTGGACTCTGATGGGAACTTGTTTTACCAAGCTAGATAAAGGTCACGCCCTGGCAGCGGCAAACAGCTTTGGTTTAATGTTTGATTTGATTACATTAATGTTTACAGGAATACTGCTGGGAAAAAGCAGCTTATTGGTTTAAAGTGTTCAAAACCACATGTTATTGCACTTTTGTGTATATAACAGTAAAAGTGTGCAATACTTTAGAATTCATTATTCAGTTTTGAGCGTAACTATGTGATAAATCGCGATTAAAAATTTGAATCGTTGCCCAACACTAGATTATTAACAAGGAGCTGATCAAAATACACAGGACAGTTCTCAGACAGCAGTTCACGGCTTCAAAATAAAACAAGGTCTTTAGAGACAGACTGCAGCCTGACAGACTAAACTCAGGGCAGACATCATGAGGTCACGGCAGCCGAGCAGCTTAATGAAGAATCTTTATTTAACAAAAATAAATGAATCTGAGGGACGGACACTGAAACTGTAAAACAAAGACAGAAACATGCAGAGAGACGGCCAGGTGAGACAGGTGAGAGTGTCCTTCTATCTCTGTGAGGACATGTGGTCCTTCAGGTTCAGGTTCAGGGCTCGCTGTCAGTCGAAGGTCCTCACAGGTATAGAAGTCCAAGCTGTGTGTGTTCAGTAGCAGCGCAGGAAGAAGGTGTTGCACGCTGTTCCTCTCAGACAGTCGCACAGTCGACCAATCCGAGGCCCGTGTTTCATCGCGCAGCGCTCGCCCACGTCACACTGAGAGAGAGAGAGAGAGAGAAGCAAGGACAGGAAGTGATGTCACATCATTAATAAACACTGATCACAGACAGATCGATAAAGCACTGAACGCAGTTACAGTGACGACTTCTCCACGTTCAGCTGCGTTTCTATTGGCCGACCAATCACAGGCGACCTCTGACCTCCACCTGGAAGACACTGCTTCTGTCCACACCGTGTCGCCGCCCGATCTTTAGATGCGTCGCGCAAGCACTGTCCTGCAAAACGTGTCGGAACTTTCAAAATAAAATCATGGCGATCGTGATGGATTTGTGTGCAAGCGACGTGTCCGGCAGTGACCGAGCGTGTATCTAAGCAGCCGCATGCACACAAGCAAATCCTGCAGGAACAATGTTTATTTCAACGTCTCTAAACATCAGGAGAGAGATTTGTTGCACGCGTCACATCAGCGCGTTCTCATTCCCAGGGCGTCACACGTGGACGCTTTGTCACGCGTCTGGTACCAACGCACATGTCGGAGTACGGAGGTGGTTGAGGTGGACAGGTGGGTCAGAAACAGGACTTTGACTTGTTCTTTTCCCGAGTGAAACAAAAAGTCATCATTGATTATATTTAGTGACAAGTAGCTCAACTTAACTACGTAGTTATTTTGAGTCAAACCATCATCTTTTTCCTAAACCTGCCCAAACTGCCATGTTTCACAACGTTAACCTCTAGTTTTATTTTGAAAGTCTCATCTAGTTTATTCACACATGTTCAGCGGAGGTCAGACGTGACACAAGTTGCACTGAGCAGCCGTGAAAATTTGTGCAGGTGTGAACGGGGCCCCGACAGGACGCGGCCCCGCTGATGTCACGTCTGATCTGAGCCCAGCAGGAAACACGCCACAAATAACTTGAGCTTTACTAACAGGTGAACAGGATCAGACTGACTGACAGCTGTCAGCCGAGTTCTCACCCGCGGGATGACGCTGGCTTTCTTCTCCACAGAGAGGCCGACGCTGCTGTCAGCTTCGTCCAGGAAGCCCTGCAGAGCTTCAGCCTGAGCACGCACACAGCAGCAGCAGAAGAAGAAGAAACAGTTTCACTGACGTGGAAAATAAAACTTATTCAGTTTCTCACTGAGATCAGCAACTCTCTAACAAATAAAAATAAAAAAAGGTTGATGCGCTGCAGCAAACTTTAGAAATGTTGAACTAATTAACCAACTAGAGACTGACGACCGTACAGAGCTTTTTTCTTTTGATTTAATAAATGTAAACAATCCATAAACACAAAACTGCTGTCCAACTGGAGTCAGTATTGTGGAGCTTCAGTATAATATAAGAGGGGGGGGGCACTCGGCGCATTACTTCCTTCCACTTTAAACGCTGATTTTAATGGTTATAATATTTTAAACTCAAATCAGTCGTGTGTAGAAACTTGTGGCATCAAGTTCGTTTTCTTTATGAAGCAACGTCTCATTTGTTCAGTTTAGTTTCAGACACAAAGTGAGAGATCAGCAAATCTCAGATTTTATCCAAAGCGACTTCCAATTGCTGGACATGTCAGAGGTCACAGGCCTCGAGTCTTGCTCAGCGACACATTGGTGTCACAGTGGGGAATTGAACCCGTGTCTCTCGCACCAAAGGCATGCGTCTTGTCCACTGTGCCTGAAGATTTTGCAGCCTTCAGGTTTTTATCTTCTGCACATGAGATAATCATTTATACTCAAGTTATTATCAAGAAAAAAATCTTTTTTTTCTGGACGTCAGCTTCTCCTGTTTGAATCTTTCTTTTAAGGACATGATGACTTCACAGAAACCCTGGCTCCTGATTGGTCTATTCAGCAAGAGTGCATAAATAATAATATGCTAATCAGATGTTTTTTTTGCTGTTCTATCTATCTATATCTGCCTGAGAGGTGGCGTGGAGTAGAAGCAGAACGTGGCGTTTGCCAGACTGTGCGGCGTCGTGCTGATCTCTATTTAAAGACACATTAATCGTGTTTTTTAAAGGTGATTCTTACCTTTTTTTAACTAAATATATTAAAACTTGATAATGCGTGGTCTTCTTGACTGGAGTTATAAACCTGACAGGAAGCAGCCTACAGGAAGGAACGATGAGCTGCAGCCTGAACTGGTTTTTGTTTATCATCTAAACTCATTTCGGAATAAAATGGATTCATAAAACTGGATTGTCTCTGAGGCCGTTTTCTAATCAGCAACTTATTTTAATACTAATTTAACGGAGGCTGCTGGCGGAACTGACGTCTTGTCGTTCTTCATTTCATATTTAGTGGGATTTATATGAGTATTTACGTTGTTATCAACATAATATTTGTCAAACATCATGTGTAAGAATTAAATTAAACTTGAAACTAAACCGAGTATTTGGAAAGCGCTGATTTAGAGCGAAACATGGAGAAATAACTTAGAAATAACAGTGACATTTTATGGTTTTCTTAAATCCTCAGATAAAATAGTGGAGTTTGGTTGGTGGCTTTATCATTTCTTCTGAAGGTTGTTTTGCTCCCTCTGCAGACTGCAGCGACCTTTAATGACCTTTACCGACATCATTTATCTTTATTACAGATCAGATTAATGTTGCTGTGTGTTACAACCACAATTCAGTTTTTCATCAATGAGCTCCGAACCTCCTTCATCACCTTAATTAGAACAAACGACCTTCATTGATGTCACCTAAAGGTTTTAATTTGACCATCTCGTCACCTTAATTAGGACTAAAACGACATTTATTATTTCAAATTAAACCATCTGTCAACATTAATTCATTTTACTCAACATAAACACAATTTACTCCTCATTCACAGTTTTTCTCTTGTTTATCCCTTAATTAGCTATAATTGAATCATTGTCACACTTTGGTTTTCAGTTGAAATAACTACTTTACACATGATTTAACTGACTTTAAATTGACTTCACCAAACGTTATTAAACTTCCTCATTAAAACAAGACAAAGATGAAACCATCTGTAAATCCTCTCACCCGGACGAGGACAGACTCACCAGCTCTTTGGTTGTGAGTCCGATGAACGGCTCGTCCGGCGCCGGCGGCAGTTCGTTGTCGGCTGACCTCTGACCCTGACAGAGTGATGTCAGCACGGACAGACAGACGGACAGGTAGACCGCGGCGCGCACGCTCTCCATCGCCAAAAACATTTCTAAACACTGAAAAATGTAAGAACAGAAAATTATATATCTTCACAAATATTCTACAGCTCTTACTAAAAGCGTCAGATATTGAATGAAGTTTGGTTGGACGGATGTGAACTCACGATTAAATGCTACAGAAAGGAGTCACGATGCTACCAGATTATTATGGAGATATTCTGTTTCTTCTTCTTTGGTGTCTAATTCCAAACTCTGCTTCTTCCTCCAGAAGCTTCTTTTTCTTTCTTGTCGTCTTCTTGTGAGCTCTTCTTCTTCTCCTTCTTCCTCCTCACTCGTACTCTGCTGTCTGTCCGCCTCCTGTATTTATACCGGTCTCCTCCCCCTGCTGTCAGCCGCCCGCTCAGATATTATTCATGTATTCAGCGCGTCAGATCAAGCGGCGTGGAAGTGTTGTCCTGTGATTGATGATGCTGTCTGTGTGGATAATATTAAACAGGTCGATGCTGAATGTTTACATGAAAGCACCCTGCAGACCTGCGTGCTGCTGTGTACAGGTCAAAGGTCAGACTATGACTCACAGCTGAAGGTTAGATTAAGAGGATTCAGAGGAGCCGATCTTCCTTTTTAATGATCACACTGTGATGACATATTGTCTATTGATTTTTTTTTATTACTGTGTCCACAAGATGATACAAATGTGGTTTTTTTCTCGTTTTGTATGTTTGAGTAGTCATTTTGTATCTTCTGCTTGTTTTGTATCTTTTTGTAGTCATTTTGTACCTTTGTGTAGTCACTTTGTATCTTTTTATGCTGGTTTTGTATCTTTGTGTAGTTTTGTATCTTTTTATGCTGGTTTTATATCTTTTTGTGCTCGCTTTGTATTTTCTTCTGCTCATTGTGTATGTTTGTGTAGTCGTTTTGTATCTTTTTCTGATCATTTTGTATCTTTCTGCTCGTTCTGTATCATTTTGTAGTTGTTTTGTATCTTTTTATGCTGGTTTTGTATCTTTGTGTAGTCACTTTGTATCTTTGTGTAGTCACTTTGTATCTTTTTGTGCTCGTCTTGTAGCTTCTGCTCGTTTTGTATCTTTGTGTAGTCACTTTGTATCTTTTTGTGCTCGTCTTGTAGCTTCTGCTCGTTTTGTATCTTTGTGTAGTCACTTTATATCTTTTTGTGCTCGTCTTGTAGCTTCTGCTCGTTTTGTATCTTTGTGTAGTCACTTTGTATCTTTGTGTAGTCACTTTATATCTTTTTGTGCTCGTCTTGTAGCTTCTGCTCGTTTTGTATCTTTGTGTAGTCACTTTATATCTTTTTGTGCTCGTCTTGTAGCTTCTGCTCGTTTTGTATCTTTGTGTAGTCACTTTGTATCTTTTTGTGCTCGTCTTGTAGCTTCTGCTCGTTTTGTATCTTTGTGTAGTCACTTTGTATCTTTGTGTAGTCACTTTATATCTTTTTGTGCTCGTCTTGTAGCTTCTGCTCGTTTTGTATCTTTGTGTAGTCACTTTGTATCTTTTTGGTCCTCCTCTAGCTTCTGCTCGTTTTGTATCTTTGTGTAGTCACTTTGTATCTTTTTGGTCCTCCTCTAGCTTCTGCTCGTTTTGTATCTTTGTGTAGTCACTTTATATCTTTTTGTGCTCGTCTTGTAGCTTCTGCTCGTTTTGTATCTTTGTGTAGTCACTTTGTATCTTTGTGTAGTCACTTTATATCTTTTTGTGCTCGTCTTGTAGCTTCTGCTCGTTTTGTATCTTTGTGTAGTCACTTTGTATCTTTGTGTAGTCACTTTATATCTTTTTGTGCTCGTCTTGTAGCTTCTGCTCGTTTTGTATCTTTGTGTAGTCACTTTGTATCTTTGTGTAGTCACTTTATATCTTTTTGTGCTCGTCTTGTAGCCTCTGCTCGTTTTGTATCTTTGTGTAGTCACTTTATATCTTTTTGTGCTCGTCTTGTAGCCTCTGCTCGTTTTGTATCTTTGTGTAGTCACTTTGTATCTTTTTGGTCCTCCTCTAGCTTCTGCTCGTTTTGTATCTTTGTGTAGTCACTTTGTATCTTTTTGGTCCTCCTCTAGCTTCTGCTCGTTTTGTATCTTTGTGTAGTCACTTTGTATCTTTTTGGTCCTCCTCTAGCTTCTGCTCGTTTTGTATCTTTGTGTAGTCACTTTGTATCTTTTTGGTCCTCCTCTAGCTTCTGCTCGTTTTGTATCTTTGTGTAGTCACTTTGTATCTTTTTGGTCCTCCTCTAGCTTCTGCTCGTTTTGTATCTTTGTGTAGTCACTTTGTATCTTTGTGTAGTCACTTTATATCTTTTTGTGCTCGTCTTGTAGCTTCTGCTCGTTTTGTATCTTTGTGTAGTCACTTTATATCTTTTTGTGCTCGTCTTGTATCTTCTGCTCGTTTTGTATCTTTGTGTAGTCACTTTGTATCTTTGTGTAGTCACTTTATATCTTTTTGTGCTCGTCTTGTATCTTCTGCTCGTTTTGTATCTTTGTGTAGTCACTTTGTATCTTTGTGTAGTCACTTTATATCTTTTTGTGCTCGTCTTGTAGCTTCTGCTCGTTTTGTATCTTTGTGTAGTCACTTTGTATCTTTGTGTAGTCACTTTATATCTTTTTGTGCTCGTCTTGTAGCTTCTGCTCGTTTTGTATCTTTGTGTAGTCACTTTATATCTTTTTGTGCTCGTCTTGTAGCTTCTGCTCGTTTTGTATCTTTGTGTAGTCACTTTATATCTTTGTGTAGTCACTTTATATCTTTTTGTGCTCGTCTTGTAGCTTCTGCTCGTTTTGTATCTTTGTGTAGTCACTTTATATCTTTGTGTAGTCACTTTATATCTTTGTGTAGTCACTTTATATCTTTGTGTAGTCACTTTATATCTTTTTGTGCTCGTCTTGTAGCTTCTGCTCGTTTTGTATCTTTGTGTAGTCACTTTATATCTTTGTGTAGTCACTTTATATCTTTGTGTAGTCACTTTATATCTTTTTGTGCTCGTCTTGTAGCTTCTGCTCGTTTTGTATCTTTGTGTAGTCACTTTATATCTTTGTGTAGTCACTTTATATCTTTGTGTAGTCACTTTATATCTTTGTGTAGTCACTTTATATCTTTGTGTAGTCACTTTATATCTTTTTGTGCTCGTCTTGTAGCTTCTGCTCGTTTTGTATCTTTGTGTAGTCACTTTATATCTTTTTGTGCTCGTCTTGTAGCTTCTGCTCGTTTTGTATCTTTGTGTAGTCACTTTATATCTTTTTGTGCTCGTCTTGTAGCTTCTGCTCGTTTTGTATCTTTGTGTAGTCACTTTGTATCTTTTTGTGCTCATTTTGTATCTTTGTGCAGTCATTTTGTATCTTTGTGTAGTCACTTTGTATCTTTTTGTGCTTGTTTTGTATCTTTGTGCAGTCATTTTGTATCTTTGTGTAGTCACTTTGTATCTTTGTGTAGTCACTTTGTATCTTTTTGTGCTTGTTTTGTATCTTTGTGCAGTAACTTTGTATCTTTCTGTTCGTTTTGTATCTTTTTGTGCTCGTTTAGTATCGGTTTGTGATTGATTGGTATGTTTCTGTAGTCATTTTGTATCTTTTTGTAGTCATTTTGTATCTTTTTGTGATTGTTTTGTATCTTTTTGAAGCCGATTTGTATGTTTCTGTTGTCATTTTGTATCTTTTTGCGATCGTTTGGTATCTTTGTGCTTTTTCATGTCTTTTTGTAGTCCTTTTGCGTCTCTTTGTAATAGTTCTGTCTCTCTCTATGGTCTTTTTTTCTCTTGGAAGACTTTTGCGTCTCTTTGTGGTTGTGTTTTGTGTCACTTTTTATTAGTTCTTCATGTCCTTGTAATTATTTTATATATATCTTTAATTGAATTTGGTTATAATCTTGTATTTTCTTCACCAGCTTAGCTAATTCAGTCTTTCCACGTCGACCTGGTTGAGAGCCGCTGCATTAGTTGATGGGACACAAGAATCATATTGATATCACAAATTGAGCTGAAAACAGATCTGAAGCAGGACATTAAATTAAAGCGTCATGTTGACAGTATATATAGGTATAAAATACTGCCTGGGTAGTCAGTGTAATAACTGTTTGTGTGCTGTAGAAGCCTCCTGAGGACCAGAAAGCCTTCTCTCTTCGCCTGCTGACCAACAGTTGAGGTTAGAGGTCAAAGGTCAAAGCTCTGAGGATTCAGTGTTTTGTTTAATTTGAATATTCGCCTGAGCTGGACTGAGCAGGTCTGAGCCACCCGCCTGACCTCCGATCAGGAAGGTGTTTAATGATGACGCGGGGGAAACTGTTTGTGCCCTTTTCCTCGTCTGATTTGCATCAGGAGGCGACCTGCAGCTTGGAGAGAGTTCAGTCTCTGTTGCTTTCATCTCAACTCTCATTAACAGCTAAATGTCAAACTGCAGCGGCAACATTTCACTGACCACCGAGAAAACTCTCGACCTCTGAAATGTAGTGGAGCAGAAGGATAAAGTCACGCAAAATTAATTAAAATACTCCAGTAAAGAAACTGATGATTTACTGAACTAAATCAGGTGAATGAAAACAAAAATTAAAGTAGTAAAATGCATTAAAAAGTTATATTGACGAAGGGAAGATGGCAAAAAATTTTTGTTCTTGTTTTATTTGCAGCATCTAAGCTCAACTAGAAATTACACAAACCATGAGACAAACAGACTTTTGTTCTTAAGATCTCCACAGATCTGCAGCTCAGGTCTCTCCGAACAAACGACGAGTGAAGATAAATTTCCTGTGGTCGAGACGTCGAGGCTGAAGCTGACATCACACAGATCTGTTTATTCAGTTTATTCAGAGAAGACAAAGACGAAGGGCGACCTCGTCCTCTTCTGTCTCTGTAACCTTTCAGCTTCCGTGACCTTCAGAAGAAAAATGATCCTGTGAGGAGGAGAAACAGCAGCAAGAACACGAGTGATACATTCAAATGTCTGGTTACAGTATGTTAAATAAGAGACGAGACGCCGAGTTCTCCAGGAAAACATTCTGATCCTTTACTCACAACCCCAAACCTGAAAACTGCAGGCCGGCCTCACGTCTTCTGGAGCAGTCTCATGCTGTGTCTCTCGTCACGACTCTCCGTACTCACACTCGCTATTTTAAGTGCATGAGCGCGTTCACACTGACACTTACAGCAACATGCAGTGCACTGAGAGTACCCGGATGGTGCACTCGTTCACTTTTATACATTTGTAATAAAAGTCAGGAGAGCCAACAAGCGAGCAGATATTTTGCCAGGTGACAATCGATAATGATCCGCCCGGTTCCAATTCAGCATTAAAAATAAAAAGAAGAAGAAGCTGTAACACGCAAGTGCACAACAGCCATTTTAGACGACGCTTCCCTGCAGAAATTCACCTTCTACGTGTGCCGCAGAGACACAAATAGAATCAGTTCCTCAACTTCTTCTTCCTCCAAATCATCAAGTGAAGAAGAAGAAATGCACAATGAACCCTGGACTGTGGCCGGAGGCAGGACAGAATGTTTGTTTTTCTGGGAGCAAATCAGAGGTGAGAGGAACACCATCAGTACTTCATAGCTTTGTGTATGGACGGTACATAATCACTCGGATGTATCTGACATTTCCTACAGATCCTCTCGTCTGTATGTGTCTCTGCGCGATGACGTCTCTCTGAGTGACGGCAGAGTTTCACTGAAGGTCACATTTCAAACACATGAAACACACCTTTCATCCTCTTTCATGTTAATGGTTTGTTAGTTAGTGAAACTACTTCTGCTTGTACATTCACTATTATTTGTACATTTGCACGTTTCCTTTTTTTAAAATCTTTGTTGTTGTTTGCGTTTATTTCTTTATCTGCCGGAGGGACAAATGAAGTTCCGTCTTCTCTTTTCTTGCTGTCGACGCCTTCTGTCTGTGTTCAAGTGATAAAAACTAGAGAAACAGAAGCAGACGAGGCGAACCAGCCGGCTGGGTTCTGTCGTGGTGTCGTGCAGATTCCTCCTGGACTGAAATAAACATGGCGCCCGAGGCGTCCTCCCTCCTCTCGGCTCTCGTCAACACTCGCCGTGAGTTGGTGACAGTCGTCTTCGATGGCAGACATCTCCGATCACGATCAAAACTCTGTCACACGCCGACACCAGAAATAAACCAGTAACATCTGAACCCTGAGGCCTCCCTGCAGAGACTCTGGGGTCCTGCAGGGAAATATAAAGATTTCTATCAGCAGCTCAAAGCTGTTTTAACAGACTTCACTCGGCACATCGTCACATGGATTTCTTCTTCTTTGTTAACTCTGTGTGGACGTTATGATGAAGTTTTGATTATATAATGCAGTGTGTAACATAAATGCTAATATCGTGTTTAATATGTTCACAGAGTGACTGAGGAACAACAGCAGACTTCTGCGGTACATAAACACATAACTCGGGGAAATTCCCACAGTAGATGTTACTCAAATACTTAAATCTAATTTTGAGAAACTTTCCATTGGGTTACTTTCTAATTTTCATTCGACAGCTTTGCGATGATGTGATCAATAATTATAATCTGTTGATATAAAATATATTATTCTGCATGAGTACTTTTACTTTCTGTACTTTACGTTGATTTTGGTGCTAAAACCTTTTGTGCTTTTACTTCAGTAATATTTATAATGTTACATCTAACCAGTGTTGGGGGTAACTGTAATCAGATTACTTTTGTCTGTAACGCAGTAATGTCACGCGTTCAGTGATCACATAACAGTTACTAATTACAAAATCATCAGGTTACTTGCGAACTGGTTCTTCAACTATAACGGGAAGAAAGAAAAATAAATCAAAGGTCCCTTTTCAGGCGTGTTTGCGTAAAACTTTTCTGACCTCACTATTGGCTTTAGCTCCAGTTCATGAGGACGCAGAAATGGCAGAGCTGCGTCTTTCGACAGGTGGAGGTTTAACGTCATGCTGTTTAATGAAACAGCCTGCGGCGAGGCTCTCAGTCTCAGTCTGCTGACCCCGAGCAGGAACAGGCTGTCTGACAACCGACGTGAGAGACTCCTACAGAGGAGCCAGGAGGAGCTCAGCTCCACTTAAGAAGACATCAGCTCCCCTAAAAGCATCATTTCTGATATTGTGGGTTGACAGCTGCTTTATTGACATTAATCTCTGTATTTCTCGGCAGACTAAGCGCTGTGAACGGGTGGTGATGGTTCCCTCTGGCTGGATGAATGATCCGGACTCTACTGCAGCTGGCGGCCCCCCCGCAGCTTCATGCAACCTCCTGGATTCTGCTCTCAAACACAGCAGCAGCTGTTGTGTGAAACGTAATTGTAGCAAAATGGCCACATATGATAATAATAATAATAATTAATCTGCAGGCCTGCATGCTTCAGAAGCAGTCTGTAGTGCTGCACGCTGCCTTGTTCTTCTCTTGACAAATGTTGGGCTGATATTTGTAGTTTTACAGAGAGATCCTGTGTCCTCTTTGTTATTGTGCATCACAGGTGATGTTACGCAGTAATCCAACAGTAATGTAACTAGTTACTTTCAGCAGTGAGTAATCTAGTAAAGTAAGGCATTACTTTTAAAAAAAGGAACTAGTAATGTGTAATCCATTACATTTTTTGACTAACTACACCAACAACACTGTATATACGAGTATTTCTAAACCTTGGTATGAGTACTTTTACTGAAGTACAAGATCTGAGTACTTCAGCTGAGGTTTAGAAACACGTTGTGGACAGGAAGTCACCTGCAGCTGTGACCTGAGAGGTTTGACCTCACGGAGGAGAAATTAGTTCTCCTGCAGTTTCTTGGTCTCTGAAATTAAAGTCAGTGATACATTCAGTTTCTCTGTAACTTTAAAAGTCCATGACTCAGAAAGAAACAAAGCATCTTTCAGGTTTTTAAGGGTGAAAAACTGAAATGTTGAAACTAAAGTTTTAAGTTTTGGAAATAATGTTGATTGTTCTGTGGATGTGAAATAGTTTTTCTCTTTGTTTGCTCTGTTCTCGGTGAATAAAACTGCATTGACCTGCATGTGTGTGACCATCCAGAATAAATCAACCATTTCTGCTTATTTTACTCAAAAGAAAAAGTAGAATTTCATGTAAATGAGTTTGTTTTTTCCTGATAAATTCCATAAAGAAGTGTAAAACTAGTGGTGACGAGTCGAAATGAAAGACAACACAAAAATGTAAAAGGGTTAAACACCAAAAACAAACATCAGCATCGGGACTGCTGACGTTTGACTGCCAGAAAAACCGATAAAGATTTACAGGAAAATCTGCTGGAGTCTGGTTTGATTCCAGCAAAAAGGATTGAAGAAGGATTCACGTGTGTGTTTGACAGAGTAAAAAAACGCTGCATGAAAAGATCCACAAGAAGCTGTTAATAACTTTTCATACATTTTATTAACAAATATTAAAGTAAAACAATAAAACACATAAAGTCCTCTAATGTTCTTGTTTTTTTAATATGTGCTTTGATAAACTGAATTTCTGTAATATTTTAAAACGTTAAAAAAGTTCTCTGCAGAAAACATCAGCAATATGTCCGAAGACTTTTAATTTGAAGAGAGATGATTGAATTAAAAAGTTACAGTGGATAATCAAACAGCGGCATGAGAAGTGAAGCAGAGTTTAATTTAAGTCTTATCGTTAGATTTCACTTCATTAATCTATGACAGAAGAAACACGACGTACAACAAACTGAGAAGTGCTGTTATGATGTTTCCAGAGATGAAACGTGGAGGAGTACGTTAACATTTCCACAGCTGCTACAGTGACTTCTTTCTCTTTGAGATGTTTAATCTGAGTGAGCTGATGGGGGCTGCGACACCGGGGGGCGCCGCTGTTCAGGAAACACAGCCACGTCTCAGTCAGTCAGAAACAAAGTTCAACATAAACCATCAGTTCAGGTGGATTTATGGGAGTTAATTAATGACAAAACTGAAGCAGGCGGAGACTCAGACGAGCTGACGAGCGCAGAAAGAACACGGTTTTATAAAATATGAAGTTTTATGGATTCATTTATTTTCCTGTAAAACATCTTTGGGCTTTGGGAAACTGTGACGGCAGAATCTTTACAAACCAAATCAGCAGATTGATCCAGAACGAAAAGAATCATCAGCTGCAGTCTGAAACTGAACAGCTCAACATCCTGCTGCACGTTGATGAGCAGGTATGATAGACAACATCTGCCTGCTTTGATACTTTGAGGCCTGATTATACGCAGACTTTTACTTGTAACAGAGTATTTTACATAGTGGTATTAGTACTTTTACTGCAGTAGAGGATCTGAGTACCGTAAAACTTCAATTAATAGCCGAGTCCCAAACAGCCGCCTGCTGTGGGAACACATTTGGACAAATAAACGCAGGTCTCCATTAAAAGCCTGGTCTGGTTTTTATAGAAGTTCTCTGGATGTTTAAAACCTTTTAAACCCTGCGGGGTCGCCGCTTTAGCTGCTTCTGAGCTGCTCAAACTGTTAATCCACATATTTAATGTTTAAACGTGTGATCAATGTGTCAGTGTGGACACGCTGCACATCGTTAGATCGGTTAGATTCTCCACGATTCATTTAACGGAAACAACGAGCCCCAAAGTCTGATTCTTACAGATTTACAGGTGTAACCTGATGGTACAAGGGATGAAAAGTGCCGACTCGTGTTACCTTTGAAGCCTCGTTAATGTGTCCGTTCAGTCTGTGAGGCTCCACCCATCAAAAGAACCAGAACAGCATTTTATAAAAATGAATCCAAGTGGTGAATCCTGTCACGTGAAGTCCGTCGCTCTCTGTCTGCTAACTTCTCTCCTCCTGCAGCCTGTTGTTGTCGTGATGTTGACTTCAAAATAAAAGCGCATAAGACGCCGTCTGTCGCAGCTGGATCAAATGAATGACGTGTTTTCGATATTATTGGATCATTTTTATAAAAGTAATATTCTGTTAATTATAAATAAACTGTTTCATAGCATCCTGTTTCAGTTTTAAATATTGGCCGGGTCAATTCAGTGACTTTAGCAAATAAAAGCTCGGCTATTAATCGGAGTTTTACGGTAACAGAGAAAAGCAAAAACACGTCGTTATGTTTTGTTTCCCGTCACACGTTCAGACGTCGTCGTGGTTTTTTTTGAGGGATGGATCAACAAAGTATCCAGCATTCGCATCGCAACTCCTGCCAACAGTCGACTTTGGCTTCCTTTAACCATCTTTCCTGAAACCAAACCTGAACCTGCAGGTCAGAAAACTCGAAAGCCGAGAGGAAACAGACCCACAAAAGCATTAAAGAGAAAAACAGATTTCAGGTCAGTTCCCAGAAGAAAGTTTAACCCTCACATTTTGTTTCTTTCTCCACTTGTTCAGATTTGTTTTCCTTCGCTCTCACTCAGCAGTTTTGTCATTAATGAGCTTCCGTACGTGCACAGATTACCCACCACAGTTTATACTGAAGAGACGACGCTGCGCCCGCTGGTCTCGCACACATTCAAATAAAAAAAAGGTGAAAAAGTGAACAGAAATTCCCGGTGTGATAAAGTTCAGTGAGCGTTGTGATTGGCTGAGGTCCACCTGTGACCCCACGCCGAGGGAAGCCGTGGCTCCGCTGCCATTTTCTGGAGGCGTCTCACACTGCAGAGGTCAAAGGTCACAGAGGTGACGGCGACCCCGCCCACCTCAGACCAGGCGACCCACGCTGGTTTCTGCAGGATCGAACTGATCCAGGAACAGCTGCAGAACAGAAAGCCGTCAGTCTGAGAGAAGCTGCAGGTGAACGTCAGACATGATGACACGTTTAGATTTGATATAAATACACTGAAGAACGGCGGTTTGTGAGGAACAAACGCCTTTTTCAGCAGAACGGGAACTTCTGCGTGAGTCACTTTTTCTCCTGTAGCTTTAATCGTAGGTCCGACTCTAAATGTCACGACGACTTATTACGAGTTAATCCCAAAAATGAATCTGTGCATCAACCTTTAAACGTGTCAGACAGAATTAAACGAGCTCATTTATCTGCAGCTGCCTCCGTTTTCCATGACATTAGCTTTTATCAGGAGGTCTGGAAAGTTCTTGCTCCACAGCTGATACTGCAGGATACTTTATATGATACTGCAGTATCCTGGGAGCATCGCAGTATTTGATCCTCAGTTCAAACCTCACTCTGCAGAGTCCCAGAGGTCACTCATATAATTATAATTAATTATTATTATTATTAATAATAATTCAGAAATCTATACAGAAGCAGCAGGTTCATTCTTCAGGTTGGTGTTAACTCCTGGCTGCACGCAACAGGAAACACAAACGGTCAGATACGTGTTTTACACCTAATTTCCCTGATTTGTAGATAATTAAGACAAAAACACAAAGTGTCTGAAGCTGAAATCCTCCGTGATGGAAAAGCTTTCAGTTCATCTGCTTTCTACACGCCGACAGATCTGAGGTCAGACCTGTGAGGCTGCAGCGCCACCTGCTGGACACAGAAAACAACAGCTCCACTCACCTGCTGAGTGTGTCGGCCTCATAGTGTGTGTTGCAGCAGGCTGACCAGGATCCCCAGAGTCCAGACCAGCGTCCTGATTTCCTACAGACAGAAAAGGCATCGTCAGCTGCTCTGTCAGACAACACAGGAAAAACAGGTCCCTTCAGGTCCTGCAGGACTCTGAGGCCAGTAGGTGACAAAGACCCTCCAGCAGGAGGCTGCGGTCCATCAGAACCAGAACCTCTTCCCGTCTGCAGCCTCATCAACAAATCCCCCGTCAGCCTCTTTTACAACACGTCCTGTAAATGTTTGATCACTTCACAAACTGCCGTGTTTTCTTTTATAGGTTTTATATTTTATGTTTATATAAATGAAAATAAATCCTTCCATCCTGCACATGTAAATATTATAATAAATTCTATTATGCTTTTATTACTATAATCTGTTTATTCCATATTTATAGATTTTTACTTTATATGTTTATTTGAGTTAACTGAAGGTTTATGTTTAGCACCAAAGCAAATTCCTCGTATGTATAAAATAAATAATAATAAATCCTCTAAAATCCGCCCGGGAAACATGTTGTACATGAGCTCAGCGACGACCTACACAGTATATATACGTATTTATCTTCTTCTCTGTGGAGGTCGGTTTAACTTTAGCTAAAACATAAAGAGCAGACCGTCTGACTTTCTTCACGGCATCTTCAGAGTTCCTGAGGTTTTAAAACAAAGAGGCTTTTGGAGGCTGTCAGTCGGAGACCTGGGTTCTTCTCTGGAAACATTTGTTGTGTGATTCGCTGTCGACTTACTGAACACAGAGACTCTTTTATCTGGAGTCAGCAAACACAAACACAGACGGTCTGAAACCACCAGACCACAGAGCCCAGATCAGCCTGTTGTCCTGTTTCTGTGTCGGTGTTGGTTGGTGCTCTGCTGCACATTGATAGGAAGCAGATGGACTCGCACTCAGCTGTGTCGAATCAGCAGTTCTCGCTGTAAAAATATCAGCAGGACAGAACTGATCTTCTTCATCCTCACGCCTACGTTACAAAACCTTCTGCTGCGTCCAGATTAAAACGTTGAATCTGAACATCTGAAACGTTGAAGTGTGAAAACGCAACTAACCCGTTTTGGTTTTAAACTCCGAGGTGGCGTGTTAGTGCGGACAGGTGAAAACAATGATGCAGGCGCTCAGGTTTTGCTCTCTGATTGGCTCTGATCAGTCATGCAAAGCAGAAACACAATGCTGCTCAGTTTTGGTGTTTTATTAAAACATTTTGTACTGGGTCACACAGACCCAGGTGAAGTACAGTACAGCTAAACCTGGTTTAACTGGTTTAACTTAAACCTGGTTTAAGCTAAACCTGGTTTAACTGGTTTAACTTAAACCTGGTTTAACTGGTTTAACTTAAACCTGGTTTAACTGGTTTAACTTAAACCTGGTTTAAGCTAAACCTGGTTTAACTGGTTTAACTTAAACCTGGTTTAACTGGTTTAACTTAAACCTGGTTTAACTGGTTTAACTTAAACCTGGTTTAAGCTAAACCTGGTTTAACTGGTTTAAGCTAAACCTGGTTTAACTGGTTTAACTTAAACCTGGTTTAACCGGTTGAAGGTAATCCATCAGTGTAACGGCCGACGTTAACCAGTTATGTTCAGTAAATCTCTCGTTCTTACCAGAGAAACAGGAAGTGGTGCGGCGTTGCCGTGAACATCGGTCGTGTCCTGCTCTGTGGCTCTTTGGATAGTAACAGTCACTTCCTCTTCCTCCTCCTCCGGGTCAATGAACGGTTTACTGAACTGGTCCAGGTCCTCGCTGCTGGCGTTACCTGAACGCACCACCACAACAGATCCTGTGAAACCTTTAAGCCTGATCGCAGTCTGACACTGGCCTGTGAAGGTCTACAGAGTGGGACTTACTGAAAAAGCTGTAGTCGAAGGTGGCGTTGTAGTCCGAGTCGTAGTCTGGAGGCGGCGTGAAGTCGTAATACTGAGCATCAGACACTGAAAACACAACGCAGCAACATGAACATCAAAAACACCAAACACAGTTCAACCCACGTTCTGTCACTGAGAAGACGGCGGTGAGGCTAACAGTTTCCCCCTGCTTCCAGTCTTTGTGCTAAGCTATGCTAACCCCGTCCTGCACAGAAACTAAACATCTGGGGCTCCTTTATTATAAACTTTGGTTGTTAACGTGTCAGCCAGATAACTTCAGCTCTGGTGTTTCAGATCTCAAGGCAGGTCTCCTGTCTCCCCCAGAGTCCAGGCTGGAGGCTAAAGGGGGACAGAGCTTTGCTGTCAGGACCTGCCTGAGGAGATCAGGCTGTCAGAGTCAGAGCAACACATTTCCACCTGTTCATCTTAATGCTTTTCTTCTTTCTTCCCTTGTTTGATCTTTCTCTCTGCGTCTCCTTCACTAAAGTTTGTTATTGTATTATTATAAGACATGTTCGCTTAGTGATGAAAGTTTCGAACAGCCAGAAACCCGACAGTGAAAGGGTTAATAAAACGTTGCAGGTGTGTCTCATGAGTATTTTCTTGATCTGCCTCCAGTAGAAACAGGGTGCGTTCAGGCTGGTGGGTGTCTGGGTGTGTTCGCAGCACGTTGAAGAGTTGTTGTTTGAAGGGAGAAGTCAAATCCAGCTGCTCTCCTACAGCGGACGGTACGGTAAAGACCAACACATGGCCTGCAGCTGCTCCTCAAACTCACAGCTTCGACATCAGAATTAATAATCAGGTCATATCTGGACGATCAGTACTTTTACTTTTGGTAAAGTTTAGAACGTAGGAGCTGAAATAATTAGCTGATTAATCAATTTGTTGAAAAAGAACATACAAGACTTTATAGAATAAACTACCAGCAGAACATGAAGTAACGAGCTCCACCTGCAACATTAAGGTGGTGCTTTAAGTATATTTTGATGATAACAGTAAAGATTTTAATGTTACTGTAGGACCACTTTTACTGAAGTTACAGATGCAGCACTGGTTTTATTTCACAGCGAACTGAATGTCTGTCGTCACTTTGGATATTTTGACTGTTTCCTGATGTTTAGAACGATGAATAAAGCAGCAGGGTCACTGAGCCGGGAACACGGCGATAAGCTCTCTGTTTATTAACAAGGACAAGACTTTTTCCCACGAGTCCAACGGGAACCTGCTGACAGACAGAAAACGAGCGAGGAGTTTATCTCGTCCTGTTCCAGCACCGAGAAACAATCAGGTTCCGTCTGAAGGTTGCTCCAAACCAAGCAGGGGGCTCCGGCTCCGAGAGCTGAAGCGACTTAAACCTGCGTCCTCTCCAGCAGCCAGCAGGGGGCGACTTAAACCTGCGTCCTCTCCAGCAGCCAGCAGGGGGCGACTTAAACCTGCGTCCTCTCCAGCAGCCAGCAGGGGGCGACTTAAACCTGCGTCCTCTCCAGCAGCCAGCAGGGGGCGACTTAAACCTGCGTCCTCTCCAGCAGCCAGCAGGGGGCGACTTAAACCTGCGTCCTCTCCAGCAGCCAGTAGGGGGCGACTTAAACCTGCGTCCTCTCTAACGGCCAGCAGGGGGCGACTTAAACCTGCGTCCTCTCCAGCAGCCAGCAGGGGGCGACTTAAACCTGTGTCCTTTCCAGCAGCCAGCAGGGGGCGACTTAAACCTGCGTCCTCTCCAGCAGCCAGCAGGGGGCGACTTAAACCTGCGTCCTCTCTAACAGCCAGCAGGGGGCGACTTAAACCTGCGTCCTCTCCAGCAGCCAGCAGGGGGCGACTTAAACCTGCGTCCTCTCCAGCTGCCAGCAGGGGGCGACTTAAACCTGCTTCCTCTCTAACAGCCAGCAGGGGGCGACTTAAACCTGCGTCCTCTCCAGCTGCCAGCAGGGGGCGACTTAAACCTGCTTCCTCTCTAACAGCCAGCAGGGGGCGACTTAAACCTGCTTCCTCTCTAGCAGCCAGCAGGGGGCGACTTAAACCTGCGTCCTCTCCAGCAGCCAGCAGGGGGCGACTTAAACCTGCGTCCTCTCCAGCTGCCAGCAGGGGGCGACTTAAACCTGCTTCCTCTCAAACAGCCAGCAGGGGGCGACTTAAACCTGCGTCCTCTCTAACAGCCAGCAGGGGGCGACTTAAACCTGCTTCCTCTCTAGCAGCCAGCAGGGGGCGACTTAAACCTGCGTCCTCTCCAGCAGCCAGCAGGGGGCGACTTAAACCTGCGTCCTCTCCAGCAGCCAGCAGGGGGCGACTTAAACCTGCGTCCTCTCCAGCAGCCAGCAGGGGGCGACTTAAACCTGCTTCCTCTCTAGCAGCCAGCAGGGGGCGACTTAAACCTGCGTCCTCTCCAGCAGCCAGCAGGGGGCGACTTAAACCTGCGTCCTCTCCAGCAGCCAGCAGGGGGCGACTCTATAGAAGTCTCTGAGAAAATGTTTCTACTTGTCAGCTGATTTATTCCCTCAGTAAACACTTTCCTGATGAGTTTCTGGTCTCAGTCGCTAGTTTCAAGTCTTCTTCAACACAGCATGATGTTCATTTAGTAAATTATGGTCCCATTTAGAGGAACAGAGACCAGGAAGCAGGGGAGGCTTTAGGGCGGGGCTACAAGCTAATTGACAACCTGTCAATCAGGATAGAGGCGACTCGTATCCGCCGCTCTGCGTACATTTAACCAGCGCCGCTGAAAAATACTTAAACGTCCCGGTACTTTTGGTCAAAACGCGGCTTTAGTCTCTGTGAAGAATGAAGCACCGTGCGAGAGGACAGTTCAGTTTATAATGATCTGTTTTGTTCCTGGAATCATTCATTCTTTTACAGTTTCACATCTCCTCCCAATAAAAAACTTCCTGTTTTAGCTTCCTGTGTCTGTGCAGCTACACGAAGAGCAACAGCAGAAGAAGATGATCTAATTTCCTCTGAAAGGTCACGCGTCTCACTCATGATTGATTTCATTACTGCTGAATCCCTCATGGGACGAGATCCGGTCCCTCTGCAGTCCCTCGGTCTGCGCTGCAGGGTACTGGAAACCAGTTCAGAGCGGCGCTCCCAGTCTGGAGGTCAGATTTATGTCCTGATGTTGAAAACTTTAAAGGGAAACACGTCTGTTTATAAAGAAGAGGAATGCAGAAAGTGGATTTACGTTCCTGCAGGAGGTAAATCACACGCCGAGGTCGGACTTAAACAAACTCCCTCGGCCTCGCGGCGCCCGGGAGCCGAACCGGTCGGAGCCGTAAACTCTGATCCGATGAAACATTTGTACGGAGTCGGCAGGAGGCCGTCTGAGGCAGGGAGTTCTCCTTTACTGCAGTAAAAGTACTAATACGGCACAAAAATACAAACACAAGTTAAAAAGTAAACTGTGGGGAGTTTAATTTATAACCAGTTTTCTAAACTCTTCATGTGATTAGTGTAAAAATCTAAACTTGTGAGGTAACTGAGGCGTCTACAGTAAAAGTACCTCAGAGTTGTACTTGAGCACAGTACTTTATTGATGTACTTGCAGTTCTTGTACTATATCGCGTCAGAAAGCAGCTGCAGCTTCAGATGGTTTTGAACTTTAGGTTTAGCTGCAGGTGAGTCCTGAAGTTCCCTCCCGCTGCTTCTTCTTCTTCTCTGTCTCCTCCTGACCGAAACACAGTGAAGGAGGTCGGTCATCTGACGCCTCACATGCTACGTGTTAGCATGAAGCTGGCTGATGTGGATTACAGAGATTAGAGGCTCGCACACGTGGATTAACACACTCACCGTGGGCTGATGGGAACTGAGGGGGCGGGATGCTAATTGTTACCAAACAGGAAGTGTCTCATCACTAACAGCCTGTCAATCAGAGTTTCCACCCAACGCTGCAGGGAGGAGGAAATGAAAACCAGGTGACACACACTCTGCCAGAGGTCACCTGTCCATCAAACTGTGTGGGCGGGGCTGAGATACTTTCTCCTCTGGAGGCAAAGAGAGGAGGAGAGGAAGGAGTGAGGGAGGGAAGGAAAGGTAGGGAGAGAAGATAGAAGGGAAGGAGAAGAAAGGAGGGAAGGAAAGGAAGGATAAAAGCGTGGGGGGGGGGCGGTCACATGATGCTCAAGCTTTACAGAAACCAGCTGTTGATCAAACTGAAGTGTTTAAACCTGCAGGTCCTCCTCCTCCTCCTCTCCCTCCTCCTCTCCCTCCTCTGCCTCCTCCTCCTCCTCCTCTCCCTCTCTCTCCTCCTCCTCTCCTCCTCCTCCTCCTCTCCCTCTCTCTCCTCCTCTCCCTCTCTCTCCTCCTCCTCTCCCTCCTTCACCTCTCCCTCTCCTCTCTCTCCTCCTCCTCCTTCTCTCCTCCTCCTCCTCTCCCTCCTTCTCCTCTCCCTCTCCTCCTCCCTCTCCTCTCTCTCCTCCTCCTCCTCTCCCTCCTCCTCCTCCTCCTCCTCTCCCTCTCTCTCCTCCTCTCCCTCCTCCTCCTCCTCTCCCTCTCTCTCCTCCTCTCCCTCCTCCTCCTCCTCCTCTCCCTCCTCTGCCTCCTCCTCTCCCTCCTCTCCCTCCTCCTCCTCCTCCTCTCCCTCCTCCTCCTCCTCCTCTCTCTCCTCCTCTCCCTCTCTCTCCTCCTCTCCCTCCTCCTCCTCCTCCCTCTTCCTCTCTCTCCTCCTCCTCTCCCTCCTCCTCCTCCTCCTCTCCCTCCTCTGCCTCCTCCTCTCCCTCCTCCTCCTCCTCCTCCTCCTCCTCCTCCTCCTCCCTCTCCTCTCCTCCTCCTCCTCCTCCTCCCTCTCCTCTCCTCCTCCTCTCCCTCCTCTTCCTCCTCCTCCCTCTCCTCTCTCCCTCCTCCTCTTCCTCCTCCTCTCCCTCTCTCTCCTCCTCCTCCTCCTCTCCTCCCTCTCCTCTTCCTCCTCCTCTCCCTCTCTCTCCCTCCTCTCCCTCTCTCTCCTCCTCCTCCTCCTCCTCTCCCCCTCTCTCCCTCTCCTCCTCCTCCTCCTCCCTCTTCCTCTCTCTCCTCCTCCTCTCCCTCTCTCTCCTCCTCTCCCTCCTCCTCCCTCTTCCTCTCTCTCCTCCTCCTCTCCCTCCTCCTCCTCCTCCT
>NW_024040817.1:5482874-5585374 GCF_014851395.1 Micropterus salmoides | reverse complement strand
AATTATTTTAGACTGGTGGCGTTTGAACATTGTCGATGTGTCTGGATTTCAGTGTCGGGGCCTCGGGGCCCCACCTGACCGAGGAACAGGAACATCCATCAGGCCTCCCCCCTCCCTCCCCCGTCTCCCCTCTGCCCCAAACATCTAAAAGAATCCAGCAGCCACCTTCCAGCAAAAATATTACTAACTGCAGCTTTGCACCGCTGTTTGTATCAGCTGTTAATCGTTTGTTCATTTTTTAAAACACACTTGGCTTTGATTTCTGAGAAGAAGAAGAAGAAGAAGAAGAAGAGGAGGATTCACTGCAGGCTGAACTTTTAATTTAACTTTTCTTTTTATATTTTTAAAGTTTTAAAGAAAAACAAACAATAAATAACTGATCAACATCTGCAGAAATGTAATCAGAGAGGAAGACGTCCAACATGGCTGCTGGGGGGGTAACATGTCATCTGACAGTTAAACAGTAAAATAAATTCAGCCACAGAGAGAACAGGAAGTTAAACAGCTGCAACACTGATCTCATGAACAAGATGTCAAACACACAGAGACACAGAGACACACTCAGAGCGTGAGGACTCACCGGCGGTCAGCAGGAGGATCAGGGAGGCGGCGCTCACACGGACGCACAGGAGAGAGGACGAGGACATGATCCTGGTCTGGAGACAAAGAGACGTCCTCATCGACTGAGCTGTGAATGAACATGAGCAGAGACACGGGGAGAAAAGGGGAGGAGAGAGGGGGGGGGGGGGGAGGGGGGGGGGGGGAGAGGGGGAGAGGGGGAGGGGGGGGGGGGGGAGGAGGAGAGGGGGGGAGGGGAGGGGGAGGTTCTGGTTTTCCTGCCAAGTTTGTTCCCTCCTGCCAAACCTGAGCAGAGACACTGCAGGAAAGTCAGACAGCTGTTAGTGATATCACAGAGTTCTAACAAAACAAATAAAGTTTGCTTCATTTGAATCACAAAACAATCAGCACTTCTTTTTTCTACTGCTAAGATTTTTATTTTGTTGGAAAGGGACTAAAAAACTAAAGATTTTTCCTCCTGCATATTTGTTGAAACAGATTTTATGGCGAACGTTCTGCCTCAGACTCAGTCTGTTCCAGCTTGTTCTGAGCAGAAAGAACCAGAATTAACTTTCACTCCCTGACACGGAACGTTTGGCGTGTGGCGCCCAGCTCAGCCGTTACACCGCGTAACGATCTCTGCATCTTCCACCTGTCACGGGAGAATAACTGCTGCTGCTCAGGTGAGCGGCAGCCAATCAGGCGCCTGCATGAGCGCGATGTCATCAGTTGTGGTGAATCCACTGGACTGAGAACAAGAGACTTCGTTCGCTCAGACGAAGATCTGAGACACTTTGAGACACGAGATCTTTAAGTGATGACTTAATGTTAAACAGATGATCAGACCTCCTCCTCTCCTCTCTCCTCCTCCTCTCTCCTCTCTCCTCTCTCTTCTCTCCTCCTCTCTCCTCTCTCCTCTCTCTTCTCTCCTCCTCTCTCTTCTCCTCCTCTCTCCTCTCTCCTCTCTCTTCTCTCCTCCTCTCTCCTCTCCTCCCCTCCTCTCTCCTCTCCCCTCCTCTCTCCTCCTCCTTCCTGTCTGGATTCTCTCCGTCTTTGTAATAAAACCTCTTTTGTTTCTCCAGCAGCAGCTGGATGGGGAACAATAGAGTTCATGAGTCTGGTTTCTATTTTCTGCTCACAACAGGGGAAAAGGCCTCATAGTGACATCATCAGTGATGTCAGCGGCGACCAAATATGGACGTTTCAGTGATCAGTCAGTTCCCAGCAGTCTGTGGCAGCTGGGAACTGTGGGAGCGCTGGGAGGTGGATCAGATCAGGATCGAAGCCGACGGGCAGCGCTGAGGACGCAGAAAAAGTACAAGCAGATACTTACCCATCATGCAGTTCCATCAGGGAGCCATCTGATTGGCCCTGAATTTATTCTGCAGTTGCTCAGCGCCGGTCAGGTACGCACGCTGCGTACTTAGTTTAGTTTGTAAAGTACTGAAGCCGTCAGATAAACGTTTCAGTACAAGTTAAAGTACTTTGACGTTTTGTGACAGAAACGTTTCTTCCAAATAGAAACGTGAAGCTGACGACACGTTTTGCTGAGTACTTCTCCGGTGGTTCTGCATGTACTGCTGCTAATACTCTTATTGTTTGAAGTGTCGCCTTCCTGCAGCTGAAGCCTCCACTTCCTCACAGCTGGACAGCCGTTAGCCTCCATTAGCATGCCTCTGACTAGCATTAGCATAGTCAGCGACTGTGAGAGTGTGAACAGCAGGACGGCGTTTGGCTCAAAGGGAGGACGTTATCAGCCATCATGGTTTCAGGCTGAGCTCCTCCTGCCTGAAACCCTAATCTGCAAATCGCTGCTGACTCAGACACTGAAAACCTCCAAATCTCTGATAATTACAGTCCTGAACCCCGCCGACCTGATCTCCTGCTGATCTCCTGCTGATCTCCTGCTGATCTCCTGCTGATCTCCTGCTGATCTGACACCAGCTCTAATCCACATGTTCATCACACATCAGCCAAACATCCAGCCTGAAACTCAAGTGGCTGTTTGGCTTTAATCTGGTGTAATCCAGCTCTCATGCCGGATTACAGCCTGCTGTCCTCACGTCTGTCAGCTCATCTGAATGTTAAATCAAAAAGATAAAATAAACCTTATTGATCCCGATGCAGGGAAACGTTTCAGGTAGAAAATCAGTATCATGTCTTTGTGTCCAGCGTGTTAGCGCATTAGCCTAGCTTAGCACAAAGACTGGAAGCAGGGTGAAACCGTTAGCCTAGCTTAGCACAAAGACTGGAAGCAGGGGGAAACTGTTAGCCTAGCTTAGCACAAAGACTGGAAGCAGGATGAAACTGTTAGCCTAGCCTAAGCACAAAGACTGGAAGCAGGATGAAACTGTTAGCCTAGCTTAGCACAAAGACTGGAAGCAGGGTGAAACTGTTAGCCTAGCCTAAGCACAAAGACTGGAAGCAGGGGGAAACTGTTAGCCTAGCTTAGCACAAAGACTGGAAGCAGGATGAAACTGTTAGCCTAGCCTAAGCACAAAGACTGGAAGCAGGATGAAACTGTTAGCCTAGCTTAGCACAAAGACTGGAAGCAGGGTGAAACTGTTAGCCTAGCCTAAGCACAAAGACTGGAAGCAGGGGGAAACTGTTAGCCTAGCCTAAGCACAAAGACTGGAAGCAGGATGAAACTGTTAGCCTAGCTTAGCACAAAGACTGGAAGCAGGGTGAAACTGTTAGCCTAGCCTAAGCACAAAGACTGGAAGCAGGGGGAAACTGTTAGCCTAGCCTAAGCACAAAGACTGGAAGCAGGATGAAACTGTTAGCCTAGCTTAGCACAAAGACTGGAAGCAGGGGGAAACTGTTAGCCTAGCTTAGCACAAAGTATGGAAGCAGGGGGAAACTGTTAGCCTAGCCTAAGCACAAAGACTGGAAGCAGGGGGAAACTGTTAGCCTAGCTTAGCACAAAGTATGGAAGCAGGGGGAAACTGTAAGCCTAGCTTAGCACAAAGTATGGAAGCAGGGGGAAACTGTTAGCCTAGCTTAGCACAAAGTATGGAAGCAGGGGGAAATTTGAAATGTTTTTACATTAAAAAAACCATCAAAGTTGTTGCTGGTTAATTTCACAGTCAGTCTAATGATCCTGTCAGCTGGACAAACTGTTGGAGTTTAATTTATAACTAAACATCATATTTTATAAAGTCTTCATGTGTTTGTGTGTAAAAATCTGACTTTGAAAAGTAACTGAAGCTGCCAGATAAATGTAGTAAAAAGTACAACATCTGCCTCTGAGATGGAGCAGAAGGAGAAAGTACCTCTAGTTTGCACTTGAGTAATTAGCGTCCACCACAGGAAGCACTGACAGCTTTACGTTGTTTTTTTAACATAATAAAAGACCTAAAGCTTCTGCTGTGATGCATCGTGGGAAACAGGCTGAGAGAAGATGATCAGATTAAAGATCCTTCATGTTCAGACACGAAGCTGACGGAGGATCCCCCCCCCCCAGGGATGAACCACAGCAGTGTGTGAACGTCCTGTACAAACCAGCAGAAACCATCTGGAGACCCGTTTCCTCTCCACACAATACCACAGAGGAAGAGAGAGGGCGAGAGTGAGAGAAGACAAAGGAGGAAAACCAGAGACACAGAAACTACAGAGTCTCTGTTGAGCCATCTAAACTTATATTATTATTATTATCATCATGGTGACAGATTAGAGACTTAAGATGTGAAACAGTTAACAGAAAAAGAAGAAAAAGGGAAACTCAAGCTACACTTTTTTATTTTTTTAAATAAACTTTATTTTGAGATGCACAGTTTTCTTCTTGTGTGTTTTGTTTTTAAACGCAGCCTTTATTTGACTTAAACTGAGGCTTTTTTATTAGTTATTAATTATAATTCTTCCAGTTAAATGTGAAAACTGACTGAAAATATTGTTGAAATATAACTGAATTGTACTTTTATTTGATTTGACAGCTTTGCTTGAGGAAAAGTTTTCTGACTGAACCTCTCTGTCGCTCCTAGAAGCTAACAGGAAGAGAAGCTAACTGTTAGCTTAGCGCAGACACCTGAACAGGTGAGGAAACTAACAGGAAGTGCTGCAGCGATCCGTCCTGACCCTCGGTGGGAGGACTGATCTCTGTCCTGAATCTGAAACTAAATTTAAACCGAAGGACAGCGAAAGGTCACCGTGCTGAAATCCTTCCCATCATGCATCTCCCAGCTGATTAGAGCCGTCCTCGGGGGGTCGCTGCCTTGCTGCAGGGCACGCTGGGAAAGTCGTGGTGTTCTCATGGTTTTCTATAATTAACTGTGACAGCGGGGACGTTTAATGTTCCTGAACGCTGCTCGGGCCGCGTGAGTGTGTCGAGCTGCACGCCGTCATGTGACCAGAAGGCTAACTGCTGTTAGGTCGCCCCCACTTTACGGTCTGATCTGTAAATACGAGCAGCTGCTCAGAAAAAGAGTTTCAGTCACGATCCAGTGGTTTAGACTTCCTAAGAAGGTTCAGAAGCCCGTCAGGTCTTCAGGGTCTAACAGCTACTGGGAAGCCAAAGAGACACAAACCTGGTTTTTGTTGCTCTGAACGGATGCAACAGTGTGAACACGTGGACTTTGAGCCACTTTCATATGTGGTCCAGATCAGATCCAGGGGCCTGAACCACGAAGCGAGTTCAACATATCCAGGATCTCTTTCAGTCATCTGGCTTCACTCACCCCAACAATCGCGGTCGGGATGAGCGGGACCACGAAGCTGGTTATGAACTCGGTAACTCAAGCCGGGGTTTCCGGATCCAGCCGGGAGTGCGTTCGCATAGAAGAGGCGGAGTCAGCAGCAGATGACCAATCGCAGACATGAACAAGTCATATTTTACAGACGAAGAGCAAACTGTGATATTACAGAAATGCGACGTAGGCCTCTGAGTAGCACGGCTGCAGCTGACACACGCGGGGGACAGAAAATATCTGTTATAATATCTGTCATGTCTTTCAGCTCGGCCGTGGCGGCGTTCCCACATTAAAAGACTCGGGCGCTGAAGAAGTGGTCGTTCCTCCTCACTTTAAAACTGAGATACATTCCAAACATTGTTCTACATTAACTTCAGAAAGCAACGAAACCAAAACGTCGAGCTCAGATAGTTTCTGAAAGACTGAACTGAACATTCAGGCTGCTGGAAACTCCTCAGGAGGTGAGCAGTCTCTGTGGAAGGACTAGAAGAAGCTCCTGACCTGAAATAAACAGCCTCCGTTCATATTAACATTTAGTATTTCAGTGTTCTCACCAACCTGCTCGTCATATTCAGCCTCACGTAAGACAAATAAAACCGTTTAGCGGCTGCGACAGGCTGCGTGAGACCGACTGGGAGCAGACAAGCTTTCAATCCGCCTCTGTGGGATGATGTCGCTGTAGAGTCTCTCCGTATCACCGCAGCAACATAAAGCAGCCTGCGGGATCTCCTACAGGTGGTGATGTCATTTTCCAGAGAGCCGATTGGTCAGTAGGCGGCGTTGGCCGTTCAGCATCAGTTACCGTGGAGATCCACCCCGGTAAGAAGTGAGCCGCCGTCGTGGTGCCGAAACCCCGGCAGGGTTCAGTTCCCTGGAGAAGCTCAGATCCTGCTTCGTGGTGCAGACCCCTGGTCTGATTGTTTGAAATGCGACTTCAGGCCCCGCCCACACTGCTGCGTCTGCTCCTCCCAGTTTGAAAACGCTGCCGACCCCGTTTTTTGTTTTGAAACTCCGGGTAGCGTTTTAGTGAAGACGGGCAAAACCGGAGGACTTTAGAAACGATGACGCAGACGCTCACGCTCGGCTCTCTGATTGGCTCTTATCAGAGTGAATGATTTTTGAAGTGATCCACTGTTTGTGTCGACCATAAAGAAAAATCAAGATCAGGTTTCTTCAGCGTTCACTAAGGGGCAAAAATCAGACGTTAAACTCAAAGAAATAACGATTTAATACTTATCGTGATAATTATCGATATCGAAACATATGAAACCTTTTATCGCCGTATCGTCCAGCCCTACGGTTGAACCTTCCTCAGAATGTAAAGACAGATTAGCGATATGAAAGCGGCCGGCCTCACGCCCTCCTCCCGCGTCACCTCTGACACAAGTCACTGCAGGATGAAGGCGATCCAGCCGGCCGGGCGCCACGGAGGGTGATCGCTCAGAGGAAAGAGAGCCGGGAGAAGAGGACTTTCACTCTGCTGAGTCACCTGCAGGCCGATGAACGTAATGAAAAGGACAGAAAGTTGAGAACATTTGTCATAAATCGGGAGAAATGAGACCCGGGAGGAAACCGGGAGGGTCAGCAAGTGTGAGCCAACCGGAGCGCGAGACGTCCTGTTCTGAGGATGCGGGTCACACTTCAGTCTGATACTCCAGACTCTGCTCAGAGAGACGATCCGTTCTACGTTAAGAGAGACAGGATCCAGACTGTCAGACTGTCAGACAGTGTTTGTGCTGCAGCTCAGTCCACCTTTATTATGTGTTTTTATCATTTAAGGTGGACTCGTGCTGGCTGAGTGTGTTTAGAGATTCATATATAGAATATATTTGCCTTTGCTTAATAGATATTACTTCTTACAGCCAGGACCACAGGCCCCTCCCCCCACGCCAAACAAACGCAGCCCGCAGTCACGCCTCGCCACCTGAACGTGTCCAGACTCATCGCCTGAGGCGAGTTATGGCAGATTTAATCCGTAGTCCTCAGAGCTCAGCGGCGTTCATGCTCCAAAGCCACTGTGGGAAATAAAAACTCTCATTTTGTGAACGGCCAGACTCACGGCGAGGTCCCGGTAAAGCAGAGAGCGGCAGGGCGACCTTCGCTGCTCTGCGCTGGGAACACGCTCATAAGCTCTGTTTCATAAACGAAGAAGACTTTCCCACGAGACGGGTCCTGCCGTCCTACAGAGACCGGCTGACAGGTCCTGCGAGCACAGAGGAACGTCTGAGTTTCTTTGTGAAGCGGCGCCACCACAAGGAGTTAAAGAGTAACAGCACGCCATCCTGTTTTAATTTATAACCAATCAGAGGCTGACCAATAGGAACACCCCTAACAGGAAAGTCTCGTAGCTGAGCGAAGGGACCCGCAAGTGTTTCAGTGGCCAGCGGGACGACACAGAGGACAGGTAGAGAGACAGGGGACAGGTAGAGAGACAGAGGACAGGTAGAGAGACAGGGGACAGGTAGAGACTCAGAGGACAGGTAGAGACTCAGAGGACAGGTAGAGAGACAGGGGACAGGTAGAGAGACAGAGGACAGGTAGAGACTCAGAGGACAGGTAGAGAGACAGGGGACAGGTAGAGACTCAGAGGACAGGTAGAGAGACAGAGGACAGGTAGAGAGACAGGGGACAGGTAGAGAGACAGGGGACAGGTAGAGACTCAGAGGACAGGTAGAGAGACAGGGGACAGGTAGAGACTCAGAGGACAGGTAGAGAGACAGGGGACAGGTAGAGAGACAGGGGACAGGTAGAGAGACAGGGGACAGATAGAGACTCAGAGGACAGGTAGAGAGACAGGGGACAGGTAGAGAGACAGAGGACAGGTAGAGAGACAGGGGACAGGTAGAGACACAGAGGACAGGTAGAGAGACAGGGGACAGGTAGAGACTCAGGGGACAGGTAGAGAGACAGGGGACAGGTAGAGAGACAGAGGACAGGTAGAGACTCAGAGGACAGGTAGAGAGACAGGGGACAGGTAGAGACTCAGAGGACAGGTAGAGAGACAGAGGACAGGTAGAGACTCAGAGGACAGGTAGAGAGACAGGGGACAGGTAGAGAGACAGGGGACAGGTAGAGAGACAGGGGACAGATAGAGACTCAGAGGACAGGTAGAGAGACAGGGGACAGGTAGAGAGACAGAGGACAGGTAGAGAGACAGGGGACAGGTAGAGAGACAGGGGACAGGTAGAGACACAGAGGACAGGTAGAGACACAGAGGACAGGTAGAGACAGAGCTGCACTTTCTAACCTCATGCCCTAAATATAAAACACTAAGACAAAAACACTTTGCAAACATTTCCCAAATATACCCTGAATTCATATCAGACACACAGAAACTCCCCTATTTACTGGGAGAAATGCTCAAATGTCAAATAATTGCTGCAAAATATGTCTCCTCATGCTGTGAAGTGAGGACAACCAGTGGAACCTCAGACTGACAAATAATTGTACAGATTTTCAAATTATTATTATTAAGATCATTTGATATTTTATTTTATTTATTAAATTTCACATTTGATAATAATTTTTATTTTAGCTTTTTTTTAATTAACTAATAATTTCTTTTGTTTGTTAATACACACACCTTACTGTGTGATTTACTTAGTTTATTTTCAATATATTTTTTCTAACACACGCGCGCTTATTGTTTTATTTATTTACTTTTATTTTTACGGAATTTTTATATTTTATTTTGTATTAACACACACAAACACAACTTTTACTGTTTTATTTCCTTATTTAATGAAATGTATGAAATGAATTGTCTGATGTGATTGATGTGTAGCTTTGGTAATACTTACAGTGATCCCGTTCACAGCCACAGTCCGTCTAGTTAGTTTTAAGTTATTGTTTTTCTATTTTTGACCCCCCAAGGTTCAGAACCACTGGCACACCAGAGAGTCGCGTCATCTCCGTTCACTCCAATGCAGCAGTTTTAGCACGTGTGACAAACTTGGGCTTTCCACACTGCTATGTGAGCATTCACAAGTGGCCAGAGCAGGGCTGCAACTCTGCAGCTGCCCTCAGTTGTTTTGTCATTTGGTAAGTACTTCAGCTTCTGCAGGCTTGTGGAAAGTAGGGGAGACCGGCAATCGTAACATATTTTACATTTTCCTTAATAACTTAGACTACTTGAGATACACTCGTCATCTTTTGATACAAGAAACACATATATGTGCACTAATTAATAATACAACTGATTTATTTTCACTTATAAGAACAAGACTAAAATATTTAATTAAATGCAAGAAGTCAGAGAGAGTGGGGGCAATTGTAACAGTGAAAGATAAGTCATATTAACCCACTGCATCTCAAGTAAAAGCCTAGGCTGCCTCAAAGTAATGACTTTACAGCTAATAATGTTTTTAAATGGTTCAGATTATTTTAGATGTCAACTTCATAAAATTGCTTTTAACAAGTGAACTAGTCATTCTCTTTGCTTTTGCTGGCTCTTATACCATCAACTACTTTAAGTCCACCATACAGACAAACTGACAATGAGAGGAACTTTGGCCTATATAATATGCACACTTTCTGTTAAACACATAAAACACACTATTTTATACAAAGAATGTTGGCCTATGTTAAATCCATTTCTTTTGATACACCCTTTTTTAAAAAGGTTTTACATTTATATTTAGTGGAATATGTTGATTTCAAGAACAGACAGGCTGCTGACATTGGGCCGTGTGGCTTGTTGCAGCCATGATAAAATCTTGTACGCCCGCCAGCCACTAACACAATAACTATATAAGCATAGTTTGCTAGTGTTCATTGTTAATCCATAACCTGGAGATAAAATGTATGCGAGAAGATTTGCAGTCATCTAAACTTCAGACACCAGAAGAAAAGTTACTTTCATACCTTCTGCTGAGGTGAAATGATGCTGCTCCTTTTCCACAGGCAGAGAGAGAATCCTACTGAGCATGTGCAGATATAGTGTCATCACTCTAGCTTGTTTCTGATTGGAGAAATTGAGTGTGTTACACTTGCCCCCGGTCTCCCCTACAGTGCACAGGAGGACCAGTCTTCATCATGACTCCGTTTCTTTAGTTGGCAGTGTGCTTTTCTCTTGAGTCTCAGTCTTGTCAAAGGTTGTGACTTCTGTGATGTCAGGTTTGTCAGCTCAGGGTTTCGCTCACAGAAATTAGCCTATTCATTTCATTTAAAATTCGTATTTTATTTTTTCACTAAAGGTAGTATACTAACATATAAAAACAATCTTCATAGTAAACATGAATTCTGTCAGAGCTGCAGACTCTGCGAGGTGGAGGAGCAGCGATGCTAAAGAGTGCCGGGGGGCTCAAACAACACATGATGTATTATAGACCATTTATAAGATACCATACCGAAAATGTTATTTCATCATCAAAGTTCCTGTGTGTGAGAACTGAAAATAAAAACATTCACTAACTAACAGACTATCTAGTAACTGATGCAAACAATTAACAATCCAGAAACTTTCTCATTCAAACCTGGAGCAGCTGGACTTCTTCTGAAACATCATCTACAGCCAAGTCCAGCTGCTCCCGACTCAACCACGACCTGGATGGATATTTACACGTGTAGGTTTGTCTAACCCTCCCTCTCTCCCTGTTGTTCAGTGCAGCCTGAAGATGATCTGCAGTGATGTTTTTAATAAACCAAACAATAAGTGTTTGTTTCTTTGTGGAAAAAGTACCTCATATATATTGTTGTTAGCCTCTTTAGTGATTGTAAGGTTGCTCCTGTTGACCTGAGTTAACATTTTTTCCTCCTCTTCATGTCAGCTGGGAAACCAAACATTCGTCCTCCTTTTTCTGACGGACTGCAGCAGCATCTGCACAACAAACCGTGCTGTAGACTGTCGTACACGGGCACTGAACATGCTGATTTCTGGGTTTACTGGAGATTTACTAAATGAATACATGACAATCATTGATGTTCTTCATTGGTCATTAAGATCTATTAACCCTGGCACCGTGGGTTTACTAAAAGGAATGTTAGAAAGGTAAATCTGGTCTTAATTTAAACGAGGAACACTTTCCAATGCAACGTTAGCCAAAAAATGTCAACAAGGTCGGCTGTTCCTGTCAAAAATATATGTCCTCCTTTTTAAAAAGTAGTAATGGAACTGCATACACGTGTCAGTGCGTCCTAGAAATACTGAAAATCAACGCATTTATTGTATAAATGACCAAAAATCGCTGTTTTGTCGTTTCTCTCGTGCATTTTCAATTTCCCGCCTAGGACTTCCGGGAACTATCTGCGGTCTCCATGAACCACGTGGCGATCGAGCATTTTGGACCCCCGCTGACGCGACTCTCTTTACAGGGCTCTGCACCGGGCCATCCTTTACCAAAGGAGATAAAGCCGTCCCACAATTCCTTGCAGCGGCAACATTTAAAGCGGCGTTCTTAAACCCAAACGATAAAATCCATCGAGTACATTTAGTAAAATCCCATTACAATTCTCCTGCTTTGGTTTCTTTCAGCCTCGCTGTACTCTGACGCAGGTTGTTGAAATAAGTTATAAAGTGTTGTATTAGAACTTTCCATGATAATAAAACAGAAATCCCGACCACGACGGATAAAGGATGTTGATCGCCTTTGTAAGTTATCGCTTCTCTCTCTCATGCTGTAACTGGCTGATCCGCACAGTCTGCGTCTTGAACTGACGACAGAGATGCGAGCTGAGTTAGTGGTGCTGTAAAATGATCAAAGTGAGGATGATGCTGCAGCGTGTAGCCTCACGTTATGAACTGCAGCCTTCAGCAACATCAAGAACTAATGTGACTAAAGGCAAAGATCAGGCTGGATGACCTCTACAGTGAACATAATTATTATTTCAGTGTTTCCCACACACGGATTTGTTTGCGGCGCCCTGCCACACTAACAACGCTGACCGCCACAGCTATGTTAACGTTAGAAAAGTGCTAATAAACATCAGCTGCACGGAGATTTGTTCAACTTTTCAACCGCAGCCTCAGTTTGTCTCTGTGGTAAAGCTTCAGTGTGTAAGATTTAGTGCCCTCTAGTGGTGAAGGTCGGGAATTGCAACCAGCGGCTAACGGTGCATTCAGGCGCTCCTCTGATGGTCCCGTTTCCAGAGTTGTGAAGTCGTTCTTCAGTGTGTCTTCATGTGCTCTAAAGTCTGAATGTGGAATCAACATGGACGCCACTACAAAGACGTGTTGGATTAACATCAGACATCCAGTTCCCTCTGCTTGGCCAGCAACCTAACGTTAGAACCACAATACAGATTACATGTTTGCAAAATATGTGTGTGCAGTAGGTGATTTTGCATGAATCAAAGTTCTGTACACTTTATTTCTCTTTTTGCCATAAAGATTTAAAGGAAGAAAAAAAATATTATTCCGACAGCACATGAATGCACCATCAGTCACCGCTCCCTTTGCAAGCGCTCAGGAGAAGCTAAATATTTATCTTCTTTTATTACTTCTTACAAACCAGACGACGACTAACGTTAATTCTTCTTCGTACGTAATGATGGAAATTTGTTGTCATTGAAATCTGTGTTGAAGAAGACTTGTGCATCGTGCGAGAGGACCTGAACACACCTGGCCCTCATACCACCTTCTCGTTTTAAAGTCTATTGGTTTGTGATTGGCCGACGCAGTGTGTTGCTGGATGACGTCACGTGGCGTTTCAGGATTGGCTGCTAAAGCTAGCTACATGCTAAGGCGCGCGATCTAAAAATGTCCTTTTATTTATTTATTGACCAAGACGTTCGTTATCAGGCGTCACCATGACTAAACCTCAGACTGATTATAAAGACACGTGATGCTGGACCTGTAGGTTCTGGTTTCTGAGCTCCAGCTGAAATGACATTCTGCCAAAACACAAATTTAATTCAAGTTTTAGACCAATCAGAGTGAAGATTCACTGCAGCAAATTCAGTCCACGTCTCGTCACCCGTCTTTCCTTCATGCCCCTCCCTCCCTGAAGCTCAGTAACCACAAACACACGGCTCACTGAGCCTCTCAGTTTCTCTTTATTATAAAACATCACAATAATTCATATGTTCCCGTAGCAAAAGTATCAAAAAGTCTTTTTACAAACCATACAGCAGTTTACTTCCTCTGAGCGATTCCCTGAGCATCAGAGGAGCTGCAGCTCGGACCAGCTGGAAACCTCCGCAACCGGTTCGTGTCTGGAATCAGAAGCTCCGCCTCTTCCCGTCGTCTGCGTTCACACGTCGGCGCATCTGAAGAAGAGGTCAGTCGTCACGGAAGCCATGAAACGAGTCCTGATCGCTGTCGCCGTCAAACACCAGGCGCAGCGCCGAGGGGCTTTTTAACGGCGACGACTGCTCCTCAGGCTCCACCTCCTTCTGTCCCTGCCCCATCACCAGCAGCAGCTCCAGCTTTGGTTCTGGTTCCGGGTCTGGTGGAAGTTCTGAGGTCTCCAGAGGCTGGACCAGAGCCTCGGTCAGAGCTTGGATCATCTTCACCGCCTCACTTCGGTCCTCCACCTCCTGCAGGTTAGACGCCGAGGCGAACGACCTGAGGAGTCACCACGGCAACAAAGACAGGTATTAATACTTAAGGTGAAACCTGTAATACAAAACTTATTGTCTTAATGTGAGTAATCCATCAATAAGGAAAGTTTCCTGGTGACAGAGAAGAAGGAAGCCGTCCCAAACTGAGCGTTCGGATACTGAAAGAGGCCACCTAAAAACTGCAGATACTGCACCGAATACTCAGTACTACTACACTACAGTACTTACTAACTGTTGAAGTCCACTTTACTTTGATTAGTATGTAAACATGTATTAAATATATATGACGCTATAAAGGTGTTCAGACCTGTGGAGGATCTGCGTCTCTGAGTTCAGGGTGGAGGAAACTTCACTGAGCCAACAGGTGAGAGTCAGAGCCAGCTGATCCAGACCCAGACCATCCAGACCCCCCTGAGACACCAGCTGAGTCCACCGGGCCTGAAGGAGGAGGATCAATACGTCAAGATTCATCAGTACATCAGCTTTGATTCATCAGGTTCAAGGATCTGAGAGAGACAGAGATCCAGACAGAGAGCGAGACAGGTGAGAGTACCTGCAGGAACTCTCTGAGCACCGGCGTCACGCAGACGTCCAGCGGCTGCACACGACAGCAGCATCCTGCCGGTATGAAGACGATGTTTGTGAACATGGCGGTCAAACTGTCCACGAACTCGTCTGCCAGGTGACCGCGATGGACGTCCACCATCAACACAGACCCGCTGTGACACGGAGACGTCACACAGGGGCGCCACACCTGTAGAGACAGAGGGATCAGCTGGGATGGAAAGGACAAAATGTTTTTCATGTCAGCGTCCATCAGAGCAGGTTCTCACACGGACCTTGTCGATCCAGATGCGGAGGCGTTCCTGGTCTGTGAATCCGTCCTGTCGAGCCTCCAGCAGAACGTTGTCCGGGAACCCTTCAGGAACTTGGAATGGGGTTCCTCTGAAAAACAGCAGCGGGGGCAGGAACGTCCCGTCGGACAGAGCGGAGAGGACGACTTCAAACGCGGGTTTGTCTTCAGACGAGCCGAACAGCTGGAAGGCCGAAGGGTCCTGGTTTGAGAACCGGTCCGAGTCGATGAAGATGGAGAACTCATCCATGGAGGCCACGCGGTTAGGAGGAACCTCGAGGACCTGAAGACGAAGCAGCCAGAGTTAGAGCTGTGGACACGTTTATTTAACACGTTCACGCCCAGCGCAGACCCGAGGAATGTTTGTAGTCGGCGTTGTGCTCGCTGCATCTTATCAGCGCTACTGTGGGACCCGCAGTATATTTTTATCCACTCTCGCGCAATTTGTGTTGGGTCCCGCGGGACCCCAATGCAGCTCTCTATTCGGTAGTCAACTGTAGGGCTGTCGTGATAACCGCTATTGGTCACGCCTAGCGCGGAGGATGGCAACAACCGCAATGTTCATACTTCACACTTCAGGGGTTCAGGGACGGATCGTCGTGGGCTGTACGTTACCTGACTTCAAACTCTGAAGCGGGAAGTGTTGCAGTGGTGTTTTACTGTGTATTTTTAAAGGTTAGCTAGCTTGGCTTTAGCATGCTGCGCGGCTAATGTGGCTAGCGGGTTCGGCGATGTTGGACTAACGTTGTGATCCTGAGGGACAGTCGAGAGAAACTGAACGGCCCTGAAGGTCACGATATCGCTAACATACACAAATGAGTTTGCTTGGCATGTTGTTGCCTAGCAGCCAGCATGCTCCAACCGTAAAGCTGCTGTTAGCGGCTCGCCGTGCAGCGAGGTGAGATCCACAGACACTCTTACTCTGCTATAACGTGATAGTCCCGCACTATTGATCCCCAACATGTTACCGCGGGGGGAAACTACTTCACCGCGATAGCCCTAGTCAGCGGCAAGAGGTTGAACGCTTCTGCTGCAACTAGAGGTTAAGTGTCTTGATCAGGGCACATTGGTGGACGTGTCACAGTGGAATTGAACCCGGGTCTCTCACACCAAAGGTATGCGTCTTGTCTGCTGCGCCATCACCAAATCGAGTCCTGAATTATACTCACATGATGTTTGTCAGTTTAAGAGATTATTTAAGTGAAGGAAATCGCAGTTTCTGAGTTCAGCCTGCCCTCATTGATATAAACGACGCGGTGGACAAAATAATCTAAACGCCTCCCTGTGTACCTCTGCTGTAACCAGCTGTTCCTAATAAACTGAGGGAAGATTGAACACCATCTTGTCCTCAGGTGATCGACAGAAATTAATCTAATAAAAAAGTCTAATAATAATAAATAGACCAATCAGGAGCTGGGGTTTCTGTGAGGTCATCATGTCCTGACGATTTTTATCTTGTCGCACGTGAAAATCCTTTTACTTTTGTACTTTAAGTAGAATGCAGTATTTTCACACAGCGGTATTGTAACTGTTCCCGAAGTAAAGGGTTGGCGCTCTTCCTCAACGGTGCAGAGGAGGTCATGTGACAGATACTGGACGATATAAATTAAACATCTGACCTGTGTGGACAGCGAGCTCATGAACTTGCGGCTGGTCTCTCTGATGTTCCTCGGCAGCCGTCCTCGCTGCCGCTGGCCGTCGGCGGGCTGCAGACTGAGCTCGTGTCTCAGCAGGAAGTCCACCGCCCAGCTGTAACAGTCCACCAGCGTAGCGTCCTCGCCCAGGGCTCTCTTCGCCGTCAGCAGCAGGACGTCTTCGCCCACGCTCAGCTGCTGCTCTCTCTGGCTCAGCACCCACTCCGCCACCTTCTCCGTCCTCCAGCACCACTTCCTGTCCGACAGCCGGCCCTCCTGCTGCCGAACCCACGAGCGGATGGTCGCAGGAGGCGTCTGGTGGCGCCGGGAGGCCTGAGGGAGGCCGTGACACAGAGAGGAGAGGGCCGCAGAGAGCTGGGAGGCCGAGAGAGGGGAGACGGGACGCTGAGGAGGAAGAGGAGGGCATCATCATCATGTGACATCATGACGCCTGGATGCGAGCTCAGGTCATCTATCAGCTGCGCTAAAAACTCGCGGTGCAAATAATAATCGACAAAATTATGTTATCGGCATTCGTCCATGGATTCGTTAATCAATGTGTTTATCAAAACAGTCGTTAGCTGCTGCCCTGTTAAAAGCCTCTCTGCTCACCTTGTCAGGTTGTGGGCGGGGCCCCAGGAACAAGATGGTCATGGCGGGGGGAGAAGAGAGCGGGGAGGGCGAGCTGAGGGGTTTGACTGACAGCTGGGTGGAGGTCTGACCGGATGCGAGGAGGTGGATGGGGATGAAGGCTCCGCCCCCCCAACCAACGGATGATGTAACACTGTGGGGGGGGGGGGTCATGTACATTAATCCTCACACGGCTGTATTAGTGATCAGTGATCTGTTTACCTGGAGCAGGTGTCGCTTAGCGGTGCGTTCTTTGTTCCGGCGCCGTTCGCACTCGGCTCTGAAACAACAGACAGTTTGGTCAGAGGCAGCATGACACTCCACCGCGAGTACAACTCTGCTGCCGCCAAAACCTTACTGAAGTACAAGCGTGTATTGTCACAGTAAAAGTACTCGTGTTGCAGTAAAATGTACAAATCAGACGTTCCTGCTGCATCAATGTGGATTTTACTGCGTTTTAACTCCTTGATATCCCGTTTAATCTGCAGCAATGCATCATGGTCTGTAAGAGCATCATGTGTCCTGTGAGAACCTCGTATCCCTAAACAGTCAGAAAACTGTTTCCAGCTGCTCAGAGGAGTTTAAAGAGGGGGAAAAAAAAATCACTTTCATTATCAAATCATCACTTAGAGAAAATCTAATTATGAAAACATCGAAAACATGACGTCCTCCACCTGCAGACCTGCACACCTGCAGAGGTTACAACGTGCAGGATTGGACTGTTTTGCTGTGGCTGAATCTGAATCAAGTAAAAGATCTGTGTGTGTGTGTGTGTGTGTGTGTGTGTGTGTGTGTGTGTGTGTGTGTGTGTGTGTGTGTTTTACCTGTGTTTGGTAACATGATGCAGCGATGTTCTGGTCTCTCTGTCAGGTGATTGGCCATCAAATCTCCTCTGCAGGTGGAAAACGTACACGACACACAACTCAACCTTTGCGACAACCTGAAACACACACACACACACACACACACACACACAGAGTAATAAATACATAATAATTAAAGCTGTATTATTTGTTCATTACCTTATAAACAGCAGCATGTCCTGCACTCAGCTGATTCAGAGTCAACATTAAAACATTGATCGATGCCGAACGTTTGACGACCAGTTTCTTAAGTGACTGAAGAAACAGAACGTGTCACACTCAGTTCTTTTAGAAGCTGCAAACAACAAATTCAGGTGAGTCTATATTATAAACGTTCAGAATCAGAAGCAGCTTTTTGTTTTACACATACGAGAGATTTGCTTTGGTGATGAGGTGACAAACATGCAGCTGACATAGAGAAATGTAGAAATATATGAACATGGATTAGACAACGCAGCGCGTGGCAGATATTTACATGTGAAAGAATAAGTCTGTGGATCAGTACCTCGGGCCGGACTGGAAGATGCTGGCGTACTGAGGCTTCTTCCTGCAGGTCGCATGGTTACTGAGAAAGATCCAGACACACACAGAGAGTTAGAGGTTTCTTACAGACACATTTCAAACCAACATACAACAAATCTAAAGAGAGATCTGTTTGGATTAATTAAAGGTTCTTCATTACAACTTCCTCTCAAGGGTTTTCACTCACTTCCTGTCTTTTCTGTAGTTCCAATTCGTTTATTGGGTTTAAAGTAAATTAGTTATTTTTCGCACTTCTCCTGTTGGATTGCTGCTTGATCTGTAGTCGGGCTCATTTGGTCCGGACGTTTCGGTTCCTGTTCACACC
Source organism: Micropterus salmoides (assembly GCF_014851395.1). Taxonomy (NCBI): domain Eukaryota; kingdom Metazoa; phylum Chordata; class Actinopteri; order Centrarchiformes; family Centrarchidae; genus Micropterus; species Micropterus salmoides. Next base: position 5,566,805 of record NW_024040817.1, on the reverse strand, counting down.
ACGTTTGCTCTGTGTTGGTGAAACGAACCCCACATGAGCCAACAGCAACATGACTCACTGGCTGCTCTTCAGTTGATCAGAGTTAACATGCCGGCAGAAAACAAACAGGAGGGGCAGACAGCAGACAGCTGCTGTCGGCGTTTGAGGCTCCGCTTGTTGAACAGATGTAACTCGTCAGCTCGAGTATCTTGGAGATGACGTTTCCTTCCCTTCACCGTCTCCACGGCGGCCTCGCTCTCTCTGCTGAGTGTGGAGGAGCCGATACGCAGCAGGCCGGAAACAACCCGGCCTTTAGACCCGGTCCCGTTTAACGCTGCGTTAATAGTTGTTGTTTTAAACATGGGAACGGACTGACCCGATACGGGGGGGGGGGGGGGCGTAATCGATTTTCACTGTTGTAGCTGGTTTCCGTCAGAAACAGCGGCCATTTGTGTCCACAGAGACCGTCTTGGTGAGGTCGACGGAGCGCCATAAGTTTCATTTTTACCTCAAATTCTCTCATAGAAGGAGAGCTTGTTTGGCGGAGGCGGCCTTTATCGGCCTCTGCTGGCAAAGCGTAGGAGCTACAACCTCATGCTTGTCTTGAAGAGACAAAAAGAAAGACTCGCAGCCCTGTAGGATGTTCTGTTCTCAAGCTGTGGCCTGTAAAGCACGGGAGTCTTTTTGTTCACAGGAATATTGACTGTTTTTATAAATATTTCAGTGTTTTGGAAGCTTTATGTTATTTGGAACGTGGTTGTGTGGAGAGAAATAATGTTTAAAAATGAACACAAACAGTAAATATGGCCAAAACATTCGCCTGCTATATTTATGAAATATTGTGTAATAAATCAGTTTATTTTCATCAGATTCAGTTACAGTTGTATTCCAGGAGGATTAGAAGATATTCAGTTGATATATAATCTACCTTATGATGGTTTACTGCATTAAAATATAGCTTCTTTTTTGTAAACCAGGCGATGAAAATATATTTTTCCTGTATTTCATCTCCATGTAGTCTGTAATGGTAAAATAAATATGTTAATGTACAATGGATTTATATTCCTCGCCTTTCAAAGGAGACCAGAGTTATGCATCTAGGCCTGATGGTTGACAAGATATTACTTATTTATTTGGGTTTGTTATTTTAGGCGTTTTGCCTTGGAATGGGTGCCGGAGTCCACGTGGTTAACTCATCCCGTTTCAAGTCAAATCTGCTGTGATTAAAAATGACTCTCTCTCTCTCTCTCTCTCTCTCTCTCTCTAGACATTACGTTACTGTACAGGTCCTGCTAGACTCAATAGCAGTGTCTAGGAGCTCAGACCTGGTCTCGATCCCCGTCCTTAAGTAGAACTGACTGCGTTTCAATTGGGAGGAAGATTGCAGGACATTTAAAACACTCCCAACTTGCCTTCTCTGCTCTAAAACACATGCTGAGGAGTTTGCTGGAGCAGCGTGAACAGCTGAACAGAGATAATAGCTCAGCTACAGCAGCAGACCTGAGGACCAAGGTTTTAGTTCTGGACTACAGCTGCTTTTACTTTGTGCAACAGAGAGCTCCCTGTTACAAAAATATATATAGATATATCCTCCCCGAAGCGAGATACTTTACTTATTTTTCCAGGGATGAATGATACATTTGTGAAATTTACACATGGACATTTTGTACATCTGGCAGAATCAGCCGATAAGGTGAACGACAGCAGGAGAAAATGACCTACTTGATCATGTGGTTGGCGTAGGAGGTGGAGCAGCAGGTGATGAACCTGCAGAGCGAGCAGTGGACCAGGGACGGGAAGTGAGTCCTGAAGTCCTGAAACGAAGACAGACACTCCACGCAGCGCTGAGAGGGGCGAGAGACACCGGCCGCCTCACTGAAACAGAGAGAGAGAGAGAGCAGAGGTGAATCATCTCATTAAACTTGTGAGAGAACAGATCTGTGGGAGAGACTCTGAACGTGCAGAACGTTTTGAAAGCTGCTGAAACACAGGAGCTGTTAAAGTCCAGGAGTTTAAACCGTCACCTGCTCCTGATTGTTCTGTTTGGCTTTCCCAAATACCAACAAGGCTTTTCACATTTTTTGCATTCATCTTGTACAACTTTGTGCCAAAGTAGCAAAGAAAACTCCCGCACACTGTCTACCTTGCAAAAAACATATATATCATTCTATATAACACCATTAGCCTGATGAAGGTCCAGCACCAAAACGTTCGACAGTGTGCGGGACTTTTTATTTACCACTGCATAAATGAACCTGTTGAAAACAGACCTGTAAAGCGTGGGGGGGGTTTTGGTGACAGGAATGTTGTTGAATGTTCTCTGTTTTTATCAATATTTCAGTGTTTTGTTATTTGGAACTTGGTTGTTCAGACAGAAATATTGTTTTAAAGATATCTCCCAATAAAAGTCAACATTTAAACAGTAAATCTGGACATTCGCCTGGTATATTTTGAAAATATTGTATGATAACTGTTGTATTTTAGTTTAGTATCAAATTACATTCCAGCTGCATTAAAAGCTTCCTTATGATGGTTTATTGCATTAAAATAAAGTTTCTTTATTTTTAAAACCAGGCGAGGATGAAAATATCTGATTTTTTCTTTATTGCATCTCCATGTTGTCTGTAAAGTAAAATAAACATTTTAATTTACAATGGATTTATATTCTTAGCTTCTGACCTTTCAAAGGATCTCGGCCTGATGGTTGAGGAGATATTACTGATTTATTTTGGGTTTGTGTTAATTAAATACTGCGTTTCCTTTTAATGGACACGTGTAATATGTTTTCTACTTCCTGTGAATCTTATTTCCATCCTGTACAGACGTCTTATTTTGAAAACCGGATGTTGTCACATGTGTTTCCTCGTCGCGCTGAATCCATCCAGTCCGAGCCGGTTTGATAAATAATGTTGTAACATGAAGACTTCACAGCCTCTCTTCATACTAAAGAGACAAACTGACAGGATAAAGTCTCTAACCTGCCTGTCAGCTCGCTCTGGGCCGCTTCACTTACCGTAAAGGCTGGAATACGTTAGGCCGAACACAGACAGCGCTATTTTTGCTATTTCCGGGTGATTCATTTCGGTGCCTTTACATAAATAAAAACACACGTGAGTCAGCGAAGCAGAGGAAGCTTTGTTCCCGACTGTGTTTGAGAGCGAAGGTTTGGGAAGATGTTAAACGTTACAAAGCGTCGCTGCAGGCGTGCAGACGCTCCGCAGACAGAGTACCTCTCCAGGCCGGACAGCAGCAGCCCCAGACTCGCCACTGGTTTCCTCTTAGGAGCTTCCTGTGTGGGCGGCGGCGGCGGCTCGACGTCTACCACCTGCAGCACAGAAGACGACAAACCAGAGACTGAACCACTACAGCACCCTCATCCTGAGGGGAACACGCATTTCAACAGCTGGATGACACACTCGGACTCCAGTTTCCACCTGGTCCAGGTCCAGGCTGAGGTCTGGACTGGACCACGTACCAGTTATCAGTTTGAGGACAGCTGGTTTTTACAGACTGACCTTGCATGGAGCCGTTTTCTTCAGACCCTCTTCCTTCACAGATCCTCCCACCACAGAGTACGTCCTCACGGTCACCTGCAGACAGAGGAGACGAGCTTTTTGTCTGAACGGTTCTGGTTCCAGCTGGTTCCCTCTGAACGATCGCGTGAATGTAAACGTTGTGTGTGTCGTGGACTTGAGGTACCTTGGTTCCAGGCTTGAGTCCGGTGAGCTGTGGAGGTCTGATGTGGGTTCTGTGATGCAGCCGTTTGTGATCAATACGTTCTTTAACAAACAGGAAGTGGAGACGACACTTCTCGCAGCCGAACACGTGCTTCTTCTACACACACACACACACACACACACACACACAGTCAGACAGCGTTCCCTCTGGCGCCACCTTCAGGACAAAACTCCACGTGTTTAGCTCCACAAACACAGATGAAACATTATAAAAGGGGACCAGTACTCTTTGTAGTCTCTTTGAGACCGCGAATTAAATAATCCCCGAATTATTACTGACAGGACGCCTCGCCTTCCTCCTGTTTCTGCATCATTATTCACAACACGTCGTCCATTTGTGGCCTAAAATAACTGATCATGCTTGTAATAAGTTTCTTCATGAGCTCTTTGTGTTTCGCCACTTGGGTCCTGATGAAGCAGGATGACAATTTCCAAAGCTACCAGATACGTCTGTAACGCCACGGTTACTTCTCTACATTTCCACTTGGTCCAGAACCACCGCTGTGAAAGCAGCTTAACACAGCAAGTTATTATTACCGACACCTTGGCGTACTGCGTCAGGTCCAGGCTAGTCGAGCCGCGTGCAGGACTAGGAGGAGGAATATTTACTGCTTGAAGGGACGGGAGCAGCGGGAGACTAGGTTCATGCTGAACCTGCAGAGCAGATTGGAACCGGACCTGAGAGTCTGAACTGAGCAGGTCCAGAGCAGAATACAGGAAAATATTAGAGGGACGGGCGTCCAAGGAGAGCAGACGGGCAGACGCTTTTTCAGGAAGCGGGACTAAAACAACACGTTGTTACGCAAAGTTCACTTTTAACGACTCCATGTTCTTCTTCAATATAATAATTTAAATGTGTTCATTAACTGTAAAATGTATAAATGACTGCCACACTGCCGTCGTCATCACTTTAAAGTGCGCCCACACAGCTGAGGCCTTCATTTTTCAGAGCGCTACGCTGCGAGCGGAGGTCAGGCGTGCGAAAAAAACCCTCGACATTCCAATCTCAAAATGAAAACTCGAATGTGGACCCGGCGATCGAATATCCGGGTGCAGCCCTGATCAGAGTACGAGCGTTTCACTAACATCCTGTCTGAGGCGCCTGCGGCGGCTCTTCCTGTGTACCTGGTGTCTGGCGAAGTGTTGCTGGTAGCAGGTGTTACTGCGCAGCACCCTCAGACAGTACTGGCACAGCAGGTGTTTGGTGTCGGCGTGGACCTGCTGAAAGTGAGACCAGACGTCTGAGTAGAACGACGACCTGAAGTCACACACCTGCAGAGCGCACACACACGCACACACACGCACACACGCACACACACACACACACACGCACACACGCACACACACGCACACACAGATTAAAGATCCACAGAGCAGTAATGATAACGATGACACAGTGATGACAGCTGGTGAAGACGTGTCGGACCTGGCAGACGTAGGGCATCTCTCCTGGTTTGTGGGTGCTCTTCATGTGCCAGAGGAAAGCCGGTTCACTGCCAAACTCCAGTTCACAGATCTTACACTTGGCTGGATACACAACACAAACATGACGCCATTACAACGTTCACCTGGATCGCAGGTGATCCAGTGCTTCCTACTGAGTGACACAAAACTTGTGCGGCGGCTGTGATTTTTTACAGCGTTTACTCACTAATTTACTCTGCGCCCTTCTCCTTCCTGCAAACACACCTGCCGGCTCCGCCCCTTCCTGTCTCTGTCAACTTTCTCCATCAGCAGTACGTTTTAGAAATATGCTGAAAACATTTTCCCACCTGCAATTCTGTTTACAGCAGCAGGTGCGCCGCAGGCGGAGGAGGCTTGTTGACGATGCAGCTGATGAAACAAAACCAACGTGGTTGCTAACGAATGACCTCCGCACTGGTGTTCACTGTCGCTTTAAAATATCCACCGTGTCCTCGTCTTGTAACACGATAACAACGGTGGCTTAACGGCGTGGAATCAGTAAAAAAAAACGCTCTCAGAGTCAAAACAGCTGCATAAACTACACAGCGGGAACAGAGACCTCGTTCATGTTAGGGTTGGACGAGGTCTTCGTTGAAACATCGGGATGGAGGATGACGTCGGGGGGGACAGGGGGATAGCGCTCGTCTTATGTGCGTGTGTTCACTCACACAGTTAAAAACTTGGTAGCCTGTGACGTTACAAGTCGCGGTGGATCTTTTACAAGCTCGCAGCAGGTGAAGCAGCAGCGAACACGCAGGGTGCAGGTCGATGGTTTGATTGGCTGCGTCATTAACAAGCTGCTCACCTGCTGCCGTGACGACGGATTGCGGCTGGGAAAATACGGAAAACAGACGAGTTCTGAGTCTTTTAGGCGACTTTATAAAACGTACTGCTGATGGAGAAAGTGAGTAGACGGCGGCCATTTACAATCACCTGATGCCTCCTCAACCATCTGTCAGGCATCAACCCTGGTGTCATGTGCTTCTGTTCATGTACTGACTTCCACATTATCCCACGATGCTTTGCATGAATTAACACCTTCCGGAAGCAAAGCTGCAGGTGTTTTCTCTTTTCTTACAGAGGGTAACGTGGTCGCAGCTCGGCCTCCTGGGAGACAAGCTCTGTGTCTGCTGCCGTGTGCGTGTTACACACCTGTGGACTCGTGCTGGCTGTGGACCGCCTCCAGGTGGCACTGCAGTTTGAACGGAGAGTGGAAGTGACGGAAACAGTGAGGACACGTTGACAGAGAGTCCGAGTCTCTGTTCTGCCGGGTCGTGGTCAACGAGTGCTCCTGCATGTGACTCATCAGCCTGCCAGACAGAGAGACGGCGTTAGTTTTTATTCCATCACAGTAAACTGACCTGCTGGGCTTCTTTCTTTCTTTAAATAAGAGCAGAAGAAGAAGGGAGGGACGAGACGTGCCGGCAGCAGTACGTACCTGTATTATGCACATGAGAGATTCGGGGACAATAAAGTATATCTTATCTCATCATTAGCACGCGAGTCTCACTTGAGGTTGTTGCGGAGCGTCTTGGGACAGTGGATGCAGCGGTACGGTCCTGTGAATTTACTGTCCGCCACGTTGGGTTTGACGGAGCTTCGGCCGGGGGCGGCGCCGTAATAAAAGTCCTCCACCAGTATCACCAGTTTACCGTGAGGAGGGTCCAGTGGAGGTTCACGCTGGGCCTGATGGGGGCTGCGGGTGGAGGAGGGGGACACGGGGCTGGTGAACTGGTCGGACAGGAAGTCATCAGACGGTCTGCCCGTCCTCCTGAGCGGGGAGATGACTTTAGACTGAGGAGACAGGGAGTAGATTTATATCAGACGTCATGTGACCAGAGACCGCTTCAGTAATATAGAGCCTGTTTGTTATTTCATTAGTCCATTTTATATTGTGACGTTTCCTTTAAAGACGTCACGTTCTGCTGAACCGAAGCTCTGACCCGCCCTACTCTGCTTCTGATTGGCTACCTCGGTACTGCACACGTGAGACGTTTCCCTCTGCAGCTAAAACAGAAGAGAGGAGCTGCGGCGATGTGCAGTCTGACAAACCTGTCAAGCTATAATCTTGATAATGAGCATATTATGACGGCTTTACGTGTCTGATCTTATTTGGGACATCGAGCCATCGGAGGTCAAGTGGCGGCGGTTAGCTGTGCTGCTCCCGTGAGGCAGCACATCCTGTCAGAAACCTTTCTACCCTCGAGGTTAGAGAAACAGTTTTTAAACAAGCTCTTTATTAATGTTATTGTTGTTGTTGTTGAGTCAGTCCGACTGCAGCGGCCTTCAATCCTTTCTTAAATGTTGCTGTTATTGAGCAGCAGAAACTCACAGCAGAGAGTCCTGGTCGAGTCCTGGACACTTTGCTGGAGGTCTGGGTGTCTCTGGAGGTTCTGGACATCTTGTGCTTTTCCCTGTTCCTCCTGCGTTGGATAGTGTTGATCCTCCTCCTCAGGCTCCTCAGGCTCTGGGCGATGTCAGGGCTGCACAGCTGCAGGAGGAGAGGTTATCACTTTCTGAATATCACATCCACCAAAACACTTTCAGCTCTCACGTGGTCAGCTGTTCCTACACCAGAGTGGTGCATTATGGGTTGTCTGTAGGCTACCTGTAATGCAGATAACTAGTCGTTTTGGGAAACTAAGCTTGTTGATGAGCTGAAATGCTCTCACTGCGTTTGATCACAGATATAAACAGGTGGCAGTTTTCCCGCCGAGCTTCATCAGAACCTGCAGATGTCAGTAAACGTGTAAACTTCCTAACGTTCTCACATTTTTAACGTTGTCCTGAATAACTTCAGTGCAGAGACGCTGACTTTCAGAGACTGTTTAACCCAAGAACACTGGTTTCAAGTTTACTCACAGAACATTTTTCATGTGATCGTTTCTATTATTTTGATTTAATGCAAAAATACTTTGCGTTGCCTTTTAGTTCCACCTTGTTGTGACGTCGGCCTCTGGTTCACGTTACTCGATTTAAAGACAGACTTTTTGAGTTGCAGAGCTCGGAGACAGTTGGGGATGATCAGGGGTTTGGGGACCAGACCGTCAGCGATCAGTCACGCAGCGTGAACGCAACGACGACTTGGAGACTCCCGTCACAAGACCCAAGGTGTGTAGCAGTGTTTCCCCACGTTCATTTATTTGTGGCGGCCACAATATATAAAAACAGCGCTTGCTTATTCGCGCAGCACTTCCTCTCGCTCGTCCCTCTCACGTGGTCACATTTACAGCTGAGCTCTGCAGCTGACTTTGGCTTCAACTCAACAATCAGTCAGGATTTCAGCTAAATGCTAAAGTTACTGTTAGCTTGTCTGTGGTCCGCTGGCAGAACACCGGCTGCTTTCTGATGAGGCGCCGTCGTGCTGTTGCCGAGGCGACATCAGTTCGGTTTTACGGTGGACGGACGGTAACGTTACAGAGTTGTTGTTTTCTTTAGCTTGAAATAATCCCAAACTTTGGACACTTTCTTCTTCGTCCCTCGTCGTTTTCTCTCTTCCTCCACTTTGCAAACAGCGCCGTCATAATCACGTCGTGTTCACAGCGTCAGCGCCGTGTGCGACAGTAATAAATGTCCGTGTGAAACACTGTGCTGTAAAGTTATAAGGATTAAAGAAAGCGTCGATGAATTTGTGTCGAAGCATTTTACTAATGATTTAATCGATGAATCGTTTCGGCCCTACTGAAATCACAATCGTGAATTGTGCTAAATGTTTTTATTAGTTTTCTTTTTTACAATCTCTCAGGTGTGAAATGTTTCACAGTGGCCTCCATCTGTACCGGCAGCTGTCTGTTTATATTGAAAGCTAATCAGTTACCGGTGATTGAAATGGATCGTGTTGACCTTTTCAGACGGGACTCCTCCCACAGTAACAGGAGCGTCGACAGACGTTCAGTTCTTAGAGCTGCAAACTGCTTCGTCACCTTTGCTGATTTTCAGGTGATCAAACTGTGAAACCTGAATTAGCTCTGGGACAAATCCAGGCTTTGACACGGAGCTGTTGGAACTTCACCTGGTTTCCAAACTCTTTTCTATTCTACGAGTCGAGGCGGAGCTGCTGCAGCTGCGCTCGTCTCCATCTTCCACATGTTGGATCTTTGGTACCAAGAAAAACGAGTACTGACATGTTTTCAGAATTTTAGTCTCAACTTGGTACCGAAGTATCTCTAGTCTGCATTAGAGTTTTTCTGGCAGGAGGTCAGAAATGTTTGGGTTCTGAAGACGGTCGATCTCAACAGAACCATGAACGGCCAATGAAACGTTGTGTCTGCGGGACGAGCAGCGGCTGAACTTACACACATGAATCCTCTGAGCTCCTTGATGAGTTTGTACTGAGACATGCAGACGACACAGTTCGGAGGCGAGACGGGTCCCAGCTGACCTGAGGGGAGACAGACACACACAGCCGGTTCAACACCCGCTCAGAAGATCCGGAGTCCACAGAACTTTATCTGAAATTCTAGCAGAGACCTCAAAGTGTCCACAGAAACCTGCCAGGCTGAATGTTGACGTGTGGAATGTGTCCTTCTAATAGGACAATCCCGCCATAACAAACATATTTCACCCAACTTACAAAACACAGTTTAAAGGAACGTCAGCTTTTGTCTTTGACTCTGGGCTTCAGACTTTATCCACACAGCTACATTTCTGCTCTCCATCCTCACCGGCGTATCAGAACTGATCTCCGTCTATGTTAAGATGACTGATAACATCAAAAAAACAAAGTTCTACTATAGAGGAACGAAGAGCAGCGGCGGTGAAGAACCACAGCAGAGATTTCTCTGCGTGGAGCGACAGCGAGGTGGAACTGAGAGGAACAGGAGAGGACAAAGAGACGGTGGCGGCGTGTAACAGACGCAAAGCAAATACAGCGTAGTGTAGAAGAGTTATTTACACGGCACAAAATGTTTTAATAAACACTAAAACTCTGTCAGCAGCATCGTGGGTTTGCTTTGCATGACTGATCAGAGCCAATCAGGTTTTGTCCCGATATCACGTGACCTGCAGTAAAACCCAAACGGGGTCAGCAGAGTTTCAAACTTCTCAGTATCGGGTGTTCGGATTCACAGCTTTACTCTGAATGTAGCTACGGTGAGTGTGGATGCAGCGTGAACAGAGAGGCTGATGGGAGTTTAATCAATCAAACCTTTGCGCGGCAGCTTGGGAGGAGCTGCAGGTCTGGTCTTGGTGCTGGGAGGCGCGGTCCGCGGGGAGGTGAGGGTCGGAGGAGGGCTGGATTCGAAGTTGACATTGTGGTCGCTCAAAACCCTCTGAGCCGCTTCACCTGAGACCACGCCTGGAGGACAGAGACGCAGAGGTGAGACACCATCACCTTCTCTACGCTCAGGCGAACTGGAGCCGGAGCTTACCTGTGATGACGGGGGTGGGGTCGTCCTCGGGTGCAGCGGCAGCGGGGGGGGGGCTGGAGCAGTGGTGTTGCTGTGGTGACTCTGAGTCAGAGTGACGGGGATCTGGACTGTGTTGAAACCGCTGGCTGAACCTCCAGGATGAGCGCGCACCTTCAGCTGCACGCCGTCACCTGCAGGGGCAACAGGTCATTTACTCAAGGCTCACTTATTCCAGAGCTTTTGACCACCAGCTCTTTCCAACGTGGACCCTGTGGGGTTCTGTCACGGTGGCGTGCTCACTGAGGAAGAACACTGCAATCAAACTGATAACATTTGGGATCATTCTGGTGTGCAAATCAGTGAATTCACGTGTTGGCAGCTGCTGGCAGGAGGACAGGAGGTCTGACCAGGACTAAAGTGCGCTGCCTTCTTGATATTCTTCTGTCCACAGACCAGAACAAAGGAACTAGAGGTCTGAGACGTTTGGAGAACAGGAAGTGTCTGCAACATATTTCAGAGCAGGAAGCATTCAGCGGCCTGTGAAGTCAAACCCAGTGACACCTGTAACCACCAGTACTGACCTCCAGGCAGCAGGGACAAGAGCCAGCCGTTGACCTTGAAGGCCAGAGCAGCACCTGACGACTGAACACACACAGAGTGACGATCAATGACAGACAGTGGGAGTTGGACCAGAACATGGAGTCAGGTGTGTTTAGTGAAACGCCCGGCACCTTCAGATCAGTGAGTGGGTCGCCGTGTGTCGGGGGGCTGCAGCTGCTGACTGGTTGGACTGGGATGGGGATGATCCAGTCTGGTGCGGGGTCCCGGTCCTGGTCCTCCTCCGTGGCACCGGCAGCAGCCTGCAGAGCTGCAGAGACAGAATGTTTCCTCGCTGAAACGATCCTGTGAGGTTCAGCTGGTAAACATCTGAGATGGCCGACTTGTTTTATTCTCCTCACCTTCATCACCTCCCTCTTCCTCCTCCTCCTCTTCTCTCTCTGGTGGCTGAGGCCAAACCTTCTGCTCCTCTTCATCACACTCCATCAGCAGGTCAGCAGCGCCGCCTGCTGTGCTCTGCACCCCCTCCATCGCCTGCAGAGAGGACACACCTGTCACACGATCTAATCAAAAACTAAGCGCTGAAAGCGTTTCACCTGTCCAACAGAGAGAGAGAGAAATATGCTGCACAGGGTGGCGTCACAGTGACATCCCCGCCCACGTTTCCCCCAAGTCTTTAAATAATCCAATCAACCAGCTGGAAATCCCCAACAGCTGCCAGTGTTTATTGGTCAGTGGCGGAGAGACGGCAGCTTCAGCATCAGACAGCTTAAAACTCTGCAGAACGTATGAGTTTTAATTCACTACATTAGTTAATGTTCTTTTTTATGATTTTGCACTTTGAGATTTGTTTCAAATGTAAAGGGCATCATGAACAACGACACAGCACGTGACGTAGCTAACGTTAGCTAAGCTTTGGGTTAGCAAACTGCCGCTAAAGCTGCTGCTGCTGCTGTGAAGCTAAACCTCCAGGAATGAACACAGTTATCATCATTACATCAGTGTAAAAGGTTTTATTTGACTCTCAGTGATGGATTTTAAATATTAAAAATATTCATGTATTAATTTGTTGTTTCAGAGTATTCAGCTAAACTTTAAAGTCCGTCTTGACGGCGGCGTGATGGATCACGTGTCTCCGCCACCCGCTCATCTCAAATCTCAGCAAATATTAAAAGACCTTCATGATGCTGTAAAGAAATTGAGTCAGATTCCTGATTTGTCAAAACTGATATCAGATATTTCAAAAGCACACAAGCTTCTACGTTTGTGTTGTTAACTTCTCTGGCTCCGATGGAATCTGCATCGGATATATCTGCTGAAATCAGATTATCCATACGTACAGTACAGAAACTAAGGAATCACATATTTAACCCTTTCTCTCTTGGCTCCGACACCTGCCAGCATCTGCTAGTCTATTAACAAATTTAACAAATCACCGTGAAGTCAGTGAAACTTTTCTGTAAATGGGACCAAATATCAGTTTTCACTTATTCACACACTTTCATCACAAATAAACACCCAAAAAAATCACAACTTTCATCGCTATTTTTTTTTGTTAAAGCCCCTGAGATCCTGGAGGGACTGGTTAGTGTAGACATGAGCTTCAGCACTAAAAACTGAATGAATGTAACCGACAGAGGAAACGCTTAACTTTATAATAACATAAACAAACTGTATTTAATGTGGATCGATCATCTAACAGCCGACACCCGATCAGATAACACAGAGGCTGGTGTTTCTCCCACAGAGATTCATTTCTACCTGCCATAAAGCTTTCTGTTTGGTTCAGATCAGGGAAAAAAAAAAAAAAAAAAGGATGATGGTTTTAAAAACTACTGTTAGCTCAAATGGCTAAAGACTGATTAGCTTCAATGTTGTCAGAAATAAGAAATTATTATATTTATTATTAACTGACAACTTCTATAACTATCATTAATAAATATAAAACCACTCATGAATGCTTTGTGTAGGTCCTGTGCAGACAGAGTTGATGTATTACAGCAGTTTGTTTCATTAAAGGTCAAACAAACAAACAAAAATAATATACAAACACCTTTAACATGGCTTCATTAACAAATTTGACCTGTGTCATTAGTCTGTATGAAAATCCTGTTAGCACAAAGTTAGCTCTGTTATGTTGTCTAAGATGGAAAGAAAATCAGCTAGCTTTCTTTTTCTTCTTTTTTATTTAAAAAATGTAAATAATGTAGTAGCTAATAACACACAGTGGTTTAAAGTTGTTCCAACTTGGTTATTAATCTGTTAACTGGAAGACAAAATCAAAAACACAAAAAAAGCAACATGGTTTTGAAAGAGCTAGCTAGCAGGCTTAGCTAACAAGCTAATGTCTAATTGAAAGCTAATTAAAACACTTGATCTAAACAGCAGCTAAAAGCTAAAAGCACAAGATTACTGACTTTAAACTTACTTTGTCTACTTGTCTAAACCTGAGATGTTATATACAAACTGTGAGTCTTGTACTGCAGTAGTGATACCCCCCCCCCCCAAATTAACATTTAGCTACCAATGCTAACAAGCTAACAACTTAGCCTAGCAGCTACTGAGAGACTTCATTAAATCTGCATGATATCCGTTTAAAAGCGGTGAGCCAGCGTTCTCTTACCTTATCCGGACCTTTTATATGTCAAATTAATACTTATTCCGTAAAAATTGCACTTTTAAACACTTTGTTTTTCCAACATTAACAGTGAATCAGTGAATCTCCAGAGTCAGAGAGCTGCTAGCACCGAGCACACGGTTGGTTTGGGGCTGCTGGGAGGGACTACAGTATCCCTCCGCCGCTCTCCCTCCTCCCGCTGAATGACGGCGGAGGGATATCTACCGCGACGTTCATTATCGTTTTAAAAACACTTATTATAAATTATTATAAATATAAATTCACCTGTCTCTCACTTCGGTGGGCTGAAAAATTAACGTATGATACGACGCCATCTTAAATGAAACGCGATTAACAGCGTTTATTATGAAGCTAACCTAATGCTAACAGTGATTAGCATGCTAACGTTTCTCAACACACACACAACTTGTACCCTGATAAACACACGCCAAGCAAAGCGCAGCTGATCTTCACCTTCTCCGTTTAAAAATAAATTGATCACTGATGAAAGAGAAGGTGACACATTTTGGGTTTTAAGCAGCTAATTTAGTCAGTTTGCTGTTTCAAGCTGCGATTAGCTCGTTAAAGTTTCTGTTCACTAAAAACAAACATTCACGTTAACATGCAGCTACAACAGCAACAACGACCTAGCCGACAAGTTCACTTCACTTATTTCTTATTTTATTGGGGAAATATACATACATAATATGTCAGTTATTGATGGAAAGTTATTTCAACCCTACACACTGCTCTGTGTTATCTTTGACATAGCTAGCATAGTTAATCTAGAAATAGTGCCCAAAGTGATCAAAGTCATTAAATCTGCATTTTAACATCATAATTATTAACACAGTGCTGTTCTGTTCACGAGATGTCTGTCAGCTGGAGTTTTGTCAGGTTGTGTTAACCTAGAAATGACTTGTTAGTTATCGTTAGCCTTAAATAATGCTTGCTAGCATTCTCTAACTAGCTAATGCTGCCAAACAGCAAGTCAATTCTTGTTAAATGACATTGAAATAAATGAACATTTTCAACAATACTTCACAAATATGTATTGTTGTGCCATCATCTCATTACAGTTGAGTTTACTGATGAATAGAATATTCACATTAACATGCAGCTACAACAGCGCTAACAACCTAGCCGACATGTCCACTTTACTTATTTCTTATTTTATTCATGATTTATGAAAAATGTCAGTTAGTGCAGCCCTGCACACTGAGGTTAGCTGCCTTTGGCTAGCTCTGTTTATGAAATAGCTTAGCTTAGTCATTATAATGTCAATATTTATTGCATTACATGCACTTCCTGTGCTCTTCTATCCCCTACAATGATCTTGTATTGATTGCACTTTTTTGTTTTGATTGCACTTTTTGTTAACTCTTCCTTCCTTCCTTCGGTATTTACCTCATTGATGTGATCTGTACTGTGAGCTCTTACTAGTATGTATTGTCAGTTGTAGATCTGTAGTTGATGCTCTGTTGATGCTTGTATGTTGTTCCTCAAATGTAAGTCTCTTTGGATAAAAGCGTCTGCCAAATCAGTAAATGTAAATTTATTAACACAGTGCTGTTATGTTCACGAGATGTCGTTCGTGTTAATCTATCTAGAAATACAATATTATATAGTTCGCTTTAACCTGCTCGCTAACATCCAGCTAAAAGCTAACACTGCCAAACAGAAACTCATTACTTCTTCAATAAATCACATTGAAATAAATTAAGATTGTCAACAAAAGATATTTGTGCAACCACGTGAAATCCTAATGGGTTTTAAAAAACATCTATTATTCTATTTAGTCACACGGCTAATTACTGTCAAATCCGGAGAACTGTTGGAGAGCAGAGGTTTTCAAAGTGGGAGGCTTGGTGAGCAAAGGTCACTTAGAATATCCTAAATGTGTGTGATTTGGTAAAAGAGAAAGTTCAGAGAGACAGTAGTTTAGGGGAATTTTTAGTAATGATCCCTTAGCATCCAGGACTTGAGCGAAACTAATCAAGGAAACTAAAAGGGCTGAGGGGCCCCTGTTTCCAAGCCTTGTCTGAGAGGAGGCCCAAAGTCTCAGACATAGGCATCATTTACACCGAGGACATGTCCCCAGTTTTTTAGATTTTTGATAGCATTTGTTAAATAACAAATGAAAATGCTCTGATGAAGGTTTATTATAAGAAAACATGCAATGCACTTTTTAATATAGAAGAAACAAACGTCCATTGTCCTGAAAAGTTACTTCAGCTAAAAATACAAACAAGCTACTGATTACTGCTTTATATTCTGCTTTGTATTCATATTTGTGAGTTGTCACCTGCCAACAAAGACATTTCCACCAGTGCAATAAAAAAAATGAAGTGCCTAATGCTACGATTTTCTGGGGGAGGACCCCCAGACATATATTTCTGCATTTCATATTTCTTTAAAGTAGATATCTTCTCGTTTTGTTCACGTCACGTCTCGTGACCCAAGTGTATCATCACGCCCTAAAACTGATGTCCCCACCACTTTTCAACACAAAGTGATGCCCTTGGTCTCAGACCTTAAAAAACCTGCAGTACAAAGTTGTTTAAGTTTATTTTTAAGAAGTTTTTTATTTTATTTTGTAATGACTTTATGTTTTCAAGCTGAGTTTAGTTTGAATTAGTTAAACCGGGTTTGCTAATGTTTGCATGTTTATTTCAGTTAAGGATATTTGAATATTGATGTAGCTTTTTATACCTGAAATCCATTTAAACTGTATTTACAGACATATATTTTTGTCCATGCATACAGTATATCTGTTGTTGTAATCCTACTGCAGAATATTTTATTGATTGTTTGAGTTTATTTGTCTCATATAAAGATCATAATGAAACAGGGGACAGTCACAGTGAAACGTCCAAACAAGTGTGCAATAAAAACAAATTTTACATATGGTATATTTGGTGGTGGAACATATTTAAGTACATTTACACACAATATACGTAAGTATAATTCTGAGGTATTTGTAATTTACTTTTTTAGTCATTTATGCTACTTTGTACTCGTTTCTATGCAGTTCAGACAGAGATATTGTATTTAAAAAATAAAACACTGTCAGGAGCTTTTCTACTGCATTAGGAGTACTTTTACTTCTGATACTCAAGTACAAATAAACAAAAAAAAAAAAACCTAAGCTAAAAACGTGATGACGCAGGCGTCGTGCGTACAACGTGGTGACGTCGTTGACCCGGAAGGAAGCCTGCAGCAGTGTTGTTGTCGCAGCTCAGCTGATTTTCTTCTCCGCGGCAGCCTGAGACAGAGCCTCCACAGCTGCAGCTGCTGCTGTTGGTTTGTTTTGTTGTTGTTGTTGTTTACTCTCCGCGCGCCATCATGAACGTGACGCTCGCGGTGAAGCAGTACATCTCCAAGATGATCGAGAGCAGCGGCCCCGGGATGAAGGTGCTGCTCATGGACAAGGAGACGGTGAGAGACGGACGCGGCTGCGCGGCTGGACCCGCCTGTTAATAATAATAATATAGAAGTTAGTAATACTCTGCCTGAGCTCTCTGTCCTGGTTATACTCTGCGCTGCACTATAACGAAGTACATTTACTGCAGTACTGCACTGAAGTACTTTACTTGAGTCTTTCTCCTTCTGCTCCGTCTCGGAGGGAGATGTTGGACTTTTTACTTCACTACATTTATCCGGCAGCTTCAGTTACTTTACAAAGTCACATTTTTACACACAAACACATGAAGAGTTTAGAAAAGAAGCAGCTGACAGGGTTATTTTTATTATTAGATTGATGTTGAAGTTGACATTTTACATGTAAGAATATTTCATTGAAAGTTTTAGATTATTTAAATGTATTTGTAATAAATTAATGGCGCAGTGGATAAGAAACCTTCCTCTGGTGTGGGAGACACTTGACGCCTTGCTGTTCCTCTGACATACACAGCAGTTAAAAGTCTCCTTGTATAAAACCGTCAGCCAAATGAATAAATATTATTATCATTAAATGTGGAGCTTTGTGCTGTTGGTTTATAGATGAAACTAGTGTTGTGAAGGCGTCGCTTTGGGCTCTGGGTTACTGTGACGGCATTTCTAAGTATTTTCAAATTCCCACTAATGGAGGAAACAGTCAGCAGATTGATCCAGAATGAAAACGCTCGTTATTCCGATATAAAACAGGTAAAACGAGCTCCAGCTCAATAACAACTAACAGAACCAGGCTGTACTTTGATTCACGTAGAAATTTAAATTGAAGACTCTAAGTGGAGGAATATTCAGCGAGGGTATCTGTACTTTAGATCAATATACGATCAGTCAGCCTACAGTGATCCACCTGAACCTGACTCTCTGTGTTCAGACCAGCATCGTCAGCGTGGTCTACACTCAGTCAGAGATCCTGCAGAAGGAGGTTTACCTGTTCGAACGGATCGACTCTCACAGCAGAGACAACATGAAACACCTGAAGGCCATCTGCTTCCTCAGACCCACCAAGGTACAGGACCGCTCACCTTCCTCCTTTACAGTACTGACGATGACGATGAAAGCAGCTGAGTGTTGGTTTGTTTCCTGCAGGAGAACGTGGAGCATCTGATCCAGGAGCTGAGGAGACCCAAGTACAGCGTCTACTTCATCTGTAAGAGACGCAGCAGTAATTTGGACACACTTTAGAAATGTCCTTGTTTTTGTAATGAAACGCTAGATGAGATCAGATTGATCAGAAACGCAGTGAGAACACTGTGACTGTTCACCCAGACCAAACCCAACTTTAATCCTCGCGGGGTTTTATCACTGGACTGCTGCTGAGTGAATAAATGCAACCTGCGATTACTGCAGCGCGATGGACCCAAAACAAACATTCAGCTGTGATTTAGTTTCAGTAAACGGATCAAACTGATGCTGAAATGACGACATCATGATGCTGATCTGTTAAACACATGAATTCATGCTTTGTCAGGTCTGTCAGCAACATGACAAGCAAACAACTGTTAAAATGCTTGTTTTCTGAGTGGAGTTTGGTTAGATCAGAGCTATGCTAACCTGTTCACAGTTGTCCCTCTTTAACATTTTAAAAGGCTGACTGATCATTTGAAAACCCTTTTACAATCATGGCAGCACAGATAAAAACTCTCGCGCTGATCAAAGGCCTCGTCAGTCTGCTCTTGTTCTGAGACATGAAGCTGTTCCAGGAGAGAAACGGCCAAGAAACTGAAGATCTGGTACGATGCTGTAAATGAATGAGGCCGCTAAGCAGAACCTGCCTGAGAATCTTCATGTTTTTAAGGTTTCTTCAGTGACAGCTGTCTGCACATTCATGCTAACAGGAGCTAATTCAGCTACTTTAATGGAGCATATTTGACTAAATATGAACAGATGTGGGCTAAAAACAGAGCTCACGTTGTAGCTCACAGCTCACTTAGTGGCAACATCCTCTGCTGGCTCACACGGACGGATCTCTGACATTTCTGACACTGAGTCTGACTCTGAAGCAGACTGAGTTCAGTTCACACGTTCATAAAACTGTGAAATAGAAATAGTGTCTTATTCCCTGTTACACCTTCCTGCTGATGTGTCTCAGATAAAATCCCCCACATGAGCTTTTTAAATGTTATATTTAGTGTTAGATCATCGTCTGACTGCAGTGTGTGTGTGTTTCAGACTTCAGTAATGTGATCAGTAAGAGTGAGATCAAGGCTCTGGCCGAGGCTGATGAACAGGAAGTGGTGGCTGAAGTCCAGGTGAGTCTCAGGTGTTGATGCCAAACATGCAGCTGCTGAAACGTGAAGCTCTTCTGCTTCTCTCGGTGTCATCAGTCTGTTTTGGGGATTAAATGAACGAGCGATTCGTGTCTTTGTTTAGGAAACAATATTGATTGAAAAGCTGTTTGTTTCTCTGGACATTCAGACACCAAGTTAAACGCATGTTCCAGATGCTGACGTGTGTCTCTGTGTGTCTGCAGGAGTTTTATGGAGATTTCATCGCTGTGAATCCTCACGTGTTCTCCCTCAACCTGCACGGAGTCGCCAGGGTGAGAAACCGCAAAGTGTTTCTGTTTAAAGCCTCCCGAGGTTAAAGGGTTAAACATGACGAGGCCGAGTGAAGAATAAGAAAACGCTGGTCAGACGCGGACGCTGTCCTGGATTGGATGGAGTTACTACAGACCTGCTCAGGAAACGGATCAAACTGACGCTGATCTGTCAAACACATGAAGTCTGTCAGCAGGATGACAAGCAAACAGCTGTTAAAATGATCGTTTCCTGAATGGAGTCTGGCTCGATCAGCGCTATGAATCCGTGTACGGTTCGTTCTTTGATCATTCAGTTCAGTTTCAAAACCAAATCAGAAAAACAAAAAATAACAACTTGGTTTTCTGGTTTTTGGCCTAATGAGTCCGATTAGCGCAGCTTTGTGTGTCACGCTTGATAAACCTGCAGCAGATACACCTGGGCGACGGCGGTGCCTGATTAAATGTGATTAAGATGAGCTTGAGCATCAACATAGGTGGTTTTTAGTTAGAAAAACAGGAGAAAATTAGGCTGCAGTAACATTCAGTTTGTAACTCGCTAGCAACAGGAACAGGAAGCCTTCCTGTTCAGCATCACATTAACTCAGTGATAGTTGTCAGTCTGTCCAGCGGTACTCAGCAAACAGGAACTGTTAGAAGGTCATTTGGCGAGCTGTATATTAACGAATCATACAAAGATTCAAATGTTCGGGTAATTTTCGTTCAGCCTCTCTGCCCTGTTTCCACCTGACCCTTATTTTCTGAGAAGAATTTGATAAGTTGCAGGAACACATGGATCAGGAGCGCCGGACCACTGAGCGTCCAGTGCGCCGGTTCCACCGGCAACACAACCAAGAGTAGGTCTACGGCCGGAGAGGGAGCGACCTGGCGGCTGCAGACGGTCGGTGATGAAGCCTGACGCTGCTGATTTACGCCTGATCCACGATGATAGGCGTGTGTTATTAAGAGGAGTAAAGCTCCGCTGTAGGTCGCACCCTGGCCGGAGCCTCGAGGAAAACCCCTTGATAAACAAATCAACCAGCTGCTTCAGATCAGCCCGAAACAAAATGCTTCCTGGATGCTGACGTACTGAGTGCTTGAGTGGCTCCTCCAGCTTGATGTGATCTTGCAGAACAAGTATATTCTCTTATTTCTTTTTTCCTATGTGGCTCTAACAGGCCTGTAGCGCTCACCACAATCATATTCGCAATGTTGAGATGCGACCCTTCGCCTCTAAAATAAAATAAACAGCTTAAATATGTAATATTGACTTTTTGTTTCACACTGAACACGAACACCGTTCTCCGGGTTCCGGCCCTCCAACCACCTCCTTCCTCAGTCTTTCCTGTTAAACATCATATACCTTCGTTTACCGCCGATGGGCTTTGACCATGTGTCCATATGTGACGAGTCGGGGAGGGAGAACGGGTTGTGGGGATCCAACAGCGGTCAAAGATGGAACAAAACGCAGCTCCTTTGTTTTCTGTTATGGGTTTAAAACAGAAAACCAAAAAACAGATGTCTGTTTTTTGGTTTTCTGTTTTTCTGTTCCGACTTGGGTTCTTGGTTTTGAAAGGGAATAATGAAAGAAGGAACCGTACACAGACAGTTTTAACAAGTTACATAAGACAGCTGGAAACAAGACGTATTGTCATCGTCCTCTCTTCCTTTTCTCCCATTAACATTTATCATTCATTTCTGTGTGTGTGTGCGTGTGTGTGCGTGTGCATGTGTGTGCGTGTGTGTGTGCGTGTGCATGTTTGTGCGTGCGTGTGTGTGCGTGTGTGTGTGTGTGTGTGCGTGTGCACGTGACAGGGGCGGAGCTGGGAGTCCTCCATGTTGTCTCGGTGTACTCAGGGTTTGACCTCCGTCCTGCTCGCGCTGAAGAAATGTCCGATGATCCGCTACCAGCTGTCCTCTGACATGTCCAAGCGCCTCGCCGAGAGCGTCAAGGTTTCCGTGCCAACACACTACACTCTCACACGTGACCTCGCCGCGTTACCCTGCCAACACGATAACTTCGTTCTCCGTCCCGCAGCAAATCATCACGAAGGAGTACGAGCTGTTCGACTTCAGGAAGACAGAGGTTCCTCCCCTGCTGCTGATCCTCGACCGCAGCGACGACGCCATCACACCGCTGCTCAACCAGGTGACCAATCACAGCGCTGCACGCTGTGACACCACCGGGGTTTAACTGAAAGTTTATTTATTTTGTCTTTCAGACAGGACGTCTCTCCTCTGGTGATGTTTAAGTGTGTTTCTGCTTCCTCTGTTCTGGACGCATATTTACTGAGCTGTTCCTGAAAGACGTGGTTTTATTTAAACGGCGTCTCCTCCTGACGTCTGCCTGCCTCTGTGTTTACCTGCAGTGGACGTACCAGGCGATGGTCCACGAGCTGCTGGGCCTCAACAACAACAGGATCGACCTCTCCAGGGTGCCGGGGATCAGTAAAGACCTGAAGGAGGTGGTTCTGTCCGCAGAGCACGACGAGTTCTACGCCAACGTGAGTCCTGATCAGGAGCAGCTGACGAGTCACTTCAGGCACACTTTACATAGACGTGACTCTGAAAGTTAAAGCAAACCTGTTACAGCACAAAAAAGGAATATAAGTCAATAAAGGAGAGGGAAACAGAATATGACCTCTTTAACCTCGATGAATGAACATGAACAGAGGGGGTGTTCTGACATCAGAGATCGCTGTTTCACGAGCTGAAGAGTAGTTTCTGACGGACGCCGTGTTGAATACTAAACAGCAGAGATCTTTTTTATGTTTAAAGGCAAATGACAAAAACCAGTCAGACGGGGTGAAAGATAAACGCAGGCTGTAGAGAAGTGACATGGAGGCAACGTGACTGATCAGCCTCCTCCAGTCACAGCCTGTAATCTGCCACACAGATCTGTAATGCTGAGCTGCAGGTTCCCTGTTTAAGGATCATTTGGAGTTTCAGGTCCTGGTGAGGTTGAGCATGTTCTCCTGATCCAGCATCACAGCTCCTGCAGCCGCTGGCCGAGTGAAGTCCTCGTCCCTCTCAGGGTTTCTGGTCTGAGACGTTTGATAAACACAGACGCAGATCTTGTTCGTGGTTTATGATGTTTAAAAGGATGTTTGAACCTGAAAGTCTGACAAAATGTACAAAACCTTCTGTCTCATGAGGCAAGAAGCATCTTTATCACAGACCAGCTGGTGTCATTACTGCACAACACTTCAGAAATAAAATCTCAATGCAAAGGTATTTATTTGTTCTCTTTCACTAATAAAGGTGTTTGTTACAGAACCTGTACCTGAACTTCGGGGAAATCGGCACCAACATTAAAAACCTGATGGAAGATTTCCAGAAGAAAAGACCGAAAGGACAACAGAAGCTGGAGTCCATCACAGACATGAAGGTCGGTCAGAGAGACAGGTGTGTCCCCTCCCTCTATGTCCTCAGGTTGTATCACCTGTCTGACTGTCTGACTGTCCGTCCGCAGGCGTTTGTAGATAACTACCCTCAGTTTAAGAAGATGTCGGGCACCGTGTCCAAACATGTGACGGTGGTGGGAGAGCTGTCCCGATTGGTGTCGGAGCGTCAACTGATGGAGGTGTCAGAGGTGGAGCAGGAGCTGGCCTGTCAGAACGACCACTCCAACGCTCAGCAGGTAACATCTGCACTGTAACACTGCCCCCTGCAGGCAGAGAGCTGTAACTACAGGTAACATCTGCACTGTAACACTGCCCCCCGCAGGCAGAGAGCGTAACTACAGGTAACAGCTGCACTGTAACACTGCCCCCTGCAGGCAGAGAGCTGTAACTACAGGTAACATCTGCACTGTAACACTGCCCCCTGCAGGCAGAGAGCGTAACTACAGGTAACATCTGCACTGTAACACTGCCCCCTGCAGGCAGAGAGCGTAACTACAGGTAACAGCTGCACTGTAACACTGCCCCCCGCAGGCAGAGAGCTGTAACTACAGGTAACATCTGCACTGTAACACTACCCCCTGCAGGCAGAGAGCTGTAACTACAGGTAACATCTGCACTGTAACACTGCCCCCTGCAGGCAGAGAGCTGTAACTACAGGTAACATCTGCACTGTAACACTGCCCCCTGCAGGCAGAGAGCTGTAACTACAGGTAACATCTGCACTGTAACACTGCCCCCCGCAGGCAGAGAGCTGTAACTACAGGTAACATCTGCACTGTAACACTGCCCCCCGCAGGCAGAGAGCTGTAACTACAGGTAACATCTGCACTGTAACACTGCCCCCCGCAGGCAGAGAGCTGTAACTACAGGTAACATCTGCACTGTAACACTGCCCCCTGCAGGCAGAGAGCTGTAACTACAGGTAACATCTGCACTGTAACACTGCCCCCTGCAGGCAGAGAGCTGTAACTACAGGTAACATCTGCACTGTAACACTGCCCCCTGCAGGCAGAGAGCTGTAACTACAGGTAACATCTGCACTGTAACACTGCCCCCTGCAGGCAGAGAGCTGTAACTACAGGTAACATCTGCACTGTAACACTGCCCCCTGCAGGCAGAGAGCTGTAACTACAGGTAACATCTGCACTGTAACACTGCCCCCCGCAGGCAGAGAGCGTAACTACAGGTAACAGCTGCACTGTAACACTGCCCCCTGCAGGCAGAGAGCTGTAACTACAGGTAACATCTGCACTGTAACACTGCCCCCTGCAGGCAGAGAGCGTAACTACAGGTAACATCTGCACTGTAACACTGCCCCCTGCAGGCAGAGAGCGTAACTACAGGTAACAGCTGCACTGTAACACTGCCCCCCGCAGGCAGAGAGCTGTAACTACAGGTAACATCTGCACTGTAACACTACCCCCTGCAGGCAGAGAGCTGTAACTACAGGTAACATCTGCACTGTAACACTGCCCCCTGCAGGCAGAGAGCTGTAACTACAGGTAACATCTGCACTGTAACACTGCCCCCTGCAGGCAGAGAGCTGTAACTACAGGTAACATCTGCACTGTAACACTGCCCCCCGCAGGCAGAGAGCTGTAACTACAGGTAACATCTGCACTGTAACACTGCCCCCCGCAGGCAGAGAGCTGTAACTACAGGTAACATCTGCACTGTAACACTGCCCCCCGCAGGCAGAGAGCTGTAACTACAGGTAACATCTGCACTGTAACACTGCCCCCTGCAGGCAGAGAGCTGTAACTACAGGTAACATCTGCACTGTAACACTGCCCCCTGCAGGCAGAGAGCTGTAACTACAGGTAACATCTGCACTGTAACACTGCCCCCTGCAGGCAGAGAGCTGTAACTACAGGTAACATCTGCACTGTAACACTGCCCCCTGCAGGCAGAGAGCTGTAACTACAGGTAACATCTGCACTGTAACACTGCCCCCTGCAGGCAGTGTTACAGTCCCTGAAGTCTGGATACCACAGAGAACAGAGATATTTTGACTGTTACCTTTACACAGATTCAGAGCCACATCACAGATGAGTCTCCCTGAGTCCAGAGTTACATGCAATATGTTTGGAATTCCCATTACAGTAACTACAGCGAACAGCCACACTGTAACATGATTTTGTCCTAATTATTTACTATGAGAGTTTAAGAAACCTTGAAGAGGACCAACAGGGTGTGGAGGAAGTGATGAGTTCTGAGCTCTGCAGCTCGTCCCATTGTCCCAATGTCTTTGTTTTTCTTGTTTCAGAGCGTTCGTCGGCTGCTGCAGAATCCTCGTCTGTCCGAGTTGGACGCTGTCCGTCTTGTCATGCTCTACGCTCTGAGATATGAACGCCACAGCAGCAGCATCCTCCCGGCTCTGATGGACGAGCTGAGCAGGAGAGGCGTGTCTGAACGCCACCGCAGGGTAACGATATCATCACAAACACTCAAGTCTTATAGTTGTTGATGTGGCCGTGGCATTTATCTTAATTTGTAATGAAACTAAAGACAGGAACACACATTAGGACTGGATCTCTGATGAGGAATCTGATGTGTGACCACGGTGGACTGGGTTTGTTCCACTGTGGGTTAGTTAGTGTTTACAGTAGGCACGAAAGTTGCGATGTTTTGGGGCGTCTTTTTCGCCTGGCGTCCTCCATGTGTTTCTGCCATTCTCTCTGTATGTGTTTGTCAGTAGACGACTTGCTTTATGTTCGACCACATTACTGGACGTTCTGCAGAACAGTTTCCCCGCTTTGGTAAAGAAGATCTGGCTCCTGGTCTACACGGCCCTTTGCTGTCAGTTTTGTAGGCATCATAAAATATTTGAGGGACTGCAGAACATGGGAATGTAAATGGACTTTAAGTGCTTGTCTGTTCTACTGACTGTTGAAGAAATACTGTGAGCCAGGTTCAGAACTTTCAGAGACTGATGAAGACTTGATGATGATGACGATGAAGCATGGTTTATTGAACCCGGCCGAGGAGACACAGTGCCAGCATGCAACAATTGAACACGTCGAATACCAACACCAAATCTGAAGTAGAGCATCTTTTGGTCCCTTTTATGTTTCTGTCTTCCCCCTAGTGCCTGCAGGTTTCTCTCTGAGCTCATCTTTAATTAGCCGTAACCTAAAACAACTAATCTGTCTGATGTTTGGACTCCAATGCTTTGTCATATTGGAATCTGTTACTTTTCATGAGTTGTAATCTGTGGAGCCAGTTAGTTCTTGTAAACATTCTTGTAAGACTGAACCTTGTAAGATTCCCAGATATCTGCTAGTCTGAAGCCTGAGCTCCTGTCTCTACCTTATAAGTCTGACTGTCGTCTCCCTAACGAGGAGGGTTACATGAGAGAAACAACAAGAGCTGGAAGGTCAGTGAACACTCGTCTCTAAGGGTGCTTTCACACCGGCCTCATTTAGTTCGTTTTGCCCCTTGGTGCGGTTCGTTTGAGCAGGTGTGAATGCAGTAGTCGCACTCAGGTGCGCGCCAAAAGCAAACCAAACACCTCTTCAAGGAGGTCTCGGTACGCTTTCAAACGAACTCTGGTGCAAACGAACCAACCACAGGATTTGATGATAGCAGAGATGTGACCTGAGCATTATTTCCAAAGCTGAACCACTAATAAATCCATCTTCTGGCTGCGAAATGTGTTCAGCGATCTTATAGTTGATCTGTATGAGCCGCTTTATGAAAATCATTTGGTAACGTATACTTGTCAGTGCCGATAGCGATACCACAGTATACTGTGGGCTGAAAGGCCCCGAATTATTACTGTCCTGTTTTTACGTTATTATTGATACCAGGCTCTGCGGTCTGACGTTACTAATCATGCTTATAATAAATTATCACTTCGTGAGCTCTTTGTGATTCAGATCAGAAGCGTTAAAGTGCTGCGCAAACTTCTGTCAGTGACTGGAGTTTGATTTCCCCACGTGGGTCCTGGTGATGCCGGCACCGAGCCCGGGTGAGTCCGCCTCCTCTGGTCTTACCGGAGTCTTGTGTTCTGTCGGAGCGTAACACGCAGAGGGTCGCTGTGCCGTCTGGGTGGATTTACTCGTCGTCCGGTTTCTGCTCCGTCCTGACGATCAAACACTGAGACGTCTTTGTAGCTTCGGCGTTCAGCTTCGTCTTGTGCTGAAAGCGTCCAGCTGCTGAGTTTCAGGTGAAAAGACGTCCAGGTGTCGAAGTTAAACTGGAGTGAATATTTGGTTGAAAGGTGACAGTTTTGTAAGATGTTTAACTTTCATTGTTTCAACAGCACGTGTGTGTGTGTGTGTGTGTGTGTGTGTCCTCTCTCTCAGATGGTGAAGTCAGTGGTGGAGTACGGAGGGAAGAGGGTCAGAGGAAGTGACCTCATCACGGCGACAGATGCCGTCGCCATCACCAAGCAGTTCTTCAAAGGCCTCTCGGTACACACACACTGTAGTGACTGTAGTGACAGTAATAAACACCAAACACGTCCAAACGCACCTGCGGACATAAAGTTACAATTGAAAATGATGATTCGTAGACTTGTGTTGATGGCGTGTGTGTGTGTGTGTGTGTGTGTGTGTGTTTGTGTGTGTTCAGGGCGTGGAGAACGTGTACACTCAGCATCAGCCTCTACTTCACGACACTCTGGATCAGCTGATTAAAGGTCGACTGAAGGACAGCCAGTTCCCTTACCTGGGACCCAGCAGCCTCAGAGACAGGTAACAAACACGCTGCTGTCACATCTGACCAACTTCACACTAGTTATATATGTTTATTCAAGCTGGTCCTGTTATTTAGCTTGTTTATATTGACTGAAGGACACCAGCTAACAGCTCACTGCTTATTCCTTCATCGTTCTATCCCAGGCTGCAGCGTTCATAGTTCAGCACTTCCGCCAGCAGGTGGAGCCTGTGAGTCGAGCTAGTTTTAAAGCAGAAGTAGTAGAAGAAGAACAAGACTTTAAGTGGTAGTTTAAGAAATTAGTTTTCAGCAGGAATGAAAAATCCGGTCTCCGGCTGCAACATCTGTATTTATAATCAAGCTGGGTTTTATTTGTTTGTGGATAAGAACAGTGCTTGAAGTGGGCCAGAACGCTCCAGCACGCAGGACCGGCACCTCCACATTTTACTCGTCTCCCGAGCTGCCGGTCCTCTCCAGATCAAGGTCTCTGGGCGCCACGTGACGCTCACCCGTTCCCGTTCTCTGTAAGAAGAGAAGCTCGGTGCCTTTCACGCAGCCGTGTGCTGAATGTAGCTCAACAATGACGCTTGTCGTGAACCGACCAATCACGGATCACTGGATGGGGCAGGACATTTAAAAGTATTGACAGATAGGTGTAATTTCCACTGGGGACAGGTCAGGATCAGAATGTGTCCACCACTTTTTGAAAGCTTTTGTTATTATATTCCATTATATTTATATATTTTGAATTGTCACCTGTCACCTTCATGTAGTTTCCCTTCATAAAGACATTTCCTCCATAAATTGGTTCGGAATGCAGGAAATGAAGTTGTAATATTCACTAGTTTCATCTTGTGGTTGGTGATATGCGGGGGGGGGCAGGGGGGGTAACGGCACCTATTTTTTTCCATTTCAAGCACTGGATACAAAACTGCATTCACAAGCTGACACACACACATGAAAATCTTGTTATTTGTTGATTATAAAATGAACAATTGTCACAACGAAGGAGAAAAGTTCTTGTGCCGCTGCAGGAAACAGGAGACGAGAGGACAGGGAAGAGAAACTGGAGGGAAATCGCACTGAAAGAGGAAACACGGGTCATAATGAAAAGTCTCTTCTCTGAAACTCCACTGCTCAGTTTAAAGTTCAACACTTGTTGTGTGTTACAGGCCGCAGGACATCATCGTGTTTCTGATTGGTGGAGCCACGTATGAAGAAGCTCTGACTGTTTACAACCTGAACCGCAGCACACCGGGAGTCCGCATCGTCCTGGGAGGAAGCAGCATCCACAACACCAAGAGGTGACGCACACACTCACTCACACTCACTCTCACACACTCACACTCACACACTCACACTCACTCTCACACACGCACACACTCTCACACTCACTCTCTCAAACACTCTCACTCTCACTCTCACACTCTCACTGTCACACACTCACTCACTCACTCACTCTCACACTCTCACTCTTTCACTCTCACACTCTCACTCTCACACACACACACTCTCACACTCACTCTCACTCTTCCACTCTTCCACTCTTTCACTCTCACACACACACACACTCACTCTTTCACTCTCTCACTCACTCTCACACTCTCACTCACACACTCACACTCACTCTCACACTCACACTCACTCACTCTCTCTCTCACACTCACTCTCTCACTCTCAAACTCTCACTCTTTCACTCTCTCACTTTCACTCTCACTCTCACTGTCACACACTCACTCACTCACTCACTCACTCTCACACTCTCTCACACTCACTCTCTCACTCTATCTCTCACTCTTTCACTCTCTCACACTCACACTCACACTCACTCTCACTCTTTCACTCACTCACTCTCTCTCTCTCACACTCAAACTCTCACTCTTTCACTCTCACTTTCACTCTCACTCTCACTCTCACACTCTCACTTTCACTCTCACTCTCACTCTCACTCTCACTCTTCCACTCTTTCACTCTCACACTCACTCTCACACACACTCTCACACTCACTCTCTCAAACACTCTCACTCTCACACTCTCACTCTCACACACACACTCTCACACTCACACTATCACTCTCTCACTCACTCTCACATTCTCACACTCACTCTCACACTCTATCACTCTCTCACACACACTCACACTCACTGTCACACACTCACTCACTCACTCACTCTCACACTCTCTCACACTCTCACTCTTTCACTCTTTCACACTCACTCTCACTCTTTCACTCTCACACTCTCACTCTCACTCTCACTCTTCCACTCTTTCACTCTCACACTCTCACACACACACACACTCACTCTTTCACTCTCTCACTCACTCTCACACTCTCACTCACACACTCACACTCACTCTCACACTCACTCACTCTCTCTCTCTCACACTCACTCTCTCACTCTCAAACTCTCACTCTTTCACTCTCTCACTTTCACTCTCACTCTCACTCTCACTGTCACACACTCACTCACTCTCACACTCTCTCACACTCACTCTCTCACTCTATCTCTCACTCTTTCACTCTTTCACTCTCTCACACTCACACTCACACTCACTCTCACTCTTTCACTCACTCACTCTCTCACTCTCTCTCTCTCACACTCACTCTCTCACTCTCAAACTCTCACTCTTTCACTCTCACTTTCACTCTCACTCTCACTCTCACACTCTCACTTTCACTCTCACTCTCACTCTTCCACTCTTTCACTCTCACACTCACTCTCACACA
This sequence comes from Micropterus salmoides, assembly GCF_014851395.1. Lineage (NCBI taxonomy): Eukaryota > Metazoa > Chordata > Actinopteri > Centrarchiformes > Centrarchidae > Micropterus > Micropterus salmoides. The sequence continues at coordinate 5,536,343 of NW_024040817.1, read as the reverse complement.
CACACACTCACTCTCACACACACACTCTCACACTCACACTCTCACTCTCACACACACTCTCACACACACACACTCACACTCACACTCACTCTCACTCTTTCACTCTCACACTCTCACACTCTCACACACACACACTCTCTCTCACTCTCACTCTTCCACTCTTTCACTCTCACACTCACACACACACACTCTCTCTCACTCTCACTCTTCCACTCTTTCACTCTCACACTCTCACTCTCACACTCTCACTCTCACACTCTCACTCTCACACACACACACTCACTCTCACACACACACTCTCACACTCACACACTCACTCTCACACACACACTCACACACTCACTCTCACACACTCACTCTCACACACACACTCTCACACTCACACTCTCACACACACACTCTCACACTCACTCTCACACACACTCTCACACTCACACTCTCACACACTCACTCTCACACACACACTCTCACACTCACACTCTCACACACACACACTCTCACACTCACTCTCACTCTTTCACTCTCACACTCTCACACACACACACTCTCACACTCACTCTCACTCTTTCACTCTCACACTCTCACACTCACACTCTCACACACTCACTCTCACACACACACTCTCACACTCACACTCTCACACACTCACTCTCACTCTTTCACTCTCACACTCTCACTCTCACACACACACACTCTCACACTCTCTCTCACTCTCACTCTTCCACTCTTTCACTCTCACACTCTCACACTCACACACTCACTCTCACACACACACTCTCACACACACACTCTCACACTCACACTCTCACACACACACTCTCACACACTCACTCTCACACACACACTCTCACACACTCACTCTCACACACACACACTCTCACACTCACTCTCACACACACACTCTCACACTCACACTCTCACACACTCACTCTCACACACACACTCTCACACTCACACTCTCACACACACACACTCTCACACTCACTCTCACACACACACACTCTCACACTCTCACACACTCACTCTCACACACACACTCTCACACTCACACTCTCACACACACACACTCTCACTCTTTCACTCTCACACTCTCACTCTCACACACACACACTCTCACTCTTTCACTCTCACACTCTCACTCTCACACACACACACTCTCACACTCACACTCTCACACACACACTCTCACTCTTTCACTCTCACACTCTCACTCTCACACACTCTCACTCTTTCACTCTCACACTCTCACTCTCACACACACACTCTCACACTCTCACTCTCACACACACACTCTCACACTCACACTCTCACACACACACACTCTCACTCTTTCACTCTCACACTCTCACACACACACACTCTCACTCTTTCACTCTCACACTCTCACTCTCACACACACACACTCTCACACTCTCACACTCACTCTCACTCTTCCACTCTTTCACTCTCACACTCTCACTCTCACACTCTCACTCTCACACACACACACTCACTCTCACACACACTCTCACTCTCACACTCACACACACACTCTCACTCTCTCACTCTTCCACTCTTTCACTCTCACACTCTCACTCTCACACTCTCACTCTCACACACACACACACACTCACTCTCACACACTCACTCTCACACACACACACTCACTCTCACACACACACTCTCACTCTCACACTCACACACACACTCTCACTCTCTCACTCTTCCACTCTTTCACTCTCTCACACTCACTGTCTCACTCTCACACTTTCACACTCTCACTCTCACACATCTGAAAATGTGTATTATTCCTAAAGTCCGTTCAGGCTAAGCTAACAGGCTGTGACTGATCCAGAGGAAGCTTTTTCCTCCGGTTCATCTTTCTCTTTCCATGACAACCACTAACGAGGTTCAGGTGGATCTCAGGGCTCCATAAACCTTCAGATAGGAAGAGGAACAGTCTGTCGCTGCTTAGCATAAAGCTAACGTCTCTACGGCTCTTCTGCAGTTTACAAAACTAATACCACACTGTAGAAACAGTAGCAGTAGTAAAGCAGAAAAAACGGTTTCAGTCAAAGGTCAAAGGTCAGATTTTATAACCTCCTCACGTGGAAGAATCAGAGAAAAGCAGTAAGAAGAATTTTTACCTGCGTGACGTCCGGGTGTCTTTTTACTCTCTCAACAGTTTCCTGGAGGAAGTGATGTCGGCGACGAGTCATAGCGGCGACAGAGCACAGTCAAGTGGTCGCCACAGCAACAGGCGCTAAACACAACAGAAGACAACAATAACAAACAACAACATTCCCCCCCAGCCGAGCCTCTGTAACGTGTCCGTGTGCTTCTTGTTTTAAGTGAACAAACAATAAAAGAGAATGTGATCATGTGACGTCTTCACTCATTTATTTCCACACCAACATACAAAAAACAAAAACATCTTCTGGATAAAAGATTTGTTAAACAAAGTAAAAACATGTATTAGCGTAAAAGAAGTTCACTTTTCTGAGGCGGTAAATGTTTGTTGTCCTTCAGCTTCAGCACATTGGGCACAAAAAATACTATTTAGATGTATTTTCACAGCCTTCGTCTTTCAGCTGTCCTTCTGGTAAATGATTTGTTAAAGATTTATTACAGCTTTTATATAAATATTATAAAGAAAACTGCAGTTTTTACGTTGTAAATATATTTTTGATAAGTTTGATATTCATCATTCATAGTTGTCATTTACACTGGGGACGCTGGGGACGCTGGGGACACTGGGGACACTGGGGACATGTCCCCACCACTTTTCTTTTGTTAAAAAAACACGTTCTGAAATATAGCTTGGAGTTAATAACAAATGACAATAACTTTTGAAAGGTTTATTTACATATTAAGAAAACATGCAATGCAATTAAAATATAGAAGAAACAAACGTGCATCGTCCAGAAAACGTAACTTGCAGCAGCACGTTAACAACTTGTGGCCAAGGTTTCTCCCTGTGAACATGACAAAGAGGAGGAGAGACTAAACCAGGCCTCAGCTGGGACGATGTTACAGGAGAAAAGTTGATCTGCAGGAGAAACAGATCTGAGAGCTGCTCTCACTTAGATTCTGTTAGATTTATATATTTTGAAATGCCACCTGAATTCTGTGTTTCCTTTAACATAAATAAAAACATTTCCACCAGACATTAGTGCAGAAACGTTCAGCAGAATGAAGGAAATGAAATACTCAAACATCTCGGCATTGAGGAATTCTTTAAAACAGTGTTCTCGTTCTCGTGAACCTAAGAGTGTCTCTTCACCGGCCTAATCTGAGCCCCTGTGTTCCCACCACTTCTCAACACAAAGTGACGCCCGTGGAGTGATCGCATCTGACCTGCAGCATCGTCCACTGTGTCGAGTTAAAGGGAAGGTCATCCGTCTGGATTTGGTTTGAACTCCAGCTGAACTTCTTCACCGTCTGCAGGACTTCATGCAAATAGCAACTGAATGCATGAACGGGCTGGTGTACCTAATAAAGTGGCCGCTGTGTCAAATGTCAAACAATAATGACTGAAGTAGAGTAAATAAAATTAAAGCAGATGAGACGATGATGTTAAAGTAATCTTTCACAGATTCAGAGGAAGCAGTAAGGAGTGCATCACTGCTGACGAGACAACATCCAACAGCTTCCTCTTTTTACACTTCAGACTTATTTCAGAACACAGAAGGACAGAAGGTCCGCGGAGGACATGGACCTCTCTCTTTGCAAATGATGCTAAAGTAGCTCGTGTAGAAACCAGCCGTCGGTCAGAGTCCTGCAGTCAAACATCTCTGAGGAACAGCAGAGACGCTGGAAGCAGCAGGTGAGTGATGGAAGCAGTCGGTACAACAGGAGTCGTATCTGGGTTAACTTTAAGAGGACCACGCGCTTTATTCCTTCTTATGTCTTACTTTTTATTTAGTACTTTTTATGTAATCATTTATGGTTTGTCTGTCCAGCACTTTGTGCCCACCTTGGATGTTTAAAGTGCTCTGTAAATAAATTTTGATTGATTGATGAGCTTTTTAAGACCTGGCTTCACCCTGAGAGGCAGAGACAGAAAATGACCGACTACTCTGGTACTCGATTGCAGTTTGTGATATTTTCTAACTTCCTCACTTTAAACGTGCAGAGTTGCTGCTTATCTTTGTCATATATGGAGGAAAACTGAATATCTTTGGGTTTTAGGAAGATCACCTCCAGCCCCCTAAAGGATTACAGGCAGTTTGCACCATTTTCTGATAAAATATCAAAAATAAAATCAGCTCAGGGTGGAAATGTGCTGCAGATTAACCGATAACAAACCTAATTTTCAGTTAAAAGCCTAATTTGGTCAACAAAACAAACATCTAATGTCACAGATATATGACAGAACAAAACCACACTGCTGTGGCGTGAACAGAAATGGGAGAAAGTTTCTGGAGACGCCCGAGTGATTTTTGGGAACTGAGACTAACTCTCAGACCTGGATAGAGTTCTGCTGGAAGAACATAAGACGGTATTCTGTGACTCTGAAATTAAACTTTATTCAAAGGAACAGGACGACTTCTGGAAGCTGTGTGTGACGTCGTCCCCGGTTCCTTCAGGGAGCCGGAGCGCAGCCTCACCAAGCTGCAGACCCTCAACACCTGGTTTCCCTCATGTTCTCTTCATTTTCATTCCAGCAGTTTTGATCCTGTAGATCGGCATGTCAGCGATGGGACGTTTCCTCGTCTTCCTTCTGTCCTTCCTGCTTCATTTTAACCCCTCGCTGGCTTACTCACTAAAAAACTGCACTGCTGCTTTTGCTGTTAACGTGATCAGGGTGGAATGCACACATCGTGGCCTCGCTGCTGTTCCAGATGACATCCCCAAAAATGCAACGTCTCTAGATCTCAGCTCTAATCGCATTCTAAAGATAAACAGGACAGACTTAAGCAGCTTAGCAAAGCTCACATCTTTAAATACTGAAAATAACCACCTGGCACATGTAGATAATGGAGCTTTTGCAGGCTTGCCGTTAATGGAGCTTAAAATGGGTTCGAACAAACTCACAAACCTGACAGACAACATGTTTCAGGGCCTGTGGACATTAATTTATCTGTCTGCGGAGAAAAACCATCTTGCATACATCTCCCCGCTGGCCTTTCAGCCCCTGATCAGCTTACAGAACGTAGTGCTGAATTACAACCGACTACATCAAATGAGCAATATCGTGCCAATCTTACAACTACCAAACTTAAAGGAGCTGTACCTCGATTTTAACCACTTCACCTCCATTCAGTCAGATGACCTGCCTTTTAACAAATCAAACCTCAGGACACTGATGATGATCGGTAATATACTGACAAAGTTCAGCATTAGAAGAGACATTTTTCCTCATCTTCAGTCCATCTTTATGAGTACCGGGACTGACTTTGAGTGGGATGTACCAGACGCGACCTTTCTGAGGAGCCTAACTGCTTTGGATTTATTTGGTTTTGATAGTGGTAGTGATACGTACAGAATGATGCTGAAGAGTGCTGAGTCGGTGAGGGAACTGTCAATGAGTGTTATGAAGAATCAGCTAGATGAAGATCTGGTAGACATCGCCTGCCAACTTCCTACTCTGACAAGTCTTGAATTGAGCAACAATAATGTTAACAGCATAAACAACACATTCCTGCAGTCCTGCTCCCAACTTATTGAGCTGGATTTATCATATAATTCTCTGGAAGAGCTGTCTGAGTTTTCACTCAGCTCTATGAAACAGCTCAGACGTCTGGACTTAAATACAAACTTCCTGTCTAGGGTGCCACCCGCCCTCAAAAGCCTCTCCACGCTTGAAATACTAGATCTGAGTGTTAACTTCATCAGTGAGTTAGGTTGCTCTGATTTTCTAAACTTGACAAGATTAACGACACTAGATCTCAACCAGAATCGCATTTCAACACTCAATGGATGTGTTTTTCAAGATTTGAAAGATTTGAAAGTCCTGAATATGGGAGAAAATAGCATTCATTTACTTATTGATTTCTTCAAAGTGAATTTACAGAAACTAGAAGTTTTGAATTTGCACATGAATTCTTTGAAGCAGCTGAAAACAGGCGACTTTAGGAATCTGTCTTCCCTCAGGTCTTTGAATTTAGAATCTGAGAAATGTTACGTTGCCCATAAAGGGGCTTTTGAAGGACTGACCAACCTTCACTCTCTTAGTGTTACACCATTTTTTGCAGATGTATTGAGTTTTACAGGACTGGAAAACCTAGAAATTCTCCAACTGCATCTCAGATCTTTGTTGAAAAGCGACGGTTCTCATCAGAAAAAGTATCCCCCTTTTTCCAAATTACCTTCCTTGAAGAGCCTTCTGATAGAAAACTCTGGAGGCTTTTATCACATCTCCCCAGATTTGCTCAAGGATCTAAAGTCTCTAGAGTACTTTGCAGCAGAGAACTTCTTCACAGAGCCCCCTCACCCAGACACATTTAAATACACTCCTCACCTGACGAGTCTTCAGATAATTCAAAGTGACCTGCAAAACTTAAACCCTGACTTGTTTCAGCCAATCCCAAACCTGCAGGCTCTCGACCTTTCCCAGAACAAGCTCAGATCTTTGGATTTTCTGTCCCAGGTCAACCTGTCTTCACTCAGCCAGTTGTCACTGAGACAGAATAAGTTGACAGTGATCAATGAGACCATCCTCCAGTCTCTCCCTGCACTAACATTCCTGGACCTGTTCGGTAACCCTTTAACTTGTAACTGCTCTAACGCCGGCTTTATCCAGTGGGTGAAGAACAACAACCAAACTCAGGTTGTTAACGCCTACCAGTACCACTGTTCCTTTCCTTCCATTCAACAGGGAACCAGGTTGCTGGACTTTGACATCCAGTCCTGTTGGATGGACGTCGGCTTCCTCTGCTTCATTTGCAGCACTTGTCTGACTTTGCTAACTCTTCTCGCTGCCTTCGTCTTCCACTTTCTGAGGTGGCAGCTAGCCTACGCATACTACCTCTTCCTGGCCTTCCTCTATGATAGCAGGAAGAAGAAGAAGAACAGAGCTCCTCACCAATACGACGCCTTCATCTCCTACAACGTTCACGACGAGGCCTGGGTTTACAGAGAGATGCTTCCAGTGCTGGAAGGAGAGCAGGGCTGGAGGCTCTGTCTGCACCACAGAGACTTCCAACCAGGTAAACACTTCTTCTGCCTGTGTGTTTGTCTCTTTGCTGGTACGCTGTAAATCCTTAGATAGGGTTGGATCTGTAAATTTTTCTACGTACTCAAAACCGTCAATCTGACAAGCAAACGCACTTTGCCAAGGAGTGCGATGGTAAGAAAGTAAGCAGGGTTTGAACATCTTCTTCTGCCGCACTTGTGCGTACATCCAATTACAACAACTTGAATGTTTTTGAAGGACTGTCTGAAAATGCGCTCCGATATTCCCTATTTGTGTGATTTGCAGCACCTCTTCCCTTTCTAAGAGGGCAGGCTTCCCTTCACGTTTGGACTTTCGTTAAGAGGTATAAATACTTTTATCATTAGATGTGTTCAGACAACGCATTGTACGAACTAATTAGTTTAAAGCATAGCGTTTTGGTTGGAGGTTTTTGGGGTACTTGTGGCCCTCTTGAATTAGCCATTCCAGTCCATTGTGCAAATTTAAACCGGTTGGAGCTTCAGTTTTTGAGCCTATAGGCTCTTGTTTGGAAGGGAAACCTGTGGAAAACATAACTAAGTTATTAATTATGACATTACATCTTAGTCCCTTGGTCACACACCTCAAACACCTGAGTAGACTGAGGATCTACTTTGTAGTGATACCATTAGATGTCTTCTCGTTTATCTTGCACACTTGGGTAAAAAGAGGAGCTGACCTTTCAACGGATCACCACCTGGTGATTATTAGATGGAGACTACCGAACAGATGGTGGAGGTCGCTTTCCACATTGTCTACTGGGGGCATGCAATCTGAGTCAGATGTCCAAAGCCTTCATTGCAGAGATGATAACCTGTGCCTGTACAGGTCTCAGTCCTAAAGGGATTGGTTTGCTCAGGGAACGCCTGAAAAAGCGTTCGGAATTAGGAAGGTTAGGATTAGAATGAATGTATCATGTGTATTAGTAGGAAGCACAACACATCCTGAAGGTGTTCAGTTAGGACTTTTTTAGTTGGCCTAAGATCGCCTCTGTTTCAAGGTTCTGGAAAAGAGGCTTTAGTGAATTGTAGAACCTCTGATTCAGGAAGATCAGTGAGGTTTGTATCCTAGTTGTAGAAAGGTGGGGCAGCTCTTTCGTCTTGCAGGTCTGGAGAGATCATGGGGGTTTGCCCACACAGTCTACATGTGTTTCGCAAACTTGGACAAGGCTTGTGATCCTGTCCCTTGAGGTATTGTGGGGAGAAAATGCAAGAATATGAGGTGCCTTCTCTATATGCCAGACAGTCCCGGCGCATTCTCATCTCAGTGCGTCATTACCAACGCTTTCAGACAGCTCGACAATGTGTAATTATTTTATGCTAAAGGTACCCTTCAGAGTCCATCTGCAGCAACACAAAGGAGGCTAACCCTACCTGCTAGCACATCAGCCGTGAAGCTGATGTGCTAGCAGGTAGGGTTAGCCGGTCGATATGCATAAAGTCAGTGACTTAGGTTTAGGCACTAACATTTCTGATGGTTATTGTAAGGGTGGGGGTGTTTGGGAGGCTTTCAACACCTTTAACACAAACATAGCTAGCTAGGCCTGTACGAGATGCCCCAGAGTGTCTCCCACAGACGCTACCTTTAGCGTCAAATAACTACGCTTTGTCACTTTTTCTGAAAGCGTCAGTATTGGACGCCCTGAGATGAGAATGGGCTAAATGTCCAGTATGCTTCACACAATCTAGTTCGTACAAAGCGTTGTCCAAACATATCTCTTGTAACTGACAACGCTCACATGACTTCCACTCTCAGCTGCTCTTGTGTGAACAACTCTAAAGCTGATGATACACAGGGTAACTTTTAGAGCAATCGTGCAGGGTAATAAGTAAAGATTACTATCGTAATCCCCTTCCCCCACCACTCCACCACCACATAGTCAGACTTGCCACTAGCAAGATTGCCCAGCAACATTGCTCAAAAAGTTGCCCCGTGTATCATCACCTAAAGATATTTAAATTTGTTAATTGGATTTAGTCACTAATCCCAGAGGGTCTTAAGCGCCCCACAAAGCTCCAGTGTTCAGTATGCTTCAAACAAACTAGTTAATTGTTCGTGTTGTCCAAACACTTCAAAAGGCAAGAGTGTAAATACCACTTCCCCAATGTCCACACTCAAAGCAACATGTCTATTGAGTCCTGTTAACCTACCAGAATAGATCCAAACTCCTGGCTCCTGTCCCGTGGGTGGTGTCACCGTGTTCATGTAGTTCTACAGCAGAACTCATTTTGTAGTTTTCCTACAGTGAGTCTGGACTGTTGTCTCCACAGGGAAGCCCATCATGGACAACATCACAGACGCCATCTATGGCAGCAGGAAGACCGTCTGTGTGATCAGCCAGCGCTACCTGCAGAGCGAGTGGTGCTCCAGAGAGATCCAGATGGCCAGGTGGGGGCGCTACCTCTCTGCACTCACATACAGCAACACCTCTGCTCTTATCTCACAGCCATCCTAACCTGATTCAGTCCTCTGAATCTGAATTGAGCGTGCTAAGATATGATCAGACAAGTCAGGGGTCCTCACGGTCTGTCCTGTTTGTGTTGCTACAGCTTCCGCCTGTTTGACAAGCACAAGGACGTTCTGATCCTGCTGTTTCTGGAGGAGATCCCGGCCCAGCAGCTGTCTCCGTACTACCGCATGAGGAAGCTGGTGAAGGGACGCACCTACCTGAGCTGGCCGCAGGCCGGCCAACACAAAGGAGTCTTCTGGCAGAACGTCAGCAGAGCTCTGGAGACCGGGGACGCTCCCACAGAGACCGCAGACCTCCTGACTGGACCGGCAGGATGCTGAGTATATTACCGGACCACAGCAGAGAGTATCTGCGGAGCTTCACAGGCTGGATGATCAGAACCAAACAGGAGCTAAAAGACATGGAGCAGAACATGAATACATTGTTTCTTGCTACATTGCTTTTGTTCCCACTTTGGGGGCGAGTTCCTGAACCTAAATTTGGGCTCTGATCAGGAAGTGATACTAAATCAAAGTTCAGATACTTTTGGGGAATGAAATACAACAGCTGGTGTTCAGCATTGTAATTAACAGTGCTGGAAAGCAATTAAGAAGATTTACTCAAGTACTGTTAAGCACAATGATGAGTATTTAAATTTTATGCTATTTTAAACTTCTACTTCTCTAAAATTCTGAGGAAAATACATTTTACCCCAGTACATTTATCTGACCAATTTAGTTAAATGACCATTCTGCCCAATTTTTACTTTAGTGCTGCTGTTAATAACTTGTAGTTTTACTTGAGTGAAATGTGGAATGTAGGACTTTTGCTTGTAGTATTTTCACAGAGTGGTATTTCCACTCTAGCCATGAATGGATCCAGGACTTTCTTGCTTTTTTTACAGATTTTGAATCAATGTCGATAAGTTCAAATGTTGAAAAATGTTCAAAATGTGAATCATTTCCTTGTGAGCTGGTTTGAAGTGTTTAAGTTTACGGTGTGTGTTGGAGGTGAATCGCTGCAGTGTGATGTTGAAGAGTAAGAGACGATGTACCGCATGTACATATATACATGTAGAAGATGAATTTCTGATACTTTGAGTATCAGCAAGTAAACACAGAAATCACTTTTCAGGAAAAAAAGCAGAATTTTCTTAATCGCTCAGTTCTGACAATTTTCAGTTGAAACGCTTTGAAATAGAAATCAATGAATCAATGCAAACAAATTTAACAATGTTTTGAAAAGTTGAGATAAAGTGAGTACCATAAAATGGTTTGTCTTGTTCTCTTTTATCTGTAAAACACAAAAACAAAATGTGGATTTGGAGAATTCTGACAAATTTTAAATTGATCTTCATCCGACGGAAGTGAAGCTCTGAATGTTGCTTCTGCTCGTCAGTGATCACATTAGATCATTTTAATATTCTAAAGGTAAAGTTTTAAGGCCTTAAATCTCCAGATTTGAATTTAGAGATTTAAGGGAGCCTGTGTCAGGGTTTGGTGTGTACTTGGCTGGCTTTAGGCACCAAAAGTACTTGGTTGGCTTTAGGCACCAAAAGTACTTGGTTGGGTGTAGGCACCAAAAGTACTTGGTTAGGTTTAGGTACCAAAAGTACTTGGTTGGGTGTAGGCACCAAAAGTACTTGATTGGGTTTAGGTACCAAAAGTACTTGGTTGGGTGTAGGCACCAAAAGTACTTGGTTGGGTTTAGGTACCAAAAGTACTTGGTTGGGTTTAGGCACCAAAAGTACTTGGTTGGGTTTAGGTACCAAAAGTACTTGGTTGGGTGTAGGCACCAAAAGTACTTGGCTGGGTGTAGGCACCAAAAGTACTTGATTGGGTTTAGGTACCAAAAGTACTTGGTTGGGTTTAGGCACCAAAAGTACTTGGCTGGGTGTAGGCACCAAAAGTACTTGGTTAGGTTTAGGTACCAAAAGTACTTGGTTGGGTTTAGGCACCAAAAGTACTTGGCTGGGTGTAGGCACCAAAAGTACTTGGTTAGGTTTAGGTACCAAAAGTACTTGGTTGGGTGTAGGCACCAAAAGTACTTGGCTGGGTGTAGGCACCAAAAGTACTTGATTGGGTTTAGGCACCAAAAGTACTTGATTGGGTTTAGGCACCAAAAGTACTTGGTTGGTTGGGTTTAGGCACCAAAAGTGCTTGGTTGGGTTTAGGTACCAAAAGTACTTGGTTGGGTTTAGGCACCAAAAGTACTTGGTTGGGTTTAGGTACCAAAAGTACTTGTTTGGGTTTAGGCACCAAAAGTACTTGGTTGGGTTTAGGCACCAAAAGTGCTTGGTTGGGTTTAGGTACCAAAAGTACTTGGTTGGGTTTAGGCACCAAAAGTACTTGGTTGGGTTTAGGTACCAAAAGTACTTGTTTGGGTTTAGGCACCAAAAGTACTTGGTTGGGTTTAGGTACCAAAAGTACTTGGTTGGGTTTAGGTACCAAAAGTACTTGGTTGGGTGTAGGCACCAAAAGTACTTGGCTGGGTGTAGGCACCAAAAGTACTTGATTGGGTTTAGGTACCAAAAGTACTTGGTTGGGTTTAGGCACCAAAAGTGCTTGATTGGGTTTAGGTACCAAAAGTACTTGGCTGGGTGTAGGCACCAAAAGTACTTGGCTGGGTGTAGGCACCAAAAGTACTTGATTGGGTTTAGGTACCAAAAGTACTTGGTTGGGTTTAGGCACCAAAAGTACTTGATTGGGTTTAGGTACCAAAAGTACTTGGTTGGGTTTAGGCACCAAAAGTACTTGGTTGGGTTTAGGTACCAAAAGTACTTGGTTGGGTGTAGGCACCAAAAGTACTTGATTGGGTTTAGGTACCAAAAGTACTTGGTTGGGTTTAGGCACCAAAAGTACTTGGCTGGCTTTAGGCACCAAAAGTACTTGGTTGGGTTTAGGCACCAAAAGTACTTGGTTGGGTTTAGGTACCAAAAGTACTTGGTTGGGTGTAGGCACCAAAAGTACTTGGTTGGGTTTAGGTACCAAAAGTACTTGGCTGGCTTTAGGCACCAAAAGTACTTGGTTGGGTTTAGGCACCAAAAGTACTTGGTTGGGTTTAGGTACCAAAAGTACTTGGTTGGGTGTAGGCACCAAAAGTACTTGGTTGGGTTTAGGCACCAAAAGTACTTGGTTGGGTTTAGGCACCAAAAGTACTTGGTTGGGTTTAGGTACCAAAAGTACTTGGTTGGGTGTAGGCACCAAAAGTACTTGGTTGGGTTTAGGTACCAAAAGTACTTGGTTGGGTGTAGGCACCAAAAGTACTTGACCACCAACTGAACCACGTTTCTAGTGTAAAAGCATTTTCTGGAGGGTTTGGGCTTTCAGACCATTTACAGGAAGTTCTGGTGGTTCCTGTGTAAACTGGAAACAAACAAATGCACTGAGAAATGGACTGAAATAAGGACACAAATATAAACCTGCTGTGACGGCTAATTTTTTGAAACAGAATCCTTTCACACAACAAGGACGTTTTTTTGGCGAGTTTGAACTGGCCTCGAGTACAGCTGCAGGTTGTGATACCATAACAACAACAATATGATCTGCATCTGTTCATTCTGTCAAAGCTCCACTGAACTGTTTACAAACACACAGCGGGTCAAGACCTCTCGCGTCATTTTTGCACGTGTAGGGCTCTGTGGTCATGTCCGCAACACTAAATATGCAACGGCCTGTTATAGACTTTCAAAATAAAACTAGTGTTTAACATTGTGAAAGGTTCGGTGATGGTGTGGGTTAAAATAACTAAATTACTTACGTAAAGTTACTTTTGTTTCACACAGGAAATGAACACCGGCCTCCTGGAAGTCCGGTTCTGGCCCACTGTCCAAACCACCTCCTTATTCTGACTTTTCAGAATCAGAATCAGGTTTATTGTCAGCTATTGGTGCTGAACAGGACTCATAAATGTAAATATAGAAATATAAATATAGAAAAAATAGTTTCCAAATGTACATGAAGGCCTGCAATAAAGAATTAGTGCAAAGTTCACAGTTCAAAGTTAAATATCCCACAGAGCTTCCATCAGCGCCTTGTTGATTTACTATCACATATTTGAGTGTTTTTATTTCTTATTCCAATTCTTTGACTCGTTTTCACCTAATTTTCATCATTGTTTACAGATATTTTCTCTTAAACGCTTTAGTCAGCAGCATGAAGTCAGTCACAGCCCATTGATCAATGATCAGTAAAGCTGTGAACACCGTGTGTGACACGCTAGATGACGCTGTCGGCCTCATTTTACCGGAATACAGACTATATTGTGCGCGACCGCGTGTCAGAGCGCGTGCACGGTTGTGTGTTGAGAGAGAGCATCTGCCTCCACGCACGCACGCACGGGGAGGATGCTGCCTCGGTTCAGACCACAGACGCGGAGCTGAAGAAGAACCGGACGGACGCACCGACGCTGCCTGCAGGATCTACCGGGCACCGAGCTACCGGGGCCGGGCCGAACCCCCCGGTGTGATTCTCCTGTGCGCCCCGGAGCGTCGGGCAGGATGAAGAAAAGCAACCAGAGCAGACGGGTAGGAGCGCGTTTCTGTCTCTAACGCATCTGTCGGGAGCTTCAATGTTTTTATTCTTCACTGATCCGGGATCAGCTCCCAGCTCCCGGTACCGTCCTCCAGTCTCCTCCCGGTGTGATTATTATTATTGTTAACATTCAGGAAGGCAGCAGCTCTGCCACAGAGCACAAAGGTTTCTATCTCACTACAGAAGCCCGTGAAATTCTACTAATATTAATATTAATGTCGTCGTTAATATTCATGCGAGTGTTTCAGAGGAGAAGAACTCATTTAATATTCAATAATCTGATGTCTGCATGTTCAGTACAAATCACTGCAGAAATATTGATCATTTTAACTGTAGATGGAAAACAGGTGAGCAGCTGAGCCAGATCAAGTTAAACATGTAGAGAAATATAAATATTAATATAGAAGAGCTGAACAACAAGCAGCTGTTCTCTCTGGAAGTGAATATTTAATATTAAACTGAGCTGAGGTCTGTTCATGTTTAAGGTTTAAAAAGGAGGACAAAACATCTCAAACCTGACTTCATTATTCTGACCCAATACTGCAGTCAGTGAGGATTTAAATCTGTTCCATCTTCCAACACCAGCGTTCACTTTCTCTCACATGATGCAGATTTCCACACTCCTGTTTGAGATTTTCTTTTTCTATTTTCTACTTGCCAACCTTTTAATTGATATATCCAGCGTTTAGGATGGAGGATGGAGCTGTAGCAGCGGCAGATTTGTTTGTGTGTGCGTAGTGTGTCAGAATATGAAACCCCAACATGTCCCAGCAGCAGTGCTCTTGTGTCCAGGAGCATGCGCTGCACGTTAGAAAAGCTTCACATTTCAGTGTTTTCCCTGTTTTATGTGAGTTTTAGATGAATATTCTGGTGGTGGTCATGGTCAGGGGTTATTTTCACCATATCTCTGAACAAATAGTTGGAAAAGCGAGAGCAGATAATAAATAACAGCCAAAAGATCAGTCTGCTGGAGGAACTACAACCTTTAGATTTGGAGAAAGTAATTTGGTTGGTTCTGTTGCTCCACAGTGATTTTACAGTGAGGGCACAGCATGTTTTGGGCATCAGCCCTGAAACCCTGTTAATATGACCTCAGACATTATAGATACGACTGTTCATGTTGCCTTCTGTGTCTTCATTTTACAGCTTCTGACATTTATCTGTAGACATTAATATAAAAAACAGGCAGCGTGAGAAACCTCCTCCCTTCTGAGGTGCATTTTATTTCAATAAAATCCAAACAGAAACGTCTCCTCATCAGTTTAAAAGGACGAGTTTGCATCACTAATTAGCTTTACTAACCTCAGCTCCTCCGGTCACCTCCGTCCTTTCTTTTCCAAAACCACTTTTTCAGGCTGAAAACTGAAACATAATTTAGGATGAACCAGGACGGAGCTGCAATTTAGTAAGTTTGTACCTGATCTCAACTTTGGACAAGTAATAAAATGCAGCTTCCAGTTACTTTCTATAAACTGAGCTAATGCTCTGTAGCTGCTGTAGAAGCTGCTCAGTCTGAAGGGGAGATGTTAGCTAACTTAGCGCTAACCAGCTTCACTTTTCCAGCAGGTGGGAAACAACAGACTTTTCTTGGTCTTGAGAAGCGAACACACTGTAACAGACACTGTACATTTACTGCTGCTCGCTATGCACCTCCTGATTCAGAGTTACGCTGCTCTTATAACACCATCTGTCACATAGATGTTCTTTGCAGAATGAGGAGCGGAGTGAGCAAAGCAACGAGTGTTACCCTGCTCGCACAGTGTGAGAGTGAAAATTAGTAGCGCATTGATGTAATAATGAGTGGAAACACTGATCTATTTCTTTAAGTCCTGGTCAGCATGTGAGCTGCACTGTAACTCAATAAATTCCCCTCAGAGATCAGTACAGTATTCTGATTCTGTGTTGCCGCCACGCCGGAAAAAGAAAAACTGATCAGTTTCATGTTACAAGCGGAAAGTTTAGAGACGTTATTAACACAATATGCTATTTATAAGCTTTGATAACTTATATTGTGTTTCTGACATGTTAAAACAAAATAAGTTACCACATTAAAACAAGCTAAATAGTAAGTTGTTATAATAAGAAAACCTGATCGGTTCTTCTGTTGCTGTTGTTGGCAGCAACAGGCTTCCGTACATTTTGTGATCATGTCATGAATAAAAGTGACAGGTTGCCAGTCCATCGCAGGGCCACACATAGACAAACACTCACACCAAAAGACAATTTAGGGTCACCAGTTAACTGAGACTGCCGGAGCACCCAGGCCGAGACGCCAGGGGTTCGAACCCATGACCTTCTTGCTGTGAGGCCACAGTGCGTTCCACTGGACCACTGTGCTGCCCTCTAAGGATGATCTGTGTGAACATGATATTTAGATTATGATGGTGATGGTGATGATGATGGTGGTGATGATGATGATGATGATGATGATGATGATGATGGTGGTGATGATGATGATGGTGGTGATGATGATGATGATGATGATGATGATGATGATGATGGTGATGATGATGATGGTGATGATGATGATGGTGGTGATGATGATGATGATGATGATGATGATGATGATGATGATGATGATGGTGATGATGATGATGATGATGATGATGATGATGATGATGATGATGGTGGTGATGATGATGATGATGATGATGATGGTGGTGATGATGATGATGATGGTGGTGATGATGATGATGATGATGATGATGATGATGGTGGTGATGATGATGATGATGATGATGATGGTGGTGATGATGATGATGATGATGATGATGGTGGTGATGATGATGGTGGTGATGATGATGATGGTGGTGATGATGATGATGATGATGATGATGATGATGATGATGATGATGATGATGGTGATGGTGGTGATGATGATGGTGATGGTGGTGATGATGATGATGATGGTGATGGTGATGGTGATGATGATGATGATGATGGTGATGGTGATGATGATGATGATGATGGTGATGGTGATGATGATGATGGTGATGATGATGATGGTGGTGGTGATGATGATGATGGTGGTGATGGTGATGGTGATGATGATGATGGTGATGGTGATGATGATGATGATGATGGTGATGGTGATGATGATGATGATGATGATGGTGGTGGTGATGATGATGGTGATGGTGATGGTGATGGTGGTGATGATGATGATGATGATGATGATGGTGATGGTGATGATGATGATGATGATAATGATGGTGATGATGATGATGATGGTGATGATGATAATGATGGTGATGATGATGATGATAATGATGGTGATGATGATGATGATGATGATAATGATGGTGATGATGATGATGATGGTGATGATGATAATGATGGTGATGATGATGATAATGATGGTGATGATGATGATGGTGGTGATGATGATGATGGTGATGATGATGATGATGATGATGATGATGGTGATGATGATAATGATGGTGATGATGATGATGATGGTGATGGTGATGGTGATGATGATGATGATGATGATGATGATGATGATGATGATGGTGGTTGCGATGATGATGATGATGATGATGATGATGGTGGTTGTGGTGATGATGATGATGGTGATGATGATGGTGGTTGTGATGATGATGATGATGATGGTGGTTGTGATGATGATGATGATGATGGTGGTTGCGATGATGATGATGATGATGATGATGATGATGATGATGATGATGGTGGTTGCGATGATGATGATGATGATGATGATGATGATGGTGGTTGTGGTGATGATGATGATGATGATGATGGTGATGATGATGATGGTGGTTGTGATGATGATGATGATGATGATGGTGGTTGCGATGATGATGATGATGATGATGATGATGATGGTGGTTGCGATGATGATGATGATGATGATGATGATGATGATGATGATGGTGGTTGCGATGATGATGATGATGATGATGATGATGGTGGTTGTGGTGATGATGATGATGATGATGATGATGATGATGATGGTGGTTGTGATGATGATGATGATGATGATGGTGGTTGCGATGATGATGATGGTGATGATGATGATGAGTGGTGTTTCCTAAAACAGTCCTGTTGAAATCACTGATCAGCTGGAGGTTGTTGAGTCCGTTCAGATCAATACAGTCTGAACACGAACATCAGTTCTGCAGCTGCTCCTCCTGACGCGTTCATCATCAGAGATCTTCTGTAAATCTTTTTAAAGCTGCGAGGTTTCCTCTTCCTCGTACCAACAGGCCAGCCTCTTATACAACAACCCAGCAGCATCACAGCCATTGATCACTGTGGCAGTACTACTTTAAAAAGGCTGCAGAACACACACACAATCATGGCCGTAACCAGCTATGAGGTCACAGAGGTCTGGACCTCCTTAATTATATGTACATTTTAGCCTATTAATAAATAAGTGTTGAATAAAAACCTTAGGTAACAAGCTTAAACTTAAATGAAGGCTTTAGGACCATATGGTCGCAGCTGATTACACTGTTTCCCCATCAGTGGTCAGAGTCCAGACCTGGGTCAGTCACTGAGCTAGAGTCCAAGTCAAGTCTCACGTCTCTGAGCTAGAGTCCAAGTCAAGTCTCACGTCTCTGAGCTAGAGTCCAAGTCAAGTCTCAAGTCACTGAGCTAGAGTGCAAGTCAAGTCTCACGTCTCTGAGCTAGAGTCCATGTCAAGTCTCAAGTCACTGAGCTAGAGTCCAAGTCAAGTCTCAAGTCTCTGAGCTAGAGTCCAAGTCAAGTCTCACGTCTCTGAGCTAGAGTCCAAGTCAAGTCTCAAGTCACTGAGCTAGAGTCCATGTCAAGTCTCAAGTCACTGAGCTAGAGTGCAAGTCAAGTCTCACGTCTCTGAGCTAGAGTCCATGTCAAGTCTCAAGTCACTGAGCTAGAGTCCAAGTCAAGTCTCAAGTCTCTGAGCTAGAGTCCAAGTCAAGTCTCAAGTCACTGAGCTAGAGTCCAAGTCAAGTCTCTGAGCTAGAGTGCAAGTCAAGTCTCAAGTCTCTGAGCTAGAGCCCAAGTCAAGTCTCAAGTCTCTGAGCTAGAGTCCAAGTCAAGTCTCAAGTCACTGAGCTAGAGTCCAAGTCAAGTCTCAAGTCACTGAGCTAGAGTCCAAGTCAAATCTCTGAGCTAGAGTGCAAGTCAAGTCTCAAGTCTCTGAGCTAGAGCCCAAGTCAAGTCTCAAGTCACTGAGCTAGAGTCCAAGTCAAGTCTCAAGTCTCTGAGCTAGAGTCCAAGTCAAGTCTCAAGTCACTGAGCTAGAGTCCAAGTCAAGTCTCAAGTCTCTGAGCTAGAGTCCAAGTCAAGTCTCAAGTCACTGAGCTAGAGTCCAAGTCAAGTCTCAAGTCTCTGAGCTAGAGTCCAAGTCAAGTCTCAAGTCACTGAGCTAGAGTCCAAGTCAAATCTCTGAGCTAGAGTGCAAGTCAAGTCTCAAGTCACTGAGCTAGAGTCCAAGTCAAATCTCTGAGCTAGAGTGCAAGTCAAGTCTCAAGTCTCTGAGCTAGAGTCCAAGTCAAATCTCTGAGCTAGAGTGCAAGTCAAGTCTCAAGTCTCTGAGCTAGAGTCCAAGTCAAGTCTCATGTCTCTGAGCTAGAGTCCAAGTCAAGTCACTGAGCTAGAGTCCAAGTCAAGTCTCAAGTCACTGAGCTAGAGTCCAAGTCAAGTCACTGAGCTAGAGTGCAAGTCAAGTCTCAAGTCTCTGAGCTAGAGTCCAAGTCAAGTCTCATGTCTCTGAGCTAGAGTCCAAGTCAAGTCACTGAGCTAGAGTCCAAGTCAAGTCTCAAGTCACTGAGCTAGAGTCCAAGTCAAGTCACTGAGCTAGAGTCCAAGTCAAGTCTCATGTCTCTGAGCTAGAGTCCAAGTCAAGTCACTGAGCTAGAGTCCAAGTCAAGTCTCAAGTCACTGAGCTAGAGTCCAAGTCAAGTCTCATGTCTCTGAGCTAGAGTCCAAGTCAAGTTACTGAGCTAGAGTCCAAGTCAAGTCTCAAGTCACTGAGCTAGAGTCCAAGTCAAGTCACTGAGCTAGAGTCCAAGTCAAGTCTCATGTCTCTGAGCTAGAGTCCAAGTCAAGTCACTGAGCTAGAGTCCAAGTCAAGTCTCAAGTCACTGAGCTAGAGTCCAAGTCAAGTCTCAAGTCTCTGAGCTAGAGTCCAAGTCAAGTCACTGAGCTAGAGTCCAAGTCAAGTCACTGAGCTAGAGTCCAAGTCAAGTCTCAAGTCATTGATTACGTTAATTGACCACCACAAGTTTGGCAAGTAAACAAACTTCTTTGTTTGTGTCTTGTTGAAGTTTTAAAGCCAAAGTTTATGATGAACGGCTCAGCAGCTGCCGGTGTTTGTTGTCCTCTCTCATGTGTGGCCACGCTCAGCTGTTACTACGTGTTATGTAGGCAGGTTATAGGTAACGCAGGGAGGGAATAACAGCACGCTCAGCAGACGCTTCCTAAAAATAAAAATTGTTCACGAGTCCCGCACCTCGAGCCCGAGTCGAGTCATAAGTCTTTTGAGGATGAGTCTGAAGTCACTGTGTGTGCAACTTAAGTCAAACTCGAGTCCCGATCTCTGGTGAGTGAGACAGAAGGGGCGGGGCTGCATAGTTCATATGGAATAGACCAACAGGTCTGTGGAGAAGAGGGGGTCGGCCGTGTCGCTCAACCTTCTGCCAACTTTTTCATTGTGGCCTCAGATCTTCCATCAAGGAGAATCAGAATCTCTGATGGTTCTACTGGTTGTTCTGGTCTTTCCAGACTCTACCGGTTCCTACTGGTGTTAAGGACTCTAACTGACTCTACTGTTTTCTGTGGTTTCTCTCTGACCCTGTTTTTGTTGTATTGTGATGTTTCAGGGCGTTCAGGACTCTGGTCCACAGGCAGTCCAGCAGCCGGAGAAAGTGGGCTGGATCAGGAAGTTCTGCGGCCGAGGGATCTTCAGAGAGCTGTGGAGGAACCGGTACGTGGTCCTGAGAGCAGACCACCTCTACATCTCTGACAAGGAGGTGAGGACCAGTTCTCTTTCTCTTTGTTGCTCTGAAAACCCCAAAGGCATCAACCTGAAGGCCTCTGGGCCGGCAACAATAAATATGCAACATCTGGTTAGACTTTCAAAATAAAACTAGTGGTTAACGTAGAAAAAGATCATGGTTTGGCTTAAAATAACTGTGCTACATGCGTAACTTAGACAGGCTAAGTAGCGCTACTTCCGCTACCGCTAAGTCCAGTTTCTGTCCCACCCGTCCACCTCAACCTCTGTCTTACTCGGACTTTCCTGTTATTTATACTCAGCAGTGGCGGTTCTAGACCAGTTTGATTGAGGGGGCCTGACTGGGGCCTGTGGTTTTGTCAGAGGGGCCCATTCGATCCGGGACAAAAGAGACAATCTTTCAAAATGTCTTGTGTAGTATATAATTTAATGTTTTAGTATGTTTCAGTAACAGGATCTTTTCACTAACTTAGTTATGGTTTTATTACCTTAAACAAAAACAACCTTCCTGTTAACTTTAGCTCAGGTTACAGGACATTCTTTGATGCAACACTTCTTGGTAAAGCTTAATAAACAGTAGAAGCTCTAGTGTATGAGACATCCTCTGGATCCCAGTTTATATTTTGTATCCCACTATAACCTTTGCTAGGAAACAACAAATGGCTCCATATTCACCCCTGTTATTAGTCTGGATGTGAAATATACATAAAATTCAGAGGGGGGTCATAGGGGCTCCCCCCAAAACCGCCACAGATACTCAGCCTACTTTTAGCGCTGAACAATGGCGCCAAAGGGCGGAGGACGCAACAGCGCGTTGGTATCTGACGCTCTGAGCTGATACGGCTGTAGTCAATAAACAGAATCTTTCTTCTTGAACCTGGATCCTGTTTCCACAGATGTTGGTGATGAAGTCATGAAGTAGGGTCAAAGAGTTTTGAATCAGTGCAGTGGATGTTTCAGCCACCAGCTGAACCGGCGTCAAAATGGCGTCCACAGAAAGGCTCAGACTATCACACCAGGTGTCCGACAGCATCACGGAAAGGATCCCTACGAGGGACTCCCGGTGACCCCCTTTGTTTTTAACAGGAAACTGAAGTCTCGCTTTGAAATCTTGTGAGAGTTGTTGCAGGAGGACGCCGGTGCAAACGAGGGGGAGGAGTTTGTTGAAAAGCGATGAGGAAAAGAAAGATGATCATGTTGCTCTGCAGCTGCTGGATAAATAATCAGCTTTAAGAAACCGGTTTCAGATCCAGACGCAGGAGTCAGAGGACGGACTCAGCGACCCTCGTGTGTTTTTAATTTTCAGCTCCGATGATGCTGAACGCTGAGTCAGACCAACTGATCATGTGACCCGCGGTGTCACGCTCACGTCCTTATCAGAGCAAATGTCCTGAGAGAGACGAGCGGTCAAGAGAGGTTCAGAGTTAAAGGGAGAGAGAGAGACTTTATCAGATTTTATTCACACACATTTGTTCCTCTGTCCCTGTGGGGACATCTCATTGATCCTGACCTGATTCTAACCTGAACCCTCAAACAGCGTCTCTGGGGCCCTCAGCGTCCCCATCAGGTTAAAGTCCCCGCAGGGATACAAAGACATGAGTCACATGAGGGGGGGGAGCCTGCCGCCACTTTCTCTCTCTCTGATTGGCTGAGCTGCCTGTTGCTGTCTGATCCCAGCAGACCAATCACACGCTGATGGGCAGGAAGGACGGCGTTCAGGATCTTGGTCAGAAGCACCTGGAACTCGAATCAAAACAGAGAGTCTGAATCATGAAAAGTCTCCACTTCCTGTCCTGCTGCCGAAATGATCTATAAGAATCACAATCCTGCGGCCATGTTGGGCATCGTAGCGGCGTTTTAACAGTCTCTGCTTCCACCGAGTAAAATTGATTCGCTCTCGGGTATACACTTTTCACCGCCTACCTCTCTTCTTTGCTTCGGCTTGTTTTAAACTTCTCAGGCTGTAACGGCGAGCTTTCTGACTGGTTACCAGTGGCTGAAAGGCGGCAGGCGAGCAGATGTAGGAGGGGCGTGTCACGCCAAAGTGTTCCAGGTCTTGTTGCACTGACATTTTGTTCTGGGTCCGGATCTGGATCAGAGTCTGTGTGCTGTTGAGTTTGTGGCTCAATTATGTTAAATATACAACGTCCGGTTAGACTTTCAAAATAAAAGCATTTTTTTGCGCCTTGACGCCTGAATTTTTGAAGTATTTGTGTTTTCATTTGCTTTCTTGCTGGTGCTAAATTAAATGGAGATTGTTAATTTGTCTACGGAGCATAGAATAGATAGAAACTAAGGGATCATTGAGGGCATTGGGGGAGTACTTCGGCCACGGACTGAATGGAAGCGGTGTGATGCGAATTGGCGTTAAGGGGTTAACACTGTAGGTCGTTTTACTTTACTGAAAAGATGCAGTGTTGACTTTTTGATTCATACCGGCCTCCTGAGGGAAAGTCCGGTTTCTGGCCCTCCATCCACCCCAACCACTTCTTTACACTGTTATATTTATCATACACCTGCTTATAGTGTGGTGCTCTGGGGGCTCTGTGGCAGTCTGTGGTGGTCTACGGTTAGTCTCTGTGGTGGTCTACGGTGGTCTCTGTGTTGGTCTGTGGTGGTCTCTGTGGTCTGCGGTTAGTCTCTGTTGGTCTGTGGTGGTCTCTGTGGTCTGTGGTGGTCTGTGGTGGTCTCTGTGTTGGTCTGTGGTGGTCTCTGTGTTGGTCTGTGGTGGTCTCTGTGGTCTGCGGTTAGTCTCTGTGTTGGTCTGTTGTGGTCTCTGTGGTCTGTGGTGATCTGTGGTGGTCTGTGGTGGTCTCTGTGTTGGTCTGTGGTGGTCTCTGTGGTCTGTGGTGGTCTGTGGTGGTCTCTGTGGTGATCTGTGTTGGTCTGTGGTGGTCTCTGTGTTGGTCTGTGGTGGTCTCTGTGGTGATCTGTGGTGGTCTGTGGTGGTCTCTGTGTTGGTCTGTGGTGGTCTCTGTGGTCTGCGGTGGACAGATATTGTTCTCTGTGGTCTATGGTGGCCTCTGTGGTGGTCTATGGTGGTCTATGGTGGTCTCTGTGGTGGTCTATGGTGGTCTGTGGAGGTCTCTGTGATGGTCTGCGGTGGACTGATATTGGTCTCTGTGGTCTATGATGGCCTCTGTGGTGGTCTATGGTGGTCTCTGTGGTGACCTCTGTGGCCTTCGGTGGTCTTTGGTCTCTGTGGTGGTCTCTTCTATGGTGGTCTCTGTGTTGGTCTGCGGTGGTCTGATGCTGGTCTCTGTGGTAGTCTACAGTTGTCTCTGTAGTGGTCTGTGGTGGTCTCTGTGGTCTGTGGTGGTCTTTGGCGTCTGTGGTCTGTGGTGGTCTCTGTGGTCTGTGGTGGTTTCTGTGGTGGTCTCTGTGGTCTGTGGTGGTATCTGTGTTGGTCTGTGGTGGTCTCTGTGGTCTGCGGTTAGTCTCTGTGTTGGTCTGTGGTGGTCTCTGTGGTCTGCGGTTAGTCTCTGTGTTGGTCTGTGGTGGTCTCTGTGGTCTGCGGTTAGTCTCTGTGTTGGTCTGTGGTGGTCTGTGGTGGTCAACGGTGGTCTCTGTGTTGGTCTGTGGTGGTCTCTGTGGTCTGCGGTGGACAGATATTGTTCTCTGTGGTCTATGGTGGCCTCTGTGGTGGTCTATGGTGGTCTATGGTGGTCTCTGTGGTGGTCTATGGTGGTCTGTGGAGGTCTCTGTGATGGTCTGCGGTGGACTGATATTGGTCTCTGTGGTCTATGATGGCCTCTGTGGTGGTCTATGGTGGTCTCTGTGGTGACCTCTGTGGCCTTCAGTGGTCTTTGGTCTCTGTGGTGGTCTCTTCTATGGTGGTCTCTGTGTTGGTCTGCGGTGGTCTGATGCTGGTCTCTGTGGTAGTCTACAGTTGTCTCTGTAGTGGTCTGTGGTGGTCTCTGTGGTCTGCGGTGGTCTCTGTGGTCTGTGGTGGTCTTTGGCGTCTGTGGTGGTCTCTGTGGTCTGTGGTGGTTTCTGTGGTGGTCTCTGTGGTCTGTGGTGGTCTCTGTGTTGGTCTGTGGTGGTCTCTGTGGTCTGCGGTGGTCTCTGTGGTCTGTGGTGGTCTTTGGCGTCTGTGGTGGTCTCTGTGGTCTGTGGTGGTTTCTGTGGTGGTCTCTGTGGTCTGTGGTGGTCTCTGTGTTGGTCTGTGGTGGTCTCTGTGGTCTGTGGTGGTCTATGGTGGTCTCTGTGGTGACCTCTGTGGCCTTCGGTGGTCTTTGGTCTCTGTGGTGGTCTCTTCTATGGTGGTCTCTGTGTTGGTCTGCGGTGGTCTGATGCTGGTCTCTGTGGTAGTCTACAGTTGTCTCTGTAGTGGTCTGTGGTGGTCTCTGTGGTCTGTGGTGGTTTCTGTGGTGGTCTCAGTGGTCTGTGGTGGTCTGTGGTGGTCTCTGTGGTCTGATGTTACCTGTAGCTCAAATACAAGAAGAGGAGCAGGTGTTTAATCAGAGGAAGGTTTATCTGATCACATGTTTGACTCATAAACCGGGTTCAGACAGGACAAGCATCAGGAGGAGACGCTTCTTTTTAATTTTGGGCGAAATGTTAACCCTGCTGAAACTACGGGATCTGGTGTTGATAACTGAGAACTACATACCGTACCTTCAAGGAGTTTTTCTGTTTGCATTTTCACTACCAACAGGAACGCTGAGGGGACGTCGCTCTACTAACCGCCATACACTCAATAAACTGGACTTTCACCTGGGAGACCAGTGTTCGTGTCCCACGTGAAACAAAAACTCAACTCAATCTTTTACTTAAGTTAACAAAACGTGGTTGTCTTTCACCTAAACCAGGATCTTTTTCTAAACCTAACAAACTACGAGGTTAACCACTGCTTTTATTTTGAAAGTCTAAGTGGACGTTGCATATTTATGCTAACTTGACCGCGGAGTCCTTCACACCGAGGGCGTTAAAAAGCGACGCCGTGGGGTCATGACATCCATATGTGACGAGCTGGAAGAGAGAACATGTTGGTGCAGTTGTAACTCGTGCGGCAGCATCTAAGCTACTCGAATGTTGACAGATAAACGCTGACGGTCCTGATCTTCCCCGCCGTCAGCAGCCTGCACTCCTGCAACCTTTGCTTCGTGGTTTGGAGTAAAATAACGTTGAGGTCAGAGGTGCTCCGCTGTCACCATAACAACAATGAGGTTTAGTAAACGATGATGGTCGTGGTTATCGTGGTTTCCTACCAGCACTACGTTGAGTGCTGGTAGGAAACAGGAAATGAACATCCACCCTCTGCATCATTACTGCGGCCACTAGAGGACGAACAGATTCAGCGACTCCACCTGTAATAAAAAGCCGATGTTGAGTCCAGGTCTTGTTAGTGTGTAAACATGAATGTTGTGGGGACGTGAATCTGCTGACTTGCCTTCCTTACGGGGACATTAAGACCTGGTTTAAAGGGGACCTGCTTTTTCATATTTTCTGGCATTTCTATAATGTTAAACATGACAAAGGCTTTAAATAGTGAGGTTAAAGTATTTAAAAGAAATCCCTGTGAGCAGAAACCTCAGGTTTCCTCCTGTTCTGAACGCTCTGTTTTCAGCTGCTTTTTCTACCAACGTCTCCGTTCAACGTAATACGGAGCCAGACGGAGCCGCTGTTCCTTATATGGTCATGTGCTTCCATAGCAACAGCACGGCAACGCTCAGTCTGCCTGTTCTGCCCAGCGACAAAAACAGCCTGGTAACATGCTTCAGGTCTTGGCCAATCAGAAGACAGTGGGCTTTGAGAGGAGGGCCTTAAAGAGACAGAAGCATCTACAGCTTGTTTCAGACAGAGGCTGAAATGAAGGCCTACATGTATAACCAGTATAAGAAAAAAATATTTTTTTGAATCAACTGGCGACCTGTCCAGGGTGTACCCTGCCTTTCGCCCGATGTCAGCTGGGATTGGCTCCAGCCCCCCGCGACCCTGTACGCAGGATAAGAGGTTGACGATGGATGGATGAATGTTGAATCATACAAAGCTGCCATACGGGAGTCACAGAACTACAATATAGGACTGAAAAAGCAGTTTAAGAGGTCTCCTTTAAACTGTTTTTTCTACTAACAGCTCGGTATGATGTCATTCTGAGCTGGATTTATATATATGGTCATTTGCTCCAGGCAGAGAATGCTGGCCACACCCCCAAAAAGGAACATGCAGCCCTATCCCTGCAGCAACCTGGTAAACACATAAGACAATGGCCAATCAGAAGACAGTGGGCTTTGGAGGGGGGGTTTAAAGACACAGGAGCATCTGCAGCTTGTTTCAGACAGAGGCTGAAATGAAGGCCTACATGAAGAGTCAGTATAAGACAGAAAATACTTTGAATCATGCAAAGCTGCAAAACAGGAGTCACAGAACTACAATATAGGACTGGAAAAGCAGTTTAATAGGTCTCCTTTAAGGTTACGGTTCACGGTCAGGGTTTGGCGTGCAGTGGTGATAGGATCCAGAGTGGAGTGGATTCACGTCCACAGGTTCGTCTGGGAAGCTTTGAGTCTCACATCTGATCAGCGTGTTGCTGAATTCTTCTTCAGCTGTTCTTCTGGATTAAAATCTCGCTCTGTCAGGAAACCGCTTTAATGACGTCTGTTTACTCTCAGCGTGCTTCTGCTGCCAGAGCTGAAGCTCACACCGGCGCTGATATCGACAAATGGTCAACGCCACCACACACACACACACACACACACACACACACACACACACACACACACACACACACACACACACACAGTGGCTGACCCCATGTGACCTCGCTGATGTGAACACATGCTTTTCTGGTCCAGAGGGTTTAACGACACGCAGTGATCGATGGTTTCAGAGCTGTTGATTGGAATTGATCTGAATTTAAATCACTGTGTGTGTGTGACCTGCACATCAGCTGCTTCCTGTAGCCTTTAGAATTAAGCTCCTCCTCCTTTAATACAGAGCTTTTAACAAGCTAGCACCAAGCTGCAACTCCTTTGTTCACTAGAGGTGCCTTCAGGTTTACTGGAGGTTTCCAGAAACAGAAGAAAGTAAATCTGGGATGCAGCCTTCGTTAGTTAAAGCTGTGATCACATGACCTGGAGATAACCACTCCTCACTTTAGACTTCAACCAGCTTCAACGGTCCTGATCCAGGCAGGAAACTGCTGCTTTCACTTTGTTATTATTATTATTCAGTCAGTGGGTTAAATTCTGATTTTACATGGTTTAATCGTCATTCTGCGTCCGTTTTAAAGTGTAGCACTTCCTGTCTGAAACGTGCTGTAGGGATAAAGTTTAATATTGTTATTAAAGGGTCAGATTAAAGGAACATGTTTTTGTGTAACGCTGGCCGAACACTAGGGGGGGGCGTTCCGGCGCCGACAGAACGGCCATGGCGTCGCCGACTGAATCGGAGCCTCAGATCAGAAACCTGCAGCAGCCAATGAGAGCGAGCTGAGCGGGAAGCGTCCCCAGCGTGTCTCTGCTCTATAAAATGTGTAAACCTGCTGATTCCCTCTTCTCAGCCTCGACTTCGTCCGCAGTTTGATTCTCTTCTTCTTTTGTTTTTCTGTCAACCAGCTGACGACGACAGTCTGCCTCCGTGTTCGTTTCTGTCTGAAGTCACGTTTGGTCATGCGAGATTCTGTGAGATCCCCGGAACCGTGTAGAGTAAGCGAGTGTGTGGTCGGGAACCGCCTGCTGTGTGTGTTCTTAAGATTAAAATATTACAGATCGGTTCGTTCTGTCGTTCTGCGTGTGAGATTTTTAAACTCAGGTAAGATCTACAAATCCTCCAGTGAGCAGCAGCTTTTCCCTGCGGACAGTTCATATTAAATAAGAACATCGTGAAGCAGCGTCGTGTACGAGGCATGTAGCTGTACTTCGAGTTATAAATGCAGTCAAGTCTCTGAGCTGGTTTCCAGTCCGGAGCAGCTGCAGACTCTCCTCAGATAAACTCTCTGGATTAAAGTTGAACGAAGTTAAAACGTCCGATGAATGAAACATGGAAGCAAACGCAGCGAGCGAGTCAACTCGTTTAACTCAAAGTGAGCCTCTTTTACCGACGTGACCTCCTCTTCCTGTGGCGTTCCTTTACGCTGCAGCTGATTGGCTCCTTCAGGCTGCAGAGAGGTTTTAATACTGCGAGCTCTTCTGAAAGGTTTAATGTTAAACACGGAGTCTCTGCTGCTGTCTTTACACCTGAGGGACAGAAAATCCTCACGTCCATCTGTTTATTAAATAAATAAATAATAAAAAGTGGAAATCAGAACAGCTGATCTGAGATCTGTCCCATATACAGATGAAGAACCGTGCGTGTTCGTCAGAACAGAGCTGGATTAAGTACTCAGATCCATAGGTGTCATTTACACTGGGAACACTGGGAAACCCTGAGGTGTAAAGGTTTTAGCACTTAAAGAACCACAAGAGCTCCTTTTAATGACTTCATGTTCTGTAGATTAAATTCTTCTGAACACACACACTTTATTCATCAGAAAGGACAGAATACAGTGAACAGATACTTTCTCCTGAATCACAGGTGTTAAACGTGCACCAGGTGTTGTTTCTGTGTCACTGCACCTGTGTGTGATGTCGTTAACCCGATCACATCAAGCCAACAGCCGCTGTGAAGCTCAGTGGGAAGACGGGACGCCCGAGAAACCTGCTCTCTGATTGGCTGTCAGGTCCGTTAATATCAAACACAGTTCAGGTCAACAGCCTCACCTGTGTCCTCTCTCAGAGCTCAGGGTTTATTCAAGTGCAGGATGTAGGGTAGGGGGGTGTGGGGTAGGGGGTTGTGGGATTTAGGGTAGGGGGTTGTGGGTTAGGGGGTGTAGGGTAGGGGGTTGTGGGTTAGGGGGGTTGTAGGGTAGGGGGTTGTGGGTTAGGGGGGTTGTAGGGTAGGGGGTTGTGGGAATGTAGGGTAGGGGGGTGTGGGGTAGGGGGGTTGTAGGGTAGGGGGTTGTAGGGTAGGGGGTTGTGGGATGTAGGGTAGGGGGGTTGTAGGGTAGGGGGTTGTAGGGTAGGGGGTTGTGGGTTAGGGTGTGTAGGGTAGGGGGTTGTGGGATGTAGGGTAGGGGGTTGTGGGTTAGGGGGTGTAGGGTTGGGGGTTGTGGGATGTAGGGTAGGGGGGTGTGGGGTAGGGGGTTGTAGGGTAGGGGGTGTAGGGTAGGGTTTGTGGGGTTGGATGGTTGTGGGGCAGGGGGTTGTGGGATGTAGGGTAGGGGGGTTGTGGGGTAGGGGGTTGTGGGATGTAGGGTAGGGGGTTGTAGGGTAGGGGTTGTGGGATGTACGGTAGGGGGTTGTGGGATGTAGGGTAGGGGGTTGTAGGATGAAGGGTAGGGGGATGTAGGGTAGGGGGTTGTAGGATGTAGGGTAGGGGGTGTAGGGTAGGGGGTTGTGGGTTGTAGGGTAGGGGGTTGTGGGATGTACGGTAGGGGGTTGTGGGATGTAGGGTAGGGGGTTGTAGGATGTAGGGTAGGGGTGTAGGGTAGGGGTTGTGGGTTGTAGGGTAGGGGGTTGTGGGATGTACGGTAGGGGTTGTGGGATGTAGGGTAGGGGGTTGTGGGTTGTAGGGTAGGGGGTTGTAGGGTATGGGGTTGTGGGGTAGGGGGTTGTGGGATGTAGGGTAGGGGGTTGTGGGATGTAGGGTAGGGGGTTGTGGGATGTACGGTAGGGGGTTGTGGGATGTAGGGTAGGGGTTGTGGGATGTACGGTAGGGGGTTGTGGGATGTAGGGTAGGGGGTTGTGGGATGTACGGTAGGGGGTTGTAGGATGTAGGGTAGGGGGTTGTGGGTTGTAGGGTAGGGGGTTGTGGGATGTAGGGTAGGGGGATGTAGGGTAGGGGGTTGTGGGATGTAGGGTAGGGGGTTGTGGGATGTACGGTAGGGGGTTGTAGGATGTAGGGTAGGGGGTTGTGGGATGTAGGGTAGGGGGTTGTGGGTTGTAGGGTAGGGGGTTGTGGGATGTAGGGTAGGGGGATGTAGGGTAGGGGGTTGTAGGATGTAGGGTAGGGGGATGTAGGGTAGGGGGTTGTGGGATGTAGGGTAGGGGGATGTAGGGTAGGGGGTTGTAGGATGTAGGGTAGGGGGATGTAGGGTAGGGGGTTGTGGGATGTAGGGTAGGGGGTTGTGGGATGTACGGTAGGGGGTTGTGGGATGTAGGGTAGGGGGTTGTGGGTTGTAGGGTAGGGGGTTGTAGGGTATGGGGTTGTGGGGTAGGGGGTTGTGGGATGTAGGGTAGGGGGTTGTGGGTTGTAGGGTAGGGGGTTGTAGGGTATGGGGTTGTGGGGTAGGGGGTTGTGGGATGTAGGGTAGGGGGTTGTGGGTTGTAGGGTAGGGGGTTGTGGGATGTAGGGTAGGGGGTTGTGGGATGTAGGGTAGGGGGTTGTGGGATGTACGGTAGGGGGTTGTGGGTTGTAGGGTAGGGGGTTGTGGGATGTAGGGTAGGGGGTTGTGGGATGTAGGGTAGGGGGTTGTGGGATGTACGGTAGGGGGTTGTAGGATGTAGGGTAGGGGGTTGTGGGATGTAGGGTAGGGGGTTGTGGGTTGTAGGGTAGGGGGTTGTGGGATGTAGGGTAGGGGGTTGTGGGATGTACGGTAGGGGGTTGTAGGATGTAGGGTAGGGGGTTGTGGGATGTACGGTAGGGGGTTGTAGGATGTAGGGTAGGGGGTTGTAGGATGTAGGGGGTTGTGGGGTTGTAGGATGTAGGGTAGGGGGTTGTGGGATGTAGGGTAGGGGGTTGTAGGATGTAGGGGGTTGTGGGGTTGTAGGATGTAGGGTAGGGGGTTGTGGGATGTAGGGTAGGGGGGTGTAGGATGTAGGGTAGGGGGATGTAGGGTAGGGGGTTGTGGGATGTAGGGTAGGGGGTTGTAGGGTAGGGGGGCGTTGGAGGACCAGAATCCCTCTTCAGGTGTCCTGGCATTGACTTATTGATCGCTGTCGGGACGTAAAGAGAATTTAAACAAATAGGACAAAACATGTCTGGAAACCTCGTCAAAGGCGCCTGGAAACTCGCTGTGAACCACTGATAACTCCTTCAGGGCCCCACAACCCCCTCAAGGACTCCTCCTGGATCTCTACACCCTCCTCCAGGATCCACGACACTGAAATACATCAAGTACAGTGAATCAAATCTGTGAGACTGAAGAACAGTATCTTCACAACGTAGCACACCAGCTACATTAAACACCGGTAGAAACTCCCCAAGAAGCACTACGACCTTCTTAAGGGCCACAGGGACCTCTTCAAGGACTCCTGGAACCACTTCAAGGACTCCTTGTTCCCATCCCAGTGTCTGTCACTTGCACCTTGTTCGTTTTGATTTATATTGTGATTGATGACTTTGTGTTTGCTGCTTCTCTCCTTCATTTTCACTTTATATTTAAAAAAGGCAAATAAAGAAGGTTTTGAGTTTGTTGCTTCTGTGTGTGTTTGCAGGTGAAAGACGAACGGAAAGCACAGGAGGTGTTTGACCTGGCTGACTACGAGCGTTCAGAGGAGCTGAGGAAGGCGAAGAGTCGCAGCAAGAAGAACCACAGCCGCTTCACCGTGCTGCGCTGCAGACAGCCGGGAAACACCGTGAGTCACGTCAGACCAGCGGCCCTGAGGAAGGAGGCGCTGACAGGGCTACTGATTACATCACAACATGGGTCGTTTTAAAGAAGCTTCCCAATGCGACCCATACGAGACGTCCCGGGAGATATTTTAACCCAAACCGTGATCTTTTCCTGAACCTAACCAGACTGTAACGTCTAAAAAAACATTTATTCATTTAGCTGACGCTTTTATCCAAAGCGACTTACAGCTGCTGTACATGTCAGAGGTCGCACGCCTCTGGAGCAGCGATGGGTTAAGTGTCTTGCTCAGGGACACAATGGTGGATGGGTCACACTGGGGGATTGAACCTGTGTCTCTCACACCAAAGGCATGTGTCTTATCCACTGGACCACCACCACCCCTTTACGCAGGCCCCGCCCACACTGCTGCGTCTGCTCCTCCCAGTTTGAAAACGCTGCCGACCCCGTTTTTCGTTTTGAAACTCCGGGTAGCGTTTTAGTGAAGACGGGCAAAACCGGAGGACTTTAGAAACGATGACGCAGACGCTCACGCTCGGCTCTCTGATTGGCTCTTATCAGAGTGAATGATTTGGAGTTTTTATTAAAACATTCTGTACCGTGTAAAGACTCACAGCCTCCACTTGTACTGTGCATGTAGCCGTATTTACTCTTTTAACCCGCGTGTCACATTCAGTAACAGTCCCAGCTCGTTATCGGTCCATGCAAAATAAAACCTGGTGCGGTTCTTCTTCTGCGTTTCTTTATTCTTTCACCAAATCTTCTGTAACTACAGACCATCTGCTTCCCAGTGAACCTGAACGACCACTAGCTGTGCGTTTTAATACAGACGGAGATCAACTCTGATACGCAGCTAAAATGCTGCTGTGGACGGAGATCGGATTCGTTTAAAACTCTGTAAACTCTTGTCTTGACCAAAGTGCCCATGTGTGACGAGTTGGTACTGAGAACATGTTGGTGAGTAAAATAGCCTCGAAGCGTCAGAGCCATTTTTTTTATGCCACCTCATGAATCACAGTCATGCAGTTTCAGGTCTGTGGCTCTATGCCCCTCCCAACCGCCCCGAGGACCGCTGAGGCTGATGGGAAAGTCAGCAGTCCTGCAGGTATTTGGTCACAAACCAAAGTGTTGGACACGTTAACATGTTGACCTGATGGCGGCGCCAGATGGAAAGTCAGAGGATCATTAAAGTTATTACAGTTTCATCTCAGTCCAACAGCTGCTGAGACGTTTCCGTCCTCACAGTGTGTCTGTCTTTGTTTGTCTTCGTGTCCGTCCTCTGTGCTCAGAGATTACTCTGCCCCGAATGACCCTCGCTGCCACCTCATTGGTGGGTTGCCTCCTACATCCGTCTCAGGATTGGTGGATCAGATTTTATATCACCCGCCCACCCAGCCTCGACTGCAGCGATTGGCTGAGCCGTGTTGGGTTTTTTTCTCCTCTGAAAGGTTTAATCTGCAGAATCCAATTAGTCTGTCAGAGGCCGGGTTACAGCAGAATAATCCCTGCAAACATGTTAGTCTGCCTCGCTCACCCACCCTCTCTCTCTCTCTCTGCAGTATTTAGGTCTGCTGCAGTTCATTGCAGAGCTGACAGCATGTAAAAGATTCAGTCAAATGATTTTTACTTATTTCTGTTCTTTAAAATAAAGACAGTGAATCTGAAATACCTCCTGTCCCTGCTGCTCATCCTCGTCCAGTTAAAGTCACTGAATGACAGTCCTCTCGACTCGACATCAGCGGGTATTAAAATCAAATTACAAAAAACATGAGATGTATTAAACTTCAACTTTGCCGATATTTAGTGGCAAAGAACTGCATCCAGTTTTTAGAATACTAACAGAGTGTAATCTGAAACTAAAGTCTATTAACTTCTTCACTACAAAGGAAATTAGATGTACTGAAGAACTTGAAGTATGTGGAAGAACAAACTGTGGAAGAATAGCTTAAATAACATCAGCGCTGCTAAAGAACACAGTGAACAACATCTGCAGGACGTTAGCAAAGTCCTTACAGGCAAGTCCTGCCACTCGGCAGCCATCTGGGTTTCCAACGCGTTCTCATCTCAGACAGTGTGACAAAGCTTAAGTATTTTACGCTAAAGGTACCCTTCAGCGTCCGTATGAAGCGTC
The DNA here is from genome assembly GCF_014851395.1 of Micropterus salmoides. Lineage (NCBI taxonomy): Eukaryota > Metazoa > Chordata > Actinopteri > Centrarchiformes > Centrarchidae > Micropterus > Micropterus salmoides. The sequence goes on along the minus strand of NW_024040817.1, from coordinate 5,501,581 downwards.
ACCAGAGCGTCTCAACAAGACGCATCCAGAAGCCTACACATGGTGGCTGGAAGCTGCATAGCTGCAGTCTCTATAGTCAGTGTAACTTGCACTGTACATTTCCATCTAAACTGAGGCTTATTTTTAACCCTTTTCTCTCTGCTCGCACACACACACCCGCTGAAGCACACCAAGGGGTAGGGTTTTTCTTTTTACATGTTTATTCACAACATTAAACATTGAAATGTGTATTGTAACAGACTGTATATTAACTTATTGGGAGAAAACAGGTAGTTCTATGTAAAACCAGACGTTGAGCACCCCCATATCGCCAAAATGGTTTGATCCTCATTTCATAACGCCATTGCGTAGCTTCGGCTGCGAGATTGACTGTCGAATCAGGCTCCGCCTATGGAAGCATTGAATCTTCGACTATTCGGGTTCAGCCCTACTATGTATTCCCTAGCAGACCCTTACTTCAGCGGAACCCCACGATTGGCGTAATATGTTTCCCGCTACCTTTGGCGTTACGGGCTTTCTCTATAGATTAAAACAAAGAATTCAGTGAAAAACTTTACTTACGAAAACTGCACATCGTAGCATGCTAGCTACACTAGGGACACCAAATGGCTTCAATCAAAAAACTTACATCGCAACGAGATCAAATGAGTCTGGGTTTCATATCATCATCATCTTGACGCTCACATAATATTAACACAGTTTTTCACAGCGTTTTGAAGGTTTGCTTGAACTTTGCCTTGCAGACGGGTGGCCTGAATTTCTCTGTTAGTTTAGTTTCAGTCTGGTTGGTTTAGACTAGAAAGGTAAATCCTACTGCATCAGAATCTGTATCATAAAACAAACACAGTAAAGTTTTGTCTCTTTGCAGGTTCCCAACCTTGTGTTTCTGGCGGTGAGTCCAGAGGAAAAGGAATCATGGGTCAACGCCCTCAATGTGGCCATCATCAAAGCCAAGAACCGCATCTTAGACGAGGTAAGAGTGACCTGTTGGAATAAACCTTGATGTAACTAATTAAGTGTTAAAAACCTGATGAAAGGGTTACTTCTATGTTTGAAAAGAACAGGTTTGGGTTAAAATAACTACGTAGGTCAGTTAACACGTAAGTTAACTTACGTCACTTGTGTAACTTACGCAATTTACAGAACTCGCATAACTAAAATACAAATATTTAATGTTGACTTTTTGTTTCACACGGGACACGAACCCTGGTCTCCTGGTTCAAAGTCCAGGTTCTGGCCCTCCATCCACCCCAACCACCTCCTTACTCAGTCTTTTCTGTTAAATTTCATATACCTGCCTTTACAGTCAAAAACTGGCTCCCGGACATTTCAGAAGGCGCTAGAGTTGATATCTGTGTCTCTGTCCAGGTGACCATCGAGGAGGACAGTGCGCTGGTTCATCCCACCAGAGACCGGGCAAAGATCCCTCATGGCCGCCGGCTGCCGACCAGAGGACACCTGATGGCAGTGGTACTGAGTTCTCTTGCAGTCTTTCTCTCATTTTAACTAATTCCATCTTTCAGTTTTTCTAAATCAAAACCTTTTTGAAACGTGACATTATTATTATCTCGTCCATGGCCACTCACCCCAGGCGTCCACCTCGTCCCATGGCATGCTGACTCTGGACCTGGTTGCAGAGGAGGATGGTTTCTGTCCGGACTACGATGACGCCTCCCGGGAATCCTGGGATAACAGCTTCCCAGACGAGCTGCAGAGGGGGGGTTCGTGTGGACAAGTGGCAGTTGTCGGATCTGGGGGGTGCGGAGTTCGTCAGCGAGCCGGCACCGACGTGTCCAAGCTCCGGGTGACATCCAAGGAGCCCAAGGTGAAGACCAGCAGTCTGCCCAGGGGGAGTGAGCGGTCCTGGGGCAAACAGTCCCACCTGGAGGCCTGCAAGGTCCACAAGACCCAGCAGGTGCAGGTTGGGAAACTCAACTCTAGATTTTCTTCTGCTACACTGATCATTACTCATTTAATCATTTTGTTAATATACATGATTATTTCATGAGTGCATTAGTTAGTTAGTGTAGGGCTGAGACTGACCTACATAGCCAGAAGCATAGACTGTATTTTTGTTTCATTTGTTTTGGTGCAGAGACACGGCACTGTGCTGTTTTAGTAAGCTTTTTCATGGGATGTTGGCACTAGAACTAATATTTGTGAATGTGTCATCAATAATACTACTAGTAAGTCAAAAAACATTGACACATTGGTAGAAGTCGGTTGTTATTATGCAGACATTTCCCTCCACTTGCCAATGAACCACTGATACAAACAAAAGACTTGAACATAGAGTTACCTTTCAGGTGCTTCAGGCTCAGTCTCGAACACCACAGCCCGGGAAGAGGTTCAGCATGCAGGGCCGGAGTCGCTGTGCCTCCATGGATGAAGTCCTCTCCTCCAGGTACGCAAACACCTGATACCAAAACAAACTATCACAACACAACTCCTCACCTGACAAAACATGTTCACATTGCGATGTATTAAAAACCTACTGAATCCATCCCCATCAACGTACGTTTACATCTTGAGGAAAGACTTCGGAGATCAGCGGCTGTTCTGGAAAATGTCGCTTCTGCTGTATTCAGGGCTTCACTTTAACAAAGACATATAATGCTATAATGGATTATCTATCTATCCATCCACCTACCCATCCATCAATCCATCCACCTACCCATCCATCCATACATCCACCTACCCATCCATCCACTTACCCATCTATCTACCTATCCATCCATCATCCATCCATCCACTTACCCATCTATCTACCTATCCATCCATCATCCATCCATCCACTTACCCATCTATCTACCTATCCATCCATCATCCATCCATCCACCTACCCATCCATCCACTTACCCATCTATCCACCTATCCATCCATCATCCATCCATCCATCCATCCACCTATCCATCTATCCATCCATCTATCCATCCATCCATACATCCATCCATCCACCTACCCATCCATCCACTTACCCATCTATCTACCTATCCATCCATCCATCCATCCATCCATCCATCCACCTATCCATCTATCCACCCATCTATACATCCATCTATCCACCTATCATCCAATCACCTACCCATCTGTACATCTATCCATCTATCCACCCATCCAACCATCCATCCATCTACCCATCCATCCATCTATCCACTCATCCATCCATCTACCCATCCATCCATCCATCCATCTACCCATCCATCCATCCATCTATCCACCCATCCAACCATCCATCCATCTACCCATCTGTACATCTATCCATCTATCCACCCATCCATCCATCTACCCATCCATCCATCCATCTACCCATCCATCCTTCCATCCATCCATACATCCATCCATCTATCCATCCATCCATCCATCCATCTATCCACCCATCCAACCATCCATCCATCTACCCATCCATCCATCCATCCATCTATCCACCCATCCAACCATCCATCCATCTATCCACCCATCCAACCATCCATCCATCTACCCATCCATCCATCCATCCATCTACCCATCCATCCATCCATCCATCTATCCACCCATCCAACCATCCATCCATCTACCCATCCATCCATCCATCCATCTACCCATCCATCCTTCCATCCATCCATACATCCATCCATCTATCCACCCATCCAACCATCCATCCATCTACTCATCCATCCAATGACCTATACCCATCTGTACATCTATCCATCCATCCATCCATCCATCCATCTATCCATCCATCTACCCATCCATCCATCCATCTACCCATCCATCCATCCATCTATCCACCCATCCAACCATCCATCCATCTACCCATCCATCCATCCATCTATCCACCCATCCAACCATCCATCCATCTACCCATCCATCCATCCATCTATCCACCCATCCAACCATCCATCCATCTACCCATCCATCCATACATCCATCCATCTATCCACCCATCCAACCATCCATCCATCTACTCATCCATCCAATGACCTATACCCATCTGTACATCTATCCATCCATCCATCCATCCATCCATGGTCCAAGTCTTATTCAAGTCCGGGTCGAGGTGGCAGCAGACCAAGCAAGGTATCCCAGACTTCCATTTCTCCAGTTTTGTCTTACTGCTTTTTCTGTGTAGAAAACAAATTTCAGCCACTTGTATCCGGTATCTCATGTTTTTGGTAACCACCAAAAGGTTGGAACGTAGTTTCGCTGATAAATCACCACAAGTAAGTCCACAAGATAAAGATATTGGGGAACCTCTGGGTCTTGTTCCTGAATGAGAATTCTGGATGTGATGGACGATCTATGAGCAGCAAATTTCAAGTCTCTGCGAGTTGATTTTCAGAGAAATGAACTGAAAACGACAGCTGCCTGAGAGGAAGGAAGTGTATTTACAAACTGATGCACGATTTGGAAAATGATCAGCAAGAAGGGAAAGTAATTTTTGGAAATGGAGGTTAGGGTCCCGGTTTACCTCTTCCTTCTTCCTCCTTCAGACCGGCAATGATTCGCTCTGAGTTACGCTTCGCTCTGCGGCGTTACCCGACTGAAGAGGAGGCGGGGGGCGGGGCTTCAGTACAGCCGGTCGGCCAGCTGCAGAGCCTAATCGCCCAGCGGATGCAGAGAGCTCAGGAGCTGCTGGAGGAGATGAGACTGCAGGTCCGACCGCTTGATCCATCAGTTCATTGAGTTTAGCCAATTGGTTGTTAATTGACTGACTATATGATGGGACCAGAAGCAAATAATATAATGCAGAAATGGATGAATTGTAATTTAACGTATTGTGAAAACAGGAGCTGCAGAAGGCCAAAGCAGAGAGAGAACGAGGAGGCAGCTCCCCCTACCTGAAAGGCGTCGGCTCCCCTCGCCTCCACCACCTCAGGGGCTCGGACTCTCCTCACTCCAGGTCGGTTTTACTACTTTTAATAATATTTAATAATATTAAGACCTCTCAAAGTCTTCATGTGTGCTGTACACTTTTAGGGTCTTTCTTTCCATGACACAAAATGGCTCACAAGTTTCAGTTTGTCAGGTTTTAGTGACACTTTCAGGAATGATGGATTACTTAAAGTTGGTATTTGGAGGCACCAGGTGAAAGACTGGAGGGGATGTTTAGGGATATCAACTGAGCTAAAGGTGCTGCTAGAGGACAGCAAGGGGTGTGTCCAAAATGAAAAGTCCATCCTACCTGACTTAAACCCTTAATTTCCTTGTGGAGCAGAGGTCAGCAACAGTCTTGTGTGCATCGTACATGTTGCATCTTAACCAGCAGGATGGGGAATTGCCTCCACCTGTTTCAGCAGAGCCCTCTTGGCCACCAGGTTTCTGGTTGGATCCAGACACTCCTGTATGGTAACTGTAAAGGCTTTGGCAGTAAACTGCTCACAAGACATTCCTTTGTTTGCCTTAACATACTTGTTTTCACCCCCACAACAAGGATAAAGCGTCTGCCTTTAAGATTTCATCCTAGAGGGATGAAAGTCTCGTAGGAGTCAAAGAAACTAGGTCAGACTTGTTCGACAAAGATGGAAGGTGGGGGTGCTGTCACAGCCCGTTCTCATTCCCAGAGCATCAAGTACCTCACTTTGGGTACCGACACTTAAGGCAACCTTTAACGCCACTGACTATAAATTACCGGACTTTGATCCAGGAGACCGGTGTTTGTTCCCTGTGTGAAACAGAAAGTCAACATTGATTCCTTTTAGTAATGCTACGTAAGTTACGGTCAGTCACTCACGTGATTTAAGTCACATAAGTTGAGTACTTATCTTAACCCAAACCATGATCTTTTCCTAAAGCTAACCAAATTTCGACATTTCACAACGTTAACCACCTATTTTATTTTGAAAGTCTGACCGGACGTTGCATATTTATTCTTGCTAACTTGACCTACCTGTATAAAAAATGTTGTTAAAGTGTAACCAGGACATTAAAAAGCAAACTTGAACAAGCGTCCATATGTGACGATGTTAGGATGAGAACAGGTTGTCATTGCCTCCTTCTGGCTGTATCTCACCTCCTCCCCGACCTGTCTTAAACATCTCTGCGTGTTTGTTGTCTTGATGCGACGATTCATACAAAATGCATTTAACAGAGCACAGACAGTCTCTCCTCAGAGACATTCACGGTGTTGCGCTTGGTTGTTCACGTGTGACAGGAATATTTGTGTGAAGAATCGAACAAGTAATTTGAGAGCGAAGTTCAAACTCTGCATACTTGCACACTTGGTAAATCACTGAGGAAAGTGGCCATGGTTTTGAAAAGTACTAAATCTGTGGTTGAGCTCCAGATTCCGCTGTCAGAAAGGTCTTTGTAGGCACTGAAAGACCATTTGACATAAACTTAGTTTAAAGCGTCACCGAGGCCTTTAATAGCTGAACATTTCAATGAAATCCGGCCGTTTGTATATATATATAAGACTTTGGGTAAAAGCCAAGTCTTGCTAGTTTGACTGAGGCTCGTCTGTGCAACATTGGTTTGTAAAGATGAAAACACCAGAGGGTCTGAAAGAGTTGCAGAGGCAAAGTAACCAGCTAATTTCATCACTGAGTTTTTTTTGTCTTTCTCAGCAGGTCGTCTGGATCTCCAAGGAGCAGGAGCAGCGACTCTCCTCGCCTCCGGGGCAAAGACTCTCCTCGTCTGAGGGGGAGAGAGTCTCCTCGATCCAAAGCCAAGAGGAATCGCTCCAAAGGGGCCGACTCGCCTCGCTCCAGAGGGTCTCATTCACCTGCCGCTAAAGCAAACGACTCTCCTCGACTGAAAGATTCAGCTCGTCACGCTGCCACCGACTCCCCTCAGACAAAGAGCTCCGACGCGGTCCGTTCACCAAAACTCAAGGGATCGTCCAGCTCCTCTTGTCCCAACAAGGAGGACGACTCTCCCGTGCAGAAGTCGCCTGAATCACCTCCATGTGTCAGCAGATTCGACTCCTCGCATGTTAAAGGATCCGATTCACCACGAAGCAGTGAAACCGACTCCCCTCGTGTGGGGAGCAGCAAGGAGTCGCCCTGTCCGAGTCAGAAGAACTCCCCGAGCCTTTCTGGACCCTATGAGTCCTCGCAGCCCAAGACCCCCGACAAACACCGCCTGTCCCCTCCTTCGCCGTCCTCGCCTCCGTCCCTGCTGTCGGAGGAGGACCTCGAGGTGGAGAACAGGCGTGCCGAGGCCGAGCGTCTCCTGGAGGAGGCCGTGTCGTCGTGGAAGGAGGCACAGGAGGTGCTGCAGGAGGTGAAGGAGCTGCAGAGCCAGACTCTACGGCGGCAGCGCAGGAGGACCTACGAGAAGATGACGCCAACAGCGGCGGTGGCTCAGTTGCCAACAGCGACCGCGACGGCAGATGAGGACGATACGCCCACCTCACCGACGTCACCTGAGGATGACGACGAGTCTGAGACACCTTGATGAGGATTTTCTTTCTTACAAATCTTTATTGAATAATTGACTTTACTCGATGAAAGTAGCAGCGTTTTTTCAGCATGCTTACACACAAAAAACCCAGACAGGATTTGCATAATTTGGGAGTTTTTAATTCTATTCCTTAAATGTTTTTCATCTTCTAATCCAGGGATGGTTGCACGTGAACACTTCAGCAAGTGTGGATTATTTTGAAACCAGCAATACAGTTCTTCCCAGGAGGTTTAACGACTTTAATCCTCCACAGTGCACTAGACCGCCCTCACTTCTGCTGCCCGTTTTATTCCACAAAGTCTCTTTGCGTGACGGATGTGTCACATTTAATTTGATTAAACAGAATTTAGAGCCAAGAGGCAGTGGGCGCTCCCACTCCACTTTTTCGAATGATGCTGCACGTTGTTCCTGAAGCCTCTCCTATGATTTTCCAGGCAACATCTTCCCCCAAGAGCTTTTTGGAAATATATTTGGGGTTTTGGGAGATGGAAAAAAAGACAGTTTGATTTAAAGACAATTTTTTTTCCAAGCAAAGATGTCAACGTTTATATAATGGGAAACTTTTTCAATGCGACAAAAACGTAAAGGCACTGAATTTCTTAGGGACTTGATGAATAAATATCTGTTACCTGATTTCTTTGATATTTATAATATGTCTTCTTGTGCGACATTTCTGTTAAAACAATCTTATAAATTGTCAGTCTGATGTAGTTGTAGCCCCATAAATGCCCTTCCAGCTCACTGATGTGACGTTTCAAACATTTGCAGTGAGTTTTGTGTAGCTACAACAAAAATCAGGGAGTTCAGTGTTTTACACCGTAAAGAGAAAATAAGCAATACTGTCAATGAGAAACAAAATGTGTTCTCTAAGACTTGTTAATCAGTAATGGGCTGTAACAGACCAAAAAGCACGGTTTAACCCAGATTAACCTCTGTTCCTCCCCCTCTGTGCAGTATGTACTCTGTTTCTTTTTATTACAGCTTGGGATTTGATCTGTGGTAAAACATTTAAGAATATATAAGCTGAAATTAAAACCGTGAAGATCTTAAAACTAGAATTTGAAACACGGACCATTCACATGATCGGGTAATAAAGCAGGACCCACCTTAAAGTCCTTTTTACGTCTGCTAATGGTTGTGTTTTAGTGCTGCTTTTACAATTAGCACAATTAGTACTGGACTGGATATTTGAGGACAGTTGAGTTTAAAAAGTCCAACAGCAATACATCGGCCCAGAGTGCTTACTTTAAATATATAAATAAAACATTTCCATTTCTTAAAATTGTTTTTAAAGCAACATTATGTAAGATGGGGTTTTTTTGCGCGATTTGGCATCCCTTTGTTGTGATTCCATCGCCAGTCGTTGCTAACAGCCAAAAATCAAGTAAGCACGACATCACAAGACGCAGCAACATTACTGACTAGTCCAACAGGAAGAAGGCCAGCTCACCGTTGGTCCTGCAGACTTTTATTTCACAAATCTCTCGCCAACGTCCGGCAGCTTCTTGCTCGGTCCTGCTCTTTTTCCCTCAGCGTCCTCTTCGGTCTCTACTCCTCTGCCTTTAGCTAACGTTACATCCTGCTGATCCCGGTTATATTGCCCCCTCGCTTGGCGCCGGCTCTCCACCTGCAGCAGCATGAAGTTGCTTGGTTGGGGAGCTAGCCAACAAAGCTAGCCAGCAACTGACGCTGGAGCACTAACAGTTTCCGATGTCCGAGTGTGTTAGCTAGTAAGTTTGCTAACATCAACTCCACACTTGTAGCAGATGTGAAACCTCTGGCTGGTTCACTTTGCAAACAAGCAAGAGCAACAAGACAGTAAGTTATTACTGACTAGTCCAACAGGAATTACCTGTCCTCCAACCTAAACAACAAAATATGATGTTGGTCCATGCCTCCCGAAAAGACACGAGCATTTCCAATACCAGACAACTTAACTACTTACGTAAGTCACGTGACATTCAACACGTGGTAAATGTTGTGAAATGTTCACAGTTTGGTCAGGTTTAGCAAAAGATTAGGATTTGGGTTAAAATAAGTCAATTATGTAAGTCACATGACGGACGTCAGTAACTCTATACAACTTAAAACTCATATCATTTACTTGGCTTCACACGGGACTCAAAAGTTGGAAAGTGAAAGTTTTGACCCATCCGACCTCCTAAAGCCCTGGATATACTTGCTTTTAACTATGCGTTCATAGCAAGATGGCTGCCACGCGTATCCTGCTTTCCTTTGGAGCGTAGGTTGTGCACGCCAACCGCCAGTAAACGCAATTACCGAGATCATTGTGACGTCTAAAATCACAACCTGCTCGAGTGTCGCCATGTTTGGTTTGTTTACAATGTGGAAAATTCGGAGACTGTCGAGGAAGATAATCCGGTGTCTGCGAGGGAGAATCCGGTCCTGGTCTGCCCCCTAGTGGATTCAGGTACACGCAAAGTACGCAGGCAAGTATGTGAACAAAGCCGCTTGCTTCGCCGAAGCCTGTCGACGCCTACGCATTGTTAAAAAGCAAGTATATCCAAACGGACCTTCTGACTATTAATACTACGTCACCTGACTTCCTTCTTTGCTTCTGTCGTACGGCCACTAGAGGTCGCTACCACAGTAAACCCAAACATAGGTCGTAATATCGCGCTGCACAAACGACCCATATTGTCTTTTTCTGGGAGGCCAGCTCGCCTTCTGTCCTGCAGCCTTTCAGCTCTTTTAGCTCAACGAGTAAAAGCGTCTGATTTTTACTCACATCCGGTCATTCTCTCTTCCTCCGACGTCTTCTTCGGCCTCTTCAGCCTCTGCCGTGATATCTATACTGAGAATACTTCTTCCAAAGAACTCACATTGTACTTTATATACTTGTTGCTTCGTCTTATAGTTCTCTGCAGAGTCGTGTTGGTGCCATGAAGCTTTACGCTGTTCTCTCGATAGGTTTCAATGCTACATCGTTCAGTAACAGCAGTGGGAATGAGACGCCATCCACCCTGTTACAAGTCAGTGTTCCATCAAAATGACTTTCCAGCTGTTATTTTAAGAGAAAAATAAAAACTACATAATGTTGCTTTAAACAATCACGACCACCATGTACTGGAGCATTTCGCAGGTGGAGTATAAATTTGGATGGACACGTGACAAGACGTGTATCGCCAAACAAAAAACAAAAATTCACGCGTTGTGGATATAAATGACAACACGTTTGTGTCGCAGACGTGAATGAACGACAAGAAGTCGCAGGTGATGTTGAAATGAAATGTATGATCTGACGTGTTCCTCTGGTTGCTCAAGCTAATATCTGCTGATTTATCGATCGAGCTCTAGTTGACACACAGAAATGTTTATAGCACATAAACAGTGCTGAAAACATTTGTTCTATAATTGTGTACTATTAGCATATTAGCATAAAATAAATAATAAATAACAATTTATAGATTCACAAAAATACTAAACAACTTTCTGGAAATATGGACGACATGTGGAGCCAATAATAATAATAATAATAATAAAAACACTGTACAACAGGAACAATAGGAACCATCCTTACAAATACAAAGTAATTAAAATAATTAAAATTACAATAAATAAACAATAAATAATACATGAATAAATATCAGTAAACTATTTAAAGGTCACTTTTTGTGTTGGTTGTTAAATGTTCACATGAATTGATCTCTCTTTCTGTCCCGTCACACGGTTTTCTCCAGTTTTGGTGTTTTTGCACATTTGTCCTGAACGTTGAGAAGAAGCACCGGCGCTGTAACGGGTTACATGTTATGGATTCATTGTGCTGTGAGTGATGTTGGTGAAAAGATGATTAATTTTATTTGTTTTATGCACATTTAGATCAACTTTCATGACCAGAATCCACTGTGTCATCTAACACTGTTCACAAAAATATGGAAACAGGTTATTTTAAATGTTTAATTTTCTTTTCTTTTTTTTGCTCATTTTATTTAACTACAGATTTTATATGTTGATGTTTTTGAATAATGTTTGAATTACAGTATACAGCATTGCATTGTGGGTGAATGGAGCCAAAAAAAACACCACTGTATATTTTCTGTTTTAAACACCCAGACCTCGTTTTCACGTGGAAAAAATAAAATAAGCTAAAGAAACTGCCAATGAAGTGAAATTATTTTACCTGCTCTTCAGTATGAACGTTTTTATTCCAGCGCAACGACCTGAGACTCACCTGCTGTATGAGTTAGCCTAGCGTGTTCTTCACACACCATGAACAGCCTTACTCATTCTGTCGTAGCAGAAGATGGCAGAGATAAAGTTGTCCTTAAATCTGCCAATAACAACATGGAGTCTGGTGAGACTTTGTCTCTATTTTCAATCTGCAGTAAAGCTCACTTCAGATGGCCGATGTCAGAAAGTGACCCACATGTGCAGAAGAATAACACGCCGTCATGTATAGCACGCTGTCGTACAGAAGGAAACAAGGAGCCACAGAGGTTAGCTCGTACATGCTAACCCTCCTGGTTTCCTCTCGAGATCACATTTCTCTCATTTAAGACAAATGTTCACAACTTCCTGTCCTTTTCATTAAAACACATCCGCCTTATAACTCTCTCTCGCTCTGCTGAGTCTTTTTATTAAGTCAGGTTACCGTGGTTATCTGAACCCAACCGTATTTCGAACAATCAGGCTTGGACCACATATGAACTGGCTCAGAGATCAGAGTCCATGTAACCTGTTCACACTGTTATAAAGACATCAGATCTGAGTCACATGTGAGCAGAAAAATCAGGTTCGTGTCTTTTGTCTGCAGCCTGACTGACTTTCTGTCGTAGGAACACAGATCGAGTGTCCAGAGTGCAGATTTATCAGTTAGTGAGAGGAGACACACAGAGTCAGGTCAGCGAGCTGTAATGTAGAGCAGAGCAGATGTAGGGCAGAACAAACAGCAACGCTCCATTACACAGCTCCACCTCTGCAGCACACACGCCAACACTCACTCTGTGTGTGTGGCTGCAGTGCATGAGTGCGTGCGTGATTATGCATGCATGTATGACCATTTCTTAATGACTCATCTGCTGCCATTATGCACGCTGCGTTTGCATGTCGACACTGAAAGCCACCTTTAAGGAGCACAAAGACTGGAGGCAGAGGGAAGCTGTTAGCCTAGCTTAGCACAAAGACTAGAGGCAGAGGGAAACTGTTAGCCTAGCTTAGCACAAAGACTAGAGGCAGAGGGAAACTGTTAGCCTAGCTTAGCACAAAGACTAGAGGCAGAGGGAAGCTGTTAGCCTAGCTTAGCACAAAGATGAAGCAGAGGGAAACTGTTAGCCTAGCTTAGCACAAAGACTAGAGGCAGAGGGAAACTCTTAGCCTAGCTTAGCACAAAGACTAGAGGCAGAGGAAAACTGTTAGCCTAGCTTAGCACAAAGACTGGAGGCAGAGGGAAGCTGTTAGCTTAGCTTAGCACAAAGACTAGAGGCAGAGGGAAGCTGTTAGCCTAGCTTAGCACAAAGACTGGAGGCAGAGGGAAGCTGTTAGCCTAGCTTAGCACAAAGACTGGAGGCAGAGGGAAGCTGTTAGCCTAGCTTAGCACAAAGACTAGAGGCAGAGGGAAGCTGTTTGCCTAGCTTACCACAAAGATGAAGCAGAGGGAAGCTGTTAGCCTAGCTTAGCACAAAGATGAAGCAGAGGGAAACTGTTAGCCTAGCTTAGCACAAAGACTAGAGGCAGAGGGAAGCTGTTAGCCTAGCTTAGCACAAAGACTGGAGGCAGAGGAAAACTGTTAGCCTAGCTTAGCACAAAGACTGGAGGCAGAGGGAAGCTGTTAGCCTAGCTTAGCACAAAGATGAAGCAGAGGGAAGCTGTTAGTCTAGCTTAGCACAAAGACTGGAGGCAGAGGAAAACTGTTAGCCTAGCTTAGCACAAAGATGAAGCAGAGGAAAACTGTTAGCCTAGCTTAGCACAAAGACTAGAGGCAGAGGAAAACTGTTAGCCTAGCTTAGCACAAAGACTGGAGGCAGAGGGAAGCTGTTAGCCTAGCTTAGCACAAAGACTAGAGGCAGAGGGAAGCTGTTAGCCTAGCTTAGCACAAAGACTGGAGGCAGAGGGAAGCTGTTAGCCTAGCTTAGCACAAAGACTGGAGGCAGAGGGAAGCTGTTAGCCTAGCTTAGCACAAAGACTAGAGGCAGAGGAAAACTGTTAGCCTAGCTTAGCACAAAGACTGGAGGCAGAGGGAAGCTGTTAGCCTAGCTTAGCACAAAGACTGGAGGCAGAGGGAAGCTGTTAGCCTAGCTTAGCACAAAGACTGGAGGCAGAGGGAAGCTGTTAGCCTAGCTTAGCACAAAGACTGGAGGCAGAGGGAAGCTGTTAGCCTAGCTTAGCACAAAGATGAAGCAGAGGGAAGCTGTTAGTCTAGCTTAGCACAAAGACTGGAGGCAGAGGAAAACTGTTAGCCTAGCTTAGCACAAAGATGAAGCAGAGGAAAACTGTTAGCCTAGCTTAGCACAAAGACTAGAGGCAGAGGAAAACTGTTAGCCTAGCTTAGCACAAAGACTGGAGGCAGAGGGAAGCTGTTAGCCTAGCTTAGCACAAAGATGAAGCAGAGGGAAGCTGTTAGCCTAGCTTAGCACAAAGATGAAGCAGAGGGAAGCTGTTAGTCTAGCTTAGCACAAAGACTGGAGGCAGAGGGAAACTGTTAGCCTAGCTTAGCACAAAGATGAAGCAGAGGGAAACTGTTAGCCTAGCTTAGCACAAAGATGAAGCAGAGGGAAGCTGTTAGCCTAGCTTAGCACAAAGACTGGAGGCAGAGGGAAGCTGTTAGTTTAGCTTAGCACAAAGACTAGAGGCAGAGGGAAGCTGTTAGCCTAGCTTAGCACAAAGACTGGAGGCAGAGGGAAGCTGTTAGCCTAGCTTAGCACAAAGACTAGAGGCAGAGGGAAACTGTTAGCCTAGCTTAGCACAAAGATGAAGCAGAGGGAAGCTGTTAGCCTAGCTTAGCACAAAGACTAGAGGCAGAGGGAAGCTGTTAGCCTAGCTTAGCACAAAGACTGGAGGCAGAGGGAAGCTGTTAGCCTAGCTTAGCACAAAGACTAGAGGCAGAGGGAAGCTGTTAGCCTAGTTTAGCACAAAGATGAAGCAGAGGGAAACTGTTAGCCTAGCTTAGCACAAAGACTAGAGGCAGAGGAAAACTGTTAGCCTAGCTTAGCACAAAGATGAAGCAGAGGAAAACTGTTAGCCTAGCTTAGCACAAAGATGAAGCAGAGGGAAGCTGTTAGCCTAGCTTAGCACAAAGATGAAGCAGAGGGAAACTGTTAGCCTAGCTTAGCACAAAGATGAAGCAGAGGGAAACTGTTAGCCTAGCTTAGCTCAAAGACTAGAGGCAGAGGGAAGCTGTTAGCCTAGCTTAGCACAAAGACTAGAGGCAGAGGGAAACTGTTAGCCTAGCTTAGCTCAAAGACTAGAGGCAGAGGGAAGCTGTTAGCCTAGTTTAGCACAAAGATGAAGCAGAGGGAAACTGTTAGCCTAGTTTAGCACAAAGACTGGAGGCAGAGGGAAGCTGTTAGCCTAGCTTAGCACAAAGACTAGAGGCAGAGGGAAGCTGTTTGCCTAGCTTACCACAAAGATGAAGCAGAGGGAAGCTGTTAGCCTAGCTTAGCACAAAGATGCAGCAGAGGGAACCTGTTAGCCTAGCTTAGCACAAAGACTAGAGGCAGAGGGAAACTGTTAGCCTAGCTTAGCACAAAGACTGGAGGCAGAGGGAAGCTTTTAGTCTAACCAGGCTGCAGCTCAGTTACGAGGTCTCACGCAGAGGGTGGTTATGAATATTTACCCATGTTATAAATAACACAACATGAGTAAATAGCCTCATTTAGCTTAGCATAATCAGGTATTTCCCTCTCATTATGAAGTGTATGAACACAGAGATGCAGACAAATAAAACAAACACCTGCATTTATTGAGATTTATCTGAAGCTATGCTAGTGTGTGTGTTACTGTGTGTGTGTGTGTTACTGTGTGTGTGTGTGTAACTGTGTGTGTGTTACTGTGTGTAACTGTGTGTGTGTGTATGTGTGTGTGTGTAACTGTGTGTGTGTGTATGTGTGTGTGTAACTGTGTGTGTGTGTGTGTATAACTGTGTGTGTGTGTATGTGTGTGTGTAACTGTGTGTGTGTTACTGTGTGTGTGTTACTGTGTGTCTGTGTCTGTGTGTGTGTGTGTGTGTGTGTGTGTGTGTGTGTTACTGTGTGTCTGTGTGTGTCTGTGTCTTTGTGTGTCTGTGTGTGTGTAACTGTGTGTGTGTGTGTGTGTGTATAACTGTGTGTGTGTGTTACTGTGTGTGTTACTGTGTGTCTGTGTCTGTGTGTGTGTGTGTGTGTGTGTGTGTGTGTGTGTGTTACTGTGTGTCTGTGTGTGTCTGTGTCTTTGTGTGTCTGTGTGTGTAACTGTGTGTGTGTGTGTGTATAACTGTGTGTGTGTGTATGTGTGTATAACTGTGTGTGTGTGTGTGTATAACTGTGTGTGTGTGTTACTGTGTGTGTGTGTATGTGTGTATAACTGTGTGTGTGTGTGTATAACTGTGTGTGTGTTACTGTGTGTGTAACTGTGTGTGTGTAACTGAGTTATTTACGGAGATAAAACAGTGGAGGCTGTTTCGAGTCCAATAAATTATTTACACCGATTCTCTCTCTGAGTGTCTCATCACGCTCGCTGTCTGATGCTTCTGTGTGTGTGTGTGTGTGTGTGTGGGGGGGGGGGGGGGGTTGTTAACACACACACATTAACACGCCGGTGTGTTCCAGGTCAGTGTTACAGTTTGTTCTCAGTTAAAACAGTCGGGATTATAGACTCTGTGTGTGTGTCTGTGTGTCTGTGTGTCTGTGTGTGTGTGTCTGTGTGTGTGTCTGTGTGTGTGTCTGTGTGTGTGTGTGTGTGTGTGTGTGTGTGTGTCTGTGTGTGTGTGTCTGTGTGTGTGTCTGTGTGTGTGTGTCTGTGTGTGTGTATCTGTGTGTGTGTCTGTGTGTGTGTGTCTGTGTGTGTCTGTGTCTGTGTGTGTCTGTGTGTGTGTGTCTGTGTGTGTGTGTCTGTGTGTGTGTATCTGTGTGTGTCTGTGTCTGTGTGTGTGTCTGTGTGTGTCTGTGTGTGTGTGTGTCTGTGTGTGTGTCTGTGTGTGTGTGTGTGTGTGTGTGTGTGTCTGTGTGTGTGTGTGTCTGTGTGTGTGTGTGTGGTGTGTGTGTGTGTGTGTGTGTCTGTGTGTCTGTGTGTGTGTGTCTGTGTGTGTGTGTGTCTGTGTGTGTGTGTGTGTGTGTCTGTGTGTGTGTGTGTCTGTGTGTGTGTGTGTGTGTGTGTGTGTGTGTGTGTGTCTGTGTGTCTGTGTGTGTGTCTGTGTGTGTGTGTGTCTGTGTGTGTGTGTGTGTCTGTGTGTCTGTGTGTGTGTGTGTGTGTGTGTGTCTGTGTGTGTGTGTGTCTGTGTGTGTGTGTGTGTGTGTGTCTGTGTGTGTGTGTGTGTGTGTGTCTGTGTGTGTGTGTGTGTGTGTGTGTGTGTCTGTGTGTCTGTGTGTGTCTGTGTGTGTGTGTGTCTGTGTGTGTGTGTGTGTGTGTGTGTGTCTGTGTCTGTGTGTGTGTGTGTGTGTCTGTGTGTGTGTGTGTGTGTCTGTGTGTGTGTGTGTGTGTGTGTGTGTTGGGGGATGGTATGTGCGTGTTCATTGTGACTCAGAGCCCCGCAGCGTCTGTTCTAAATCTCGACCTCGTTTATTCCTTTCATCCTCTTCTCCTTCCCTTATTTCCTCATTAAAATCCCCCTTCATCTTCATCTTCATCTTCATCTTCACCGGCAGAAGTCAACACAGACTAACAGATAATCTCACCGCCGACCGGCGTTTTGGCGGTGTAACTGCAGAGCGACGCAGACACCAACGTACAAGTAGAAATGCGACGTAGAAGTTTTATTCAGGTGGATATTAGAGTTGAGTTTGGCAACGGCGGAGAAACCAGCAGGAGAACAGGTTTTGAAAGTACCCCCTTCTCTTCAGGTCTCCCTCTATAGCCACTCCCCTAAAACGCTAAAAAATGCGTCTGGTCGGAATTCCTAACTCGCTCCAAATGTTCGGGTCGACCTTTCTCTTTAGGCCCCGCCTTCTCGCACATTGGTCACCTACCTCAGCACCACAGCAACAACACATGGAGCCTGAACAGCAGAAAAATGGCCAAACGCCGAGGTTAACGTGAGCCGGGACTCCCCGGTACGCAGCGCCGGTACTTCTACATCTTCCTCTTTGGCGCGCCGGCACTTCTCACAAGCTGCCGGTGCCGTTTCCTGCTCTCTGCGCCTGCGCAGACGGAGCAGGGAGAAGATCGGGGGCGTTTTTTGACCAACCGTGTGCACGTTGCTCACGAGTGTCGTGAACCGACCAATCGCAGCCTGGATGGGGCGGGACATTTAAAAGAATGTTGACGTGTTGTTACAGCAAACTTTAGAAATGTTGAACTCGTTCTGCATGAACGGTTCTGATGATTGACAAGTTAGAACTTAGCATTAATAAATCAGACGGAAACTAACTGTAATTATAATAGATGCACTCATTTTAGCCACAAGACAGAAAACGGTTTTATTTATGAATCAGTTGAAATGTTACAAATATTTCTACTAGAAACAATCTGTGGGCAAATAAAGTGTAACTTATAAACACGTTAGCATTATGCTAACTTTTTATTGACCATGATTAGACTTTACTCCTCCTCCAGGTCGTGGACAGAGGTAGAGTTAGTCAGAGCCTCCGTTCAGTAGCGGCCCTCCTCCTCCTCCTCCTCCGATCGTTAGAGGCCATAAAGATTTTACTGCACCTCCTCTCTGACGCGAAGCCGTCTGTAGCATGAACCAGGCCAGAAGAAGAAGAAGAGGAGGAGGAGGAGGAGGAGGAGAAGGAGAAAGAAGAGGAGGAAGAAGGAGGAGACGAGGAGGAGAAAGAGGAAGAAGAGGAAGAAGAAGAAGAAGAAGAGGAAGAAGAAGAAGGAGGAGGAGGAGAAAGAGGAAGAAGAGGAAGAAGAAGAAGGAGGAGGAGGAGAAAGAGGAAGAAGAGGAGAAAGAGGAAGAAGAGGAGGAGGAAGAAGGAGGAGGAGAAAGAGGAAGAGGAGGAAGAAGAAGAAGAAGAAGATGGAGGAGGAGGCGAAGAGAAGGAGAAAGAAGAGGAGGAGAAGGAGGAGACGAGGAGGAGGAAGAAGAGGAGGAAGAAGGAGGAGACGAGGAGGAGGAAGAAGGAGGAGACGAGAAGGAAGGAGACGAGAAGAAGAGGAGGAGGAGGAGACGAGGAGGAGACGAGAAGGAAGGAGACGAGAAGAAGAGGAGGAGACAAGAAGAAGAGGAG
>NW_024040817.1:4732254-4772610 GCF_014851395.1 Micropterus salmoides | reverse complement strand
CCTCCCTCCCCCTGCAGTTTGAGCTCTGCTCTAATTCAATCAGTGTGTTTTGAAGCCTCAGAGTGAGAGATTGCGTGTTCATTAAAAAAATCCTGATTAGTTCAGAAGACTGATTACTCTGCTGTGTGTGTGTGTGTGTGTGTGCGTGTGCATGTACGTGCACGTGTGTGTGCTGCCCGTTAGTCTCCCCCTTGGCGCCCCCCCCTCCTGCCCTCTCATTTGTCTAATGGATGAAAACTTAAGCCCCTTTAAACACAACGTGCACGCTCACCACACGTGCACGTCGATCCATTAATTAGCTTAAGTGGACCCTCAGGCCTCTTCCTCCTCTTCCTCCTCCCCTCTTCTCTCGTTCCTCCAAACCTTGTTTTCCTCCCCCCTCTTCCTGGAAAACAACATCAATCCCTCCCCCCTGTCGCTTCTCCCGCGGTCAGAAACCCTCGTTACGAGTCAGCTGATTTATTTCTTTGTGAACTCTTTTGTCAGATAAAGTTTAGGAAACATCTCTGAAAGCTTTCCGGGCAGGTTGCCAGCTTTTCCTGCCCGATTCCGAATATTTATCCCTTTAAAGTGGCTCTACGGCGAGCGGGTCGTGGATTTATCCGGGCATCAGGAATCCCGGCTCCGCCTCTCACCCTCTTCTTCTTCTTCCTCGCCGTGTGTGTTCGGCGGTGATTGGCAGCCACTTCATTTAAGGGGAAATTTAATAACGGCAGCCGAAGGGATTCTGCCTCTGGGGGATTTTCCTTTATCTCTGCTTCAGAAGACGGCGGCAGAGCGATTATTAGTGAGGTGGAATGTACAGGGACGCACAGGGACGGTGCCCAACATGGGGCCCGGGGCCGGACAGGGGGGCCGAGAGGTCTGGAGAAAGGACACCAGAAGAAAATGTTAGGAGCATCGTGCAGCCGTCGGCTTTAAGATTAAGACACATTTCTAGTCTCAATCTAAGAAATATACAAATGATTATCTTCATGATTAATTCGTCTGATGTTTTAATTGATTAATTATTCAGTCTATAAAATGTGAGAAAGCTGCGAAAGAGACGTTTGTTTTGTGCGACCAACAGTTTTAAAGTGACATAAAACAAAGAAAAGCTGTAACCAGAGAATCATTGATACGTTTAATTTAATTACTTTGAAGTCAAAAATAACAAATGAATAAAATAATGAAATTATGAGTGCTGGGCAACAATTAAAATTTTTAATCGCGATTAATCTTATTGTTACGCGCAAAATTGAATAATGAATTCTAAAGTTGTGCATTGCGCACTTTTAATTTAAATGTACTGCTATATACACAAAGTGCAGTAACACGTGGTTCGTAACGCTTGACGTTACAAGTCGCGGTGGATATTTTACAAGCACGGACCAGGTGTAACGGTAAAGCAGCAGTGAACACAGGGTGCAGATGTCGGTTGACACGCTGCGTCATTAACAAGCAAGCGCCTCAACTGCTGCCGTGACAACGGGTCGCGGGTGGAACAATACGTAAAAAGACGACAGCGTAGTCTGCTGACGCCCCTCCTGTGACCCAGGGTTTGACCGGATGTGTATTCAGAACCAGGGAGCAACGGACTTTCAAAATAATAAGAAATTATCAATTTATAATCGTTAAATATATAAAAACAAGTTAGACTTAGTTACCAAATAATGCAAATATAATTTGATGGTTGATGAGTTTATTTTTAAATAAAACAAATAAGGCTTTCTGCTGCGGCCCTGCAGTGTTTCCCAGCTGTAGCTGTCTGCAGGCATTTGTTAGCAAACATTTTCAATCCATCAGTTTCAGTGTGTTTAAACGGATATTAATCAGCTCTTACAGTCATTCTGGTATTACGCATACCAGCAAGAACGCATCGTCTCAGACTGTCAGCAGCGTTCTGCGTGTGCGCGACATTGCAAGTTCATTCTTCCAAGAACACAAGTCTGTTCTTTGCATTCTTGGTTTTGAGGAACACGCAGAGTTTCCCCAGTACGTTGTCACGCGGTTTTAGTAACAGAGGATCTTTGAATGTTGCAGCCAAGGTGACGTTTAAGATCCAGACTGAGAAGAAACGCCGTGATGATGATAATAATAATGATCTTCTCTCAGTAAAAGCCCTTTTCAGGATCTTTGAATTTCAGAAACATGAAAGATGCTGTGAGAGGTCCAGACTGGGGCAGAGAAACGGTGCCGCCGTGCATTGTGGGTAAAGGCAGTGTTTGTGCTGCGGAGATGAGTGGCCGAGACGCAGACGGTTTAATGTGTGTGTGAAAGTGCAGCGTTCATCAGTGAGGAATGCTGGGAAACGGGAGGACGAAGGGACAAAGTTTATCGAGTCTGTGAAGAAAAACAACATTCCTGAATGTCAGCTTGCCTCACACACAGACAGACGAGCGTTTCTCTCCGATAGCTTTGTAGGGACTCGGAGCCAGTGTTATCATACACCGTCGAAAGTACTTCACATAATGCAACACAGGGTGAGAGCAAGGCGGGAAATTAAAGTTCAGTTAAAGACAGCGGGAAGTTTTTACCTTCAGTTACAGGCTGACTAAGTCTGCCGTCTCTCCACAGTCAGCAGCAGCGCCATAACCAGTCCGCTCATCGCCGCCGCCCTGATGGTTCAGGTTAGATATCAGTCCTCACAGTCTCTGAAATTTCGTCGTGTGTTTTTAAGGGTACATGAACAGACTGTTGGGGAAATGATTACTTTTCGATTAATCGTCCTGCCCTGTGTCTAAGTATATTTTTCTGAATGTTGTTTCAAAGCCTTCTCCACACCGGAGTAGCTGACGCCTTTCATTTTTCATGGACCTAAAAGTTTGAGTCCTCCTCTGGTTAGCATGAGCTGACGGGCTGCGTCTGAATTCCTTTATTATATTATAATTTTATTTTATATTTCCTGGTTCGTGTGTTCAAACACCTGGAGGGATCTTTTTCTAGCGGTTCTGTTAATTATGGCTCTTGTCTGTCAGGGATGTTGGATGGTGGTCAACGAAGCGTCTGACAGCTTGTTTCCTTCCAGCCGTAAACCTGGTTTCTTTTAACCATGACTTTGGTCTTTCTCCAACCTTGACGCAGCAGTTTAGTTGCCTAAACCCGACCAAACCTTCACCAGGGAGCAGGAGAGTCGAGGGGGGCGGGGGTGAAAGGGACAGGCGTTAGTTATTGTAGTTTGTCAGCAGGTGGAGCTGCTGAAGGTACTTTAAAACTCTTTGATGCCTCTTCTTCAGGCCTCTGATGTCCGTTGCAAGTAAACATCTATACAACAAACCAAATGAAATCGCTCCTCGCTGCAGAGTCTCCCTGAGAATCTTCATGTTTTTAGGTTTTCCTAAACCACGGGTACAGCGCTAACGGGAGCTGCTAACAGCTAATTCGGCCACTTTTAAAACCATTTTAAAACCATTGCTGCACCAGGTCAGAAAATGCTAATTTCATAAATATTTTTCATAACAGTCGAGTGGTTTTGAACAGGCCTGTTCTGTTTGGCGCATCAGAATGAGATTTATTTTTCATTATCCAACACAGGGTTGTGTAACTAATCTGTAGTTCCCTTTATGCTGAGCTGTGGATATAAATTTTGCATGTTGCAGTGCTGAGGATGGATGTAGGAAGAAGCTGCTCTGCAGTCAGGCTGGGTTCTGGCCT
Source organism: Micropterus salmoides (assembly GCF_014851395.1). Taxonomy (NCBI): domain Eukaryota; kingdom Metazoa; phylum Chordata; class Actinopteri; order Centrarchiformes; family Centrarchidae; genus Micropterus; species Micropterus salmoides. Next base: position 4,768,977 of record NW_024040817.1, on the reverse strand, counting down.
TTAGTATCACCTCACCTCACTGATATCACTGATGCTCCTGAGATGGGTACCAATGATCTTCTGAGGAGGTTTAATCCCCCGCTGCAGAGCCCTCCGGGCCGGGATGCTTTCTGTTGCTGCTGCTGGTACGGGAGTTCTTTAAGAAATCCAGCTGTTTCTTTACCATGTCAGGTTCTGTCCTCCTCTTGTTTCCTCCCCCCTTCACTCTCCTTGTTTCCTCTCCGTCCTCTCCCTGCTTCTTTATCATTACTCCTCTGCCGCTCTTCCACTTTTCCTTCTTCTCTCCAGAATTTTTTTCCTCTACCTCTCTTTTTGTCTTTCTTCTTCTGCGTCTCCTCCTCCTTTTCTTTATCTCCTTGCTGCCCCACCTTTGTGTCTTCTCTCTTTCTGTTCCTCTCACCTTCTTTCTTCCTTCTCTATATTCTTCTTCCCGTTTCCCTCTTTTTCTGTCTTCGCGTCTTCTTAATAATAATAATAATAATACCTTTATTACTTATCAAAACAGCGTACACAGAAGATAAAAACATTCAAATCATAACAATTAAAAAAGACAGACATTAAAATGAAATTCCTCTCCTCCTCCTCTTCGTCTTTCCCCTCGTTGCTTTTCCTTCCCAGGTGATCGTCACCGGTTGCTATGGAGTAACCAGGTGGATGCTGGGTCGTGACTTGCTGTTTGTCTGTCTGTGTTTGAGCTGAGTCATTGTGTGCTATCATCTATCATTCAGCTTTATTAAAGTCTCTTTAGTCTCCACGTTGATTTAGGCGTTGGACAAATAAGGCCAACACACACACACACTCGCTCGGCGTCTCTTGGGTCTAAACAAACAAAATAAAACACTTAGCTGTGACATTTTCTCTCTTTAATCCTCATAGAACGATGTTTCCCCCCCAAAGTCGCATCACAAACTAAACTGGATTCACTGAAACTTTTTGTCCTCAAACAGAATCTGAACCGAGTGAAACTCTCGCTGGAGGAAATTTCTCTCTTTTAAAGTCAAACAGGAAACTTAACTCCTGAATATTCACCCTTTTCACAGGAACAGCAGCTCAAACTTTTCCTTTCTACAACCTTCAAAGATTGTTGGAGGAAAAAAATAAAGTTTCAGATGTAAAAATAAGAATAATAGAATAAAAATGCAGCAACTTGTGTCTGAAAAGAAGCTTGTTTTGGGTTCAGACCTCGGCAGGACGCGACACAACAAACGTGTTTTGTCTTCAGGCTGAACACAGAAAGCTGCTTCCAGAATGAAGCATCAACTCTTTAAACAGCAGCACGACACTAAACTCTAATCCAGCCACACGAGGCTCTGACTAATTTACACCATCTATTAATCACGAAGCGTGTATGATTAAAATATGGCTATTCACCACTCAATAGGCTTTTCCTTCCAGCCGTTCTCATTCCCAGGGCCTCAGATAGCGACGCCTTGTCCCGTCCTTTGGCGTCTGGTAACAACGCAAATGGCGGCCTTTAGCGCCATAGTTAAAAGGAGACTTACGCATATAGCATTACTTATCTTACGTAATTTAAGTCACGTAAGTTTCGTAGTTATTTTAATCTAAACGCTGATCTTTTCCTAAAGCTAACCAAACTGTGACGTTTCACAACGTCAACCACTAGTTTTACTTTGAAAGTCTAGCCAGACGTTGCATATTTACTTCCTAACTTGACCGCAGAGCCCAACACGTACAAAAACTGTGCTAAAGTGGGGGTGGCGATGGAGCAGTGGTTAAGACACATGCATTGGGTGTGGTTGGGTTCAATTCCCACCTTGACATCCACCATTGTGTCCCTGAGCACGACACTTAACCCCTAGTTGCTCCAGAGGCGTGTGACATCTGGCATATTTTATAAGTCTTATAAGTCAGCTAAATGAATAAATAATAATAAATATAAAGAGTACATTTCAAAAGCAACGCCAAGGTGTAGGTGTCATTTACACACTTACCCGTCACTTCTTAAAAGCATAAATTGTTAAAGCTGGAAATGTTAAAGAGGTGGTTTTCTGCTTTTTGGCTTGTTCCCTCTCCTTTATTGAGTTTAGACCTTTTTTGTGCATGTAACAGGTTTGCAAAGTGAAAAAGCCCAAAGTCCACCCCAAAGAGAGTTCCCATCTCCCACAGAAAACTCTGCTCTGAACTGAAAACAGCCGAGCCGGTCGGCAACACGTACGGCTGAACCCGAGCTGTTTACCGGCTTCTCACTGACCCGCCCTTCTCTGCTTCTGATTGGCTAGTAGTCCTTAACTAGGAACTGAGCATGTGCAACTCCCAACAAAGATCATTTAGAGACAAGATGTATCACTCCATAGCTAAAACGAAGCCTTCAACACAGGCTGAAAAGAGGAGCTGCAGCAATGTGCAGTATGACAAAAATATAACCATGGTAACCTGCTCTGGTACAAACTCTAACCGAAAATGAGCATAATATGACTTCATTAACTAACAAATGAAAATACTTAAATACTATAAAGAGGTTTATTAGCATATTAAGAAAACATGCAATGCAATTTAAATATAGAAGAAAAAATTATGTTCTAAAAGTAACTTATGCTAAAAATACGTCAGTCAGGAACTTTTTCTTCTGGTCCCAGTTTTTTGTTCTCTCCCTGTGAACAAACTGTCGAGTCGTTTGTGATTTCCGGTTTCTCCTACATTAAAAACGACGAGGCCGTTTAACTTAACATGTTGCTTGTAGTTTGTCATGTTTTATCGACAGTCCTGTAGATGTCGCTGGGCTGACCGACGTGGTGATTTCGGTGTTTTTTAATTGACATGTTGTTGCAGGTGTGGATGTGATGGATTTTTTGCTGAGTGTTTTCATATTGTTGACTCTGTTGTAGTGTATGCTATGACCTTTTTATGACCTTTGTAATTATCCTCTCTGATTTCAAACTGATCCCCTGTTAAATTTCCTAAATCCACACATGCTGAAGAGCGTTTTTTTGTCCCCAGTACTTTTTAAACCTGCTTCACTCTGTTGATCCACGACTATGAAACTCAAACTCCTCATTTAACTTTTCTCTTTTTTTTTGCTGGCAGTCTTTCATGTTTAGCCCGGGGCAGCAGCTGTGACAGGCAGGGCTAACATCGTGACTCTATTATTGTATTATTCATACTGAATCACCCTCGGGCCTCGGATCAATAATTCATACACACCTTCCTGTCAGGTGTGAGTGTGAGACTCTATAATCTTTCATCACATTCAGTTTCAGCTTCTTGTAGATAAAAAATCTCCTACAATAAACGACAGAACAGTTTTGTGGTTTTGTTGTTCATTTCTTAAGACTAAAAGCTTCTAGTCTGCCCCAGAAAGACCTCAGAGTCCAGCCGAAGTAGTTTTCTCTTTCGTGACCCGGCCGGGCCGCTGAACTCGGATGGAAAATCATTCTGACATTTGCAGGAAACTGAAACACGGAGAGGCTGCTGTCACTTCACTGCTGCTGCTTCATGTGGAAAACAATGTGGGGTTGTTAATATTTATTGTTTTCTCCTGTTCGAGAGGAACGAAACGTGCGTCACTGCAGTTTGTCTTAAAGTTTGTAGCCTTTATTTATTTATTCCCGGGAGTGACGGAGTCTTAAAATGCTGCTGGATCGTGTTAAACTTCAGTTTAACTTCAGAAACCTGCACGTTCTGTAATCAGTCAACAGTTGTTCTCCGTTTTTGTTTTAATCTGCAGTTAAAAGATAAAAAACTTAATCATATGAGATTTGTTTTCTGCCTCAGAAAAAGGAAAAGTTGCAGCGAAGCTCCGATCCTTTCCAGCTTTTGTTATTCAAATTGTAACTGATAAAATAAAAAGCACTCCCGTGTTTAGTTTCGCGAGCGTCTCCTCCGGCTCTATCTGCCGTTCAGAGGTTCATTTAATAAATGGGATTAAAAAAAAATGTCTTCAGAGAGTTTAGAGTAAATATGACTGCAGGAATGTTGTGCCTTTAAATAAAAGTTTGTTTCAGAGAGGAAGAGAGTCGGCCTGCAGCGACCCGGACTCTGATTAGATTTAGATGTTTGAGGCTTTTTCTTCAAAGGACACACACACACACACACACACACACACACACACACACACACACACACACACACACACACACACACACACACCTGATTAAAAGTGGGATCATGCAGATGAAGTTTGTGTGTATGTTGACTTTTCTGTCCTTCATTTACACAGAATTCATTCAGAGCAGCCGTGGGGGATTGTGGGTAGATCTGATTGGTGCTTATCTAATTTGGCGGCTGGAGGGGGGATTAGTTTGGGCACACACACTAACACACACACACACACACACACACACACTAATACACACACTAACACACATTTCCCAAAGTCCCAAACTTATTCTTCTGTTTCCTGTCTAAGAGAAAAACATTTCCTCCGGGCATTTTCTCATTCTGAGTCATTTTCTAAAAAAATAAATGAACATTTTCTGTGTGTGTGTTTTTTTTTCTAGCAAATTAAAAAAGTGAACTCTTGGAATTATGTTTTAAAGCTGCTGCTGAAAAAAAAAATCATTTTCTTTTATAACAATCATATCTGTGTACTTAATTAGTTATTAACTGTTTCCACTTTGGTTGGTTTCAAGCAGATGTTCATGAAAATATAAGAGAAATCTCAGAAGTCAGCAGCTTGTGAGATTAAAAAACACACCACAGAACTCAACTGTTGACTCTGCTCTTCTGATGCCACGCTGTGGAGAGCTCACGTAGTTATTTCAGTGTTTTCACGAGGCTCGGCTGTGTGTTGTCATGCTAACATAACACGCCCAGAGCCCGTACAGCAACATGCTAATGTTTATTTGGGCTGTTTTCACTCTCTTTATGTCACTAAACGTCTCTGCTATAGAAGGCGTGCCAAAAATGATCATGAGTGAATGAACATGTGGGCAAACTATGCAACACTCATGCACACATGAGTGTTGCATAGTTTGCCCACCAGAGGGCGCTCTGCAGCTCCTCTGTTCACACACAGTTGCAGGTCCTTATTGCAGACAGTCATGTAGTATTAGATTTATTCAAGGGCAGCGTTTCCTCTGCGCCAAAAAAAGAATATCGGCCGATATATCGGCTATCGGATTTTAAAATCAAGTGTGTGTCAAGCTTCAGCGTAACTACGGTGTAGATATGATGCAGAAGTATAAGTTGCCCTTAATGATGCCAAAAACAATAATTATTATTATGACAATTGCAATGAATGAATAAATCCCTTCAAGTTCAGGAAAAGAGAAGAAGGGCTCACTTACTGAGGCAGTGATTGACAAATATCTGAACTTTGACTTTAGCACTTCTTCAGAGGCTTCTCTTTCTGCGCAGACTGGATACTTTCAATGTGGACTAAACGCTGATGACTTTATTTTATAAATCTTTCATGAAGTCGATTTAAACTTTTTGTTGCACTTCTCTAGAATCTCACAGTGCAAAATAAAAATAGACATTGTTAGAGAATAAAAAAAAACAAAGCAGAATAATTGGCATTCAACAGCTTTCTTTGGCAAACGTCTCTGATGGACAAGTGGTGCTCTGACAGCCAGCTCTGGGCGAAGATACAGATTCCCCAGGGTTAAAACCAACACATTCACATCTTCTCTTGCACTTAGGGCAATTAATGCCTTAAATGTTCGTTAAACTTGAATGGTGGCGCTACCATTTCAACTGTCTGAGTACTTTCAGATGAACAAATGGATGCTCTACGTTGTAACGGCTGTTTTGTCTTGTCCCAAATGTTCGTTTTCTGTTGTTGTTTTTTTTTTAGCCCCATTGCAAATCAAATTTCCCCTCGGGGGACAATAAAGATTGAACTGAATTGAAGGTATTTGGTTTCATAAAAGTCTTCCTCTGGTCAATAACAGCGTTAGACAGTCGTCTAATTTAATAGTCAGGGGTTACGGTTGGTCGTCACGTCGGCTGCAGCAGCGTGACGTCCGTCCCAAGTCGTCTCTAAGTCAGGACATTTATTTAAGAGTCTGGCTTTGAACTGAGCGAAGGTGAGTTTATTCTGTTTGTTCTTTCCAAAGCAGCGTCTCACGTTTCTGGAAAATCCACCATAAAACGCATCCCTTCCTGGGTCTGTCTGCTCCCCTTCCTCCATCATCTTCTTCACCCCTTCTTCTTCTCTTTCTTCTTATCCCTCCTCCCTCCCTCTTATCCCGGTCTTTGTCTCTAACCACTGTTTTATTTTTAGACTGTGTTTTCTAATTAACTGCTCCTCTCTCTCTCTCTCTCTCTCCATCAGTGGTAATTGTCTGTCTGATGTGTCTATTTATCTGAAATGAAGCAGCGTAAAGCAGATGACAGGCCATCAACACACACACAGAGGGACCAGCTGATGTTTATAGTCCAGATTGCAGTTAATAGCGGCTTCATAATGTCATGAATGCAGAGCTGTGATGGATTTAGGTGCAGGATGAACACAACACTGAGTCAGCAGGTTAAAATAACATTAATCAAAAGTAACTTGAAGTGGGGATCAGTGCTAATGCTAGCAAGCTAGGCGAAGTAGCTTCCACTTTCTAAATGGGATACAAAGTTAACAGCACGACGGCTCCTGCCAGATGTGTCTAAAAGCATTTCATTCTGTTTGTTTATGAGGAGAATTTAGATTTCAGGTTGAAACCTTTTAACCTTGAAAATATGAGAAAAAATTAATATCCCGATATAGGTCAAGTCATATCCTAATAATAATAATATATATCCAGATACATAACATTTTTTGTAAATCCAATAAAATATCATGAGTTACTGATACGGAGTTAATTTCCAACATTAACTCATAATATTTCTCTGCATCATAAAGGTGGGTAACTTAAGCGATTCTGGAAAAATCCCCTAACATGACAAATATAGAGTGAACAACGACACAGCAAGTAACGTTAGCTAGGTTGTGCATTAGCAAACTGTCGCTACTTGCTGCTGCAAAGCTAACGAGAGAATGAGACGGCTCCACTGCAGCTCCAGACTGCTACAGCTAACATCGCAACTACAGCACGTCTTGGTGAACTAGAAAGGAAACTGAATGTTCGTGGGCAATTCATTAAAAGTTACCTGACACACACGTCATAGCTGGAACGGCTGGAGTATTGTTGTCAGACTTCTCTCTTTGGTATGAGCTCCTCGTTTTAGCCTGCATGGTGTGATTCCTCCTGTTCACTCTCCTCCTCAGGATAAACATCCACGTTTGTTTATCCTGAATGTAAATTATGTAGAAGAACTAACCGCGGTGAAGTTAGTTTCAAGTTGGATTTTAGTTTTACGATGTTTGATAGATGCCGAATATCCAACGTGAAACTAGCTTCACTGCGGTGCAAAGCGCCGCCCCTCACGGAAATATTACGGTAAAGTATCCAGGGTGAAAGTCCGGTTTCTGGCCTAGCCATCAACCCCAACCACGTCCTTACTCTTGCTTATTTGTAAATATCCTACAGCGACCTTTAGGCCCGTGTCCACCAAAGTTTTTTGCCAGCTGAAAACGGCCAGCAGGGAGCGCTAGCGGGCGTTTTTGAGGCGCAGCGTTTTGCAAGATTTTGTGGGCGAGGAAACATCTCGGCAAGTACCACCGTTTAGTCCCAAAGCTGAGGTCGGACGAAGCCCCGTTCCAGGATAGTAACCGTTGCTACGGTGTGGCATTTGTCCCGCCCCTACTACTGTGATTGGACAGCGTAAAAGTGACAGTGACGAGCGCAGCGTTCTTCCCAAAGTTGAACATTTTTAAACTCTCTGCGACTGGAAAAAAACGCCCAGCGCCTCGTCACGCTGCTGCTGTTTTCACCAGCTTGTAAAAACGCGGCGCGCCCATTGCAGTGAATTGAAAAAAATGCTTTGGTGGGCCCGTTCAGAAATGACCCTACGGTTTACCCCCCAGTGTGTTGCGATTTTAAAATTAGAAGTTCCTCAGTGCGTTACAAACTGACGCCAATGGGTCTTGACCATTCGTCCATATGTGCCGACCTGTCACCTGAGTAAAGGTTCCTACCTTTGATGCAAAGCAGAGGCCCGACACTGGACACACTAATGTTCTGCACACAACACAAACCCCATACATGGCTCTTCCAGCTGGAACTGGAGCTTTGGTGAAACACCAAATGAAGCTTCTGCATTTTGAAGCCTTTATTATTCCCGCCTAACATTCATTAAGTTCAGTTAGGATCAGAAATGCAAAGTGGATTTAGTTGTTTTGAGGAACATAAGTCGAACAGAGGAAATGAGAGCATGAAATCCTCCTCAGCTGATGAACAAAGAGAGCGGGAGAGAGAGAGAGAGCGCTGTAGGTTTTGATGTTGGCAGTGATGAAGCAGAAAATGGCTGTAAAAGCTGACTGAGTGTGACTGCCAGCGTTGGTGGAGCGACACCACCAACAAGCCATCGGCTCGTGTGATGCCGGGATGCTTTAGATAAAGTGTGAAGGAAACAATTGACAACAGCACCGTATTGATTCTTTATTTATTCTTGTTTTTTTGAAAACATTATTTTATTCTTGACAAAGTCTGATATGTTGCACTGGACTTACTTTAAATATTATCCCCTCCCACCCCAGAGACAAGCATGGCGTGTCTGACCTGAACTATTACAGACTGAGACAGTGAAACCAAACAAACGGGAAAATACAATCTGAAAGCAGTCAATGTTTTCTCCAGCGCTAACAAGGTGCAGTGAGAGCATCATAGACACTCAGTAACTCTGTGCAAAAAATGTCAAATAGCAACCAATTTTTATCATCAGTGAATCTTGTTTTCTCGATCAATCACACACTCAGTCCAGGATGATGGTGTCGTCAGATTCCTTTTTTTCTCCAACCATCAGTTTAGAAATCTCAAAGAAATTCTTGTTACTCTCAAATCATCAGATGTAGGAAGTTAAATGCAGAGGAATGTTTGGCTTTTCTGCTTGACTGATTATTAAAATATCGGGGGTCGCTGTCATGCAAAAGTACTAAATAATCTATAGAAGCTTCCAGTACTAAAATCATCCGTTAGCATCATTAGTTAAGGCTGGACAATAAAACAATAACAATAATTAGCTAAAAGCTAAAAGAAAACAACTCTAATGTTGCAGTCCGTCCACCGTAAAACCAAACTTTTTGTTTTTCAAGTCTTTGCATCGCCACCGCTGTCGAGCAAAAGTAGGCCTACTTCTTAAACGATGAATTGATGAAATAATCTGTAGAAGCTTCGAGCAGTAAAATCATCCGTTAGCATAGGACTGGACTATAAAACAGTAATTATCGCAATATAATTTTTGAACAAATGTTCAATAAAACTTTTGATTTATTCACTTGAATCATAAACGAATTAGGACTTTTTTTATTAACATGTTTATTTTGTTGAGGAAAAATGACTACTTAATACTATATGCTTAATTTTACTTGTGCATATTTGTTGACAAAGATTTTATCACAATGTTCTTGTGAAGTGATCCACTGTTTGGCCTCAAGTGTTCTGACCATAAAGACGAGTTTAAGGAGCAAAAATCAGCCTTTAAACTCGAAAGAAATAACAATTTGATACTTATCGTGATAATTATCGATATTGTGATAATATTTTTGGCCTTATGGTCCAATGTCTGGCCCCTCCTTCCTTTCCTTTGCTTCCCACCTTGCCTACTTCCTTTCTTCCGTCCTCGGCTTTCTGGGTTCCTTTCCTTCCCATCCATCATTAGCTTGGACTCCTTTCAGGCGCTGGATCATTAGCATAATGGTTTCTTAGTCAAATCATCATTATAGAGACACACACACGCACTGTGCAGCTGCTCTAATGGCTGTTCCTGTTGGTTTCCCATCATGCCCGGGAGTCGGCTCTGTAGTTCATTTTGACATTTAAGCTTTTGGCCTTTTTTTTTTTTTAAAACACATTTTTCTTGCAGTCGACAAGACATGGCGAGAGAAGAGAAATTGCAAATATTTGAGAAAGTTTGGAGACACTTGTACATGCAGACTCCTTGTCACGGCTGCTGTATCTGAGTGTTTCAGTGGTGTAGCTGTCAGAGAGACGTTCAGCTCTGACAGCCTGCAGAAACACCAGCTGCATACGTTTAAACATCTTCTCTGTGTGTGGGTGTTTGTCTTTAAAAAACACACACACACATTTTGCAGATCCATCATCTCTTACATTCTGAACTCAAAATATTTCCACGTGTTGAGCTGCCAATCCGACGCCGTGATGTGATGTGTTCTCCTTTAAATGTGTTGTGACAGTTTGAGGCTGGGACTTCACACTTAAACTGTTCACTTGCAGTTGGTTGACCTGTTTCTGTATTAATAGCAGCAGCAGTTTGTGTAGGTTTGAGGCCGGCGGTGCTGCTGTTCAGGTGTTTAGAGCCTAAACTGCCTCCTGACAGTTTTTACAGTCCCATCTGTCCTGTAAGGATCATCTCTAATGCGGCTTCTGTGTTGGTTTGTGTGCCACTTGGTTCTGGACTCAGGATTTGTCCATTTATTTGAATGTTTGCACTGTGAACTAATATGTCTCTCTCTCTCTTTCCATGGTCCTCTGCTCGCCCGCCCCTCCTCACCAGGTAAACCTCTTTTCATCTCACTCTTTGCTTCGTTGGCCCAGTTTCAGCCTAGACACCTAGAAGATTCTGGACCACCAGTTCTTACGGGAACCCTGCATGTTGTTTGTCCAGCGTTTTCATATCTGTTTCAAGTAGGACACCAGGGCATTTAGATTTTGGACTTAATTGGGCCAAAATGCAATGAAGCATCTGTAAAGACTCTGCTGCAGTTCTGCTCTGGTCCAGACTCATGACAGATGTGCTGAGTTGTGGTTCTGGATGTCGGGTTGAAGTGGGTTTTCTAGTCGGTTCATAGCAACATGTTCATTGTCTGATTGCACAGTGTCTTTCTCTGGCTTCACCATCACACACGTTGTTTCTGATCGGAGTGAATGTTCGTTATTGTCTTTGGAAAACACAGCTGCAGTGTCTGGCGTCTGTGAAAAATCTACTTTTACGAGTGAATTGAAAACTTCCCAGTCTTTGTCTTCGCTCCTCTGAATGTAAAGTATGCAGCGGCGAGGCTGCCAGCGCCGCTTAACTTCACATCACTGAGTTTTAACAGCTAATCTGCCAGATGGTGACTTGTACCGGAGCCGAGATGGAGAAATTCCCAGGTTAACTTGTCTGAACACGACCCAAAACAGGAAGCCAGCACACACAGGTGGGAGGCTTTACTGTGTCCTCGCCTTAGACGCCTCTGGGACAAAAACGGCAAAAAGAAAAGTCTTCTGTTTAAACAGAAAGAAATGATCAACTGTTCCAGCAAACTGTCTCCTCTGCCGCACGTCTCAGGTGTCTCTGCTGCTCGCAGTTTTTGCATTCTTTAAAATGAACGATTGATTCTGTCAGGACTTGATTTTTCTCTCAAACTTGGATTACCTCAGCCGGCTTCATCTGCTCTCTTCAGTGGGAGCGAGACGGCGTCCGGAGAGAAATACTCTGCCGTTGATCTGCAGAGTTAAAATAAAGAAGTTGGATTTCATCAAAAGTCACACTAGTCGTGCGCAGGGCTGGAGTCTGCAGAAGATCTGATGGATAAGATTTAATTTTCCGCTCAGCCACGAGGATCAACAGCAGCTAAGAGTGAACGGACCCAGACGGACGACCCTCTGCACGTTCAGAGAGAGGTCCAGTGGTCCAGGTCCTGGCTGAGCTGCAGTGGAGCAGGGTTGGTTCTTATGGTCCAACTTTAGGCCTGAAAATGTTCGTAAGTTAAGTTTCTTTTACTACGTGGATACTTTTTAAATCGCAGACACTGATTTTAATGAGCATTTCTGAACAAACCAATGAAAGCCGAAACTCACCAGTGCACTTCTATGAGCGTCTGGTCACATGGTCAGTCACATGCTGCCAGATCCGGAGCTCTTATGAGGTCAATCACCTGTTTAACCATTCTGCTCATTTGCTGTCCAGAACACCAGGTCCAGATGAAGAACTTCATTCAAGTGATTTCTGATTTTAACATGTCGGTGACAGCAGGGGAAAGTGCCAGCCTGGCTCAACTGGAGTTTTTGAGTGCTGAGGCGGCGACGGTCTCGCTCTGCGGGTTACTGGGTGCCGGTGTTGATGTTTTGTAGCAGGGAGGTTTGGACGCCTGTTCCTCCATCACATGAGGGTTGGAGGTGTGATGCACCTGCTGACTCTGACCCCGTTCACTTCACTGGTCCTCAGCACGGTATCTGTTACCTCACCTGAACCTGATGGGGGGGGGGGGGGGGCGTCTTCTCTCTTTCTCTCTTTCTCTGGCAGAGTTAATCATCTGTGTCCGGGTGTGTTGGACGTAGATATGCAGTGTGAAGGGAGAGAGAGCCCGGCCTGGCGAGCTCACAGACAGTAAGCAGAAATATAGCTTCAGGTCTTGGGTCTGGTTGGTGGTCTTATATTTGGCAGTGCCGGCTCCCTGCTGAGCTTCGCAGGATGAGTGTTTGTTAGTAAAATGCTAACAAGCAGGCATGTCTATTTTATTTAAACGGCCCAGGATCACAAAGATTTGCCTGGAGGGCTTTCCAGCCTGTCCTCAGACCCTGTGAATTACATGTCATGTTTGTTTGTTTGTTCGCTCTGTGGCTCAAACCACAGCAGCTTTCTGGGTTCAGAAACTCTTTTGGTGTTGGTGTGCAGCCGGGGGTAAAAAACAATCATAACCGATACCGATCAATTCAAACAGCCTTAACAGACCCTGTATGTAGGTGCGCTGCATGATCCTCCTGGTCTCTACGGGGCCTCTAATCCCAGAGAGGGGCGGCTGAGAGCGGATTAACCAACGGGAGAGAGCCCCCCTGTGCGTGCCCCGCCGAGTCGTCGGATCTCTGTAAATCAGATTTCCTGCAGGTTTAGACTGAGTGTCGCCGTCTCATCTTGGTCTCATCCCTTCATGCTTTATCTGTCTCTCCGTCCTCCTCCACCAGTGCCTCCTTAATGCGTTCTCATTACTTTTATCCGCCCGGCCTTCTCTCCTTCGCCAGCAGCGTCTCCCTTCTTCTTTCTCCCATCCCTTCCTCCCAGATTGTTTCCTTTTTGTTGCTACAGCAGCCACAGTTTCCCAGCATGCTCAGCAGGGGGATCAGACTGTTCAGCTGGCAGTGAAGCAGAGCGTGTTGCTGCAGAGCAGAGCTGATACAGTGCTTGTGGGGGAGAGACGAGGTGAGCAGAGGTGAATTCAGGCGCTTCTACGCTGACAGGAAACACGACTGAACAACATATCGAACGTCTGCACAGAGGAGATCTCGCAGTGTGGATCAGAGCTAGCGGTGATCGTAGTCGATCCACACGGACCCCGCAGAAACAGTTTTACTGCCGCTGTTACTTTTTAAAGTAATAAATCCGTGAATGGCGATGCAGAGCTGCAGGGAGAACACGGAAAAGACAGATGCATGCTGCGTCGAGCAGATGAGCCGGGCAGGAAGTCAGACACAGAAACGGCAAAGAGAATCCGGTTGATTTTCAAAATAAAATACCTTGTCTATCAACAATAAACACTATAAAATCAAAAAATAAACAATTTAACTGTGCCGCCTTCTTAACCCCGGTAGAAGCACAAAAATCAAGGACAACTTGCCAAATCAACTAAATCTAAACAATTCAGCAAAATCAGGCAGGCAAAATGCTCTTATTCTGAAATGCTCCATCTGGGAAATTCAGCCCTGCAGGGAACGGGGGGGAAACGGTTCGCAGAGCGCTGTGAACGGTTGTAGAAGCAAGTGAGTTGACGCCGGGCGGAGGATGCACGCCGCCCGTGAGACGTGGGCCATGTTCAGGAGTGTATCTGGACTCTGGGCTGTTTGGCGTAATAGCAACAGGTCGTCAGGTTGTCAAGACTATCTGCTGCCTCCGTGTAACCAATCAGATCAGTGCTGCTGGCAGGACACTGAGCAAGACAGAGAGACCGATCCATCTAAAAATGATCCGATCCGTGACTTAAAACCGCGATCTGATCCGATATGAACTGTGATCTGTTGCTCCCCCAGACGGAGCCGTCGTATCCCTCGTGGTCAAAACCCGGTAAACATTAGAAGTATGCTGTTCATGTTGCAAAGGAATCTACCGGGAATGTGTGCTTGCTTGCATGTATTTGATTGGCAGGTGCATGGCGTTGAACCACGTTCACCATTTTTGCAGGAGCTCTCTGCGTCAGGGTTTGTCTTCCTCTAAAACTCTTCTTTATTTTACAGTTTCACAGCGTGGGTTAGCTTGAAAAGCTGACCAGTCACTGCAGGACACGTTACTTCCTGCTGCACTGAAGGCCATTTTAACTCTTTCTGTGACACAGCAGACACAAACATGCGTTCCGTCTGCTGGTCTGGCGTCTTCTGTGCACAGACAGCCGTCAGATTACCCTGATGGTTTGAACTGAGGAAAGTTGCTTCTGCACTGAAGAATCCAGATTCGGAGTCGTCTCTCCCGTTTTTTGCAGAAGGAGCTGCAGGAGAGACACGTGGACACACTGAAGGATAAGACTGTGTGTGTGGGGAGACAGTTTATTATTCCTGCTTCGTGCCAACCTGCCTGCCCATGTGTGGCCTTTATTATGTTTGTGCAGACGGGTATCAACACACACACAGAGTCAGCAGCTCTTGTTTGTTGAGTATTTAAGTGTCTGACGTTACTGGAAGGACAAATTAATGGAGCTCAGATCTGATGTGTTCGCGGCTCGTCGCTCGGCCGCTCTGGACTGCAGTCGGTTTGATTGGGAGGGTGTGTGTGTGGGCGGGTATTACTAATGATGTGGGGACAAATCTGTTTACTTCACTGTAACGTATATCATTACAGATGAGGGTTACAGGTTAATGTAAGTCAATGTAACGGGAACACAACTCTGTGTGTGTCACTGTGTGCAGACGAAGGATGCTGCTTCAGAATCGTTGCAGCCGTGCGAGCAAGTACAGCCTGTTCAGCGTGTAACATGATCTCTGCTCTCTTTTTCTCTGTAATGTAAATGTGTTCCCGTCATCACTGGCTTTCTCTGCAGCAGCATCTCTTCACCTTCAGTCTGAACGCAGCTTTTTAGGGATGCACCGAATGTTCGGCAATCGAAATTAATCGGCCGAAAATGGCCTAATAAGTTAAAAGACTGAATACATTTTACCGAACAATCGCGTTGACGAGTCGGCAGTGTGGAAGCATTTTAAAGCCGTTTGCAGACGCTGTTCTGCTGAACTGCCTCAGCACATCCACTCCATCTGTGGCTGACTTCTTAGAAAAGAACCGCTGTGAGTGTTTCTGTCTCTCCTCTGTGAGAAGTGGCTCAGCTGCAAACAGCAGACTCTTCATCCACACTATGTTTTAAAACCATCATCCAAACATTCAAATATAATGGATGGAAACGTATAAATGGCATATACCTTTTAAAATGAATAAAATAAATGAATATATATTCATAATAATTCTGTTATTATATCGGTTTTAATATCTGGTTGTTGGCGGTCTACAATTCTTTCACTACCTGATGATTAAATGGGATGATGAATCGTTTGGCCTTGTGACGAGCGAACCTCTTGTGGATCAAATAAGTTTGTCTGAAAGGAGAAGACGACGTTTAATCACCGACTGCGGCTCCGCGTCACCTCCAGGTTTTATTCTAATGAAAAGAAGGCGAGAGAAGCTCCTGACAACACAATACATCTTCTCAAAATGAGCAAAAAGTCATTTTCTCCTAACAGCTGAGTGAGTCAACGCACACACACACACACACACACACACAGTGACATTCAGTGTGTTGCCGATCTGTCTTAGTTAGTGCTGCTGTTCCCGAGCCGGAGGATCAGCTTGTTAGTCTGAGGGATGTCGCCCAGCAGGAAATGTCACACTGTGGGGGTGTGTGGGCCTCACACACTGCAAGAAAAATAAATTTATTAATAAATAATAAATGTTGACAAGGGTGTAGAGAGTCAGGTAAAAAAACTGTCTGTATCTCGGGTTTAAACTGTCTGTATCTCCGGTTTAAACTGGCTGTATCTCGGGTTTAAACTGACTGTATCTCGGGTTTAAACTGGCTGTATCTCGGGTTTAAACTGGCTGTATCTCGGGTTTAAACTGACTGTATCTCGGGTTTAAACTGAATGTATCTCGGGTTTAAACTGGCTGTATCTCGGGTTTAAACTGGCTGTATCTCGGGTTTAAACTGGCTGTATCTCGGGTTTAAACTGGCTGTATCTCGGGTTTGAACTGGCTGTATCTCGGGTTTAAACAGGCTGTATCTCGGGTTTAAACAGGCTGTATCCCGGGTTTAAACTGGCTGTATCTCGGGTTTGAACTGGCTGTATCTCGGGTTTGAACTGGCTGTATCTCGGGTTTAAACAGGCTGTATCCCGGGTTTAAACTGGCTGTATCTCGGGTTTGAACTGACTGTATCTCGGGTTTGAACTGGCTGTATCTCGGGTTTGAACTGGCTGTATCTCGGGTTTGAACTGGCTGTATCTCGGGTTTGAACTGACTGTATCTCGGGTTTGAACTGACTGTATCTCGGGTTTAAACTGGCTGTATCTCGGGTTTAAACTGGCTGTATCTCGGGTTTAAACTGGCTGTATCTCGGGTTTGAACTGGCTGTATCTCGGGTTTGAACTGACTGTATCTCGGGTTTAAACTGACTGTATCTCGGGTTTAAACTGGCTGTATCTCGGGTTTGAACTGGCTGTATCTCGGGTTTGAACTGGCTGTATCTCGGGTTTGAACTGGCTGTATCTCGAGTTTGAACTGACTGTATCTCGGGTTTGAACTGGCTGTATCTCGGGTTTAAACTGGCTGTATCTCGGGTTTGAACTGGCTGTATCTCGGGTTTGAACAGGCTGTATCTCGAGTTTAAACAGGCTGTATCTCGGGTTTAAACTGACTGTATCTCGGGTTTGAACTGGCTGTATCTCGGGTTTGAACTGGCTGTATCTCGGGTTTGAACTGGCTGTATCTCGGGTTTGAACTGGCTGTATCTCGGGTTTAAACTGACTGTATCTTGGGTTTAAACTGACTGTATCTCGGGTTTGAACTGTCTATATCTCTGAATTTCAGAGAGGCCGAGAAGTTTCTGTCTGTCTGGATAAATGTGACCCTGTTCCCATCCCATGGCGTCGAATACGACAACGTACCCTTCAGCCCTGGGCTTTCAGCTCACTCTGACGTAACCCATCCACGTCAGGTGACTTAGTATACAGAAGCAAAAGTCACATATTGTAACATACACAACTTCTGTAAGGTACTTATTTTAAGCCAAACCACGATCTTTTCCTGAACCCAACCAAACTGCGACCATTTGACAGCGTTAACCACATCTGAAGAAGACGTCTCTTACGGACCTGCTGTGATGAGAATGTGTTGGGTTAAAATGATTGGGTTTGAGGAATTAAAGAACCTCTGTAGACGTGGACATGGAGCTGTTGTTCCTCCTGCTGGAAACACTTTTTGTCCCTTGAACAGACCGATAGCTGTCTTACTGTACGTGTGCTTCACTATTGTTGATTGCTTTTTAGTTTTGACTTTAACACAAACCAGCAGTTTGTCTGAATTCGGCATATTGACGTCTTCATGATGTCAGTGAATGCATCGTTATGGAGAATTTTGGTTTGATTTAAACCGTTGCCAGTGAATTATTGTTGAACAGGACAGAAAGAGTTTGATTAATTAGATTATTATTATTTGAAGCGTGTTTCCGACTTCTTGTCTCGGTTAAATGATTTAGGACCAGATAGTTTGGGGGATTTCTGTCCCCAGATAAAATATGGATCCATTTTGAAGCCGTTTGACGTATGAAGCATTTCTTGCCGCTCGTAAGCAGCTTCCTGCACGCAGATTGAAACTCTCAGGTGTTTTTTTTTTTTTTTTCTCTCCTGTCGACAGAAGAAACGAATCTCCAGGCTGTGAAACATCTGACAGAGCAGCTTTTTAGCTTTTCTGCAGCTTTGCTTCGGTGTATTTCAGATTCACTCGGCCTGTCTGGGAGCTGCAGGACGGCCAACGGGAGGAAAATTGCCCACTTCAGCGCTGTGAAATCACCCAGACCTGCTGTCAGGCCGTTATTTAAGATGATAGGATACGACCAGGCTCAGTTTAGCCCGGCGGTGTGGAGCCTCAGCTGGGCAGTGAGTTGAGAGGGAATACCTGAACTGATCTGCACGCTGCACTTTGACAAAACCACTGGCGGTACCTTCAGATTCTCAGCTCTTATTTGGTACCCAACAGATCTTTATCAAGTGGGCTTTTGTTTTTGTTCTGTTTGTTTTTTTGGGCATGCTACATGCCACTTTATTTATTTGAATCTCAAATGTTTATTGATTATAAACGGCAGTATAGGGAACCGTTACACGCCGCTCTGTGGATGGTCTGCCAGTCTGTCGGTCCAGGGGCTGTAATTTTACTACAGCTCGTTTCAGATTACTGGCTTTTTGTTATTCAGACGTAGTATCCCTGTGTCTTTGTTGAGACGAGACAGCTGAGGTCTCACACGATATCTGACGCTTGATGACCACAGCAAGGAGCAGGTTTCTGTCTCGCTCCGCCTTGTGGGAAAAACGGCATTTAAGATAATTTATTTATTTGTTTCTCAGGTTTTGTGTTCCAGCAGCTGCAGCAGAGTAATTTCCTGTTATCTGATGTTTGACGGCTGAAACGCGTCATCACAGATCATCACAACCTGATAAGTCGTTGTCAGTGTGGTCTGTTTACAGTTTTCACAGAGCGAGAGACCAACAGAGATGAAGTGTTCGCTGTGCTGGAGGTGTGTTTGTGCGCACACCTGCTCCCCCGTGTCGGCCCGCTGCAGCCTCCACCCGTCTAGCCGTCCCTCTCACTCAGACGGAGGTTAAAAATAACTGCCGGCCCCGTAGCTGTGTCCCCATTGGTCGTCTTTGAACTTCCTGGAGAGATGTAATTGACTGGGGGGGGGCACATCTCCATGGAAACCAGCATCCGAGGAGCTGAACAGGAAAGAGATGAGACTTTGTGTGTCGTTAGTTTTACAGGGTTAGAAATATATATATTTTTTTCTCTTTCTGAAGCTTAAAATCTGTTTTTACTGAGTAATTAATTAAACTTTTAGTTTTTAATTTAGGTGCTTAGTTCTGTTGTTGTTGTAACGATGAGTATAGATGGCCACTGCGAGGAAAGAAAAAACATTGAGAGAAAACATTTACAATTATTACAAGAAGAAAAACAGCCTTTTCCAGAAGAAAACATCAAAGGAAACGAAGTAGTAATTTTATAAGGAATGATGATGTTTTGAGAAATATATTTTAAATTAATTCATTTTAAAGGAATAATACACACACACGCAAACACAGAACAGATTCAAACACGTGTGTGTGTGTGTGTGTGTGTGCAGAGACACATACTGCCAATTCTGTGCTCTTATACAACCCAACCTCTCTGCACACACACACACACACTCAGGGCAGATAATCTGGTGTGTATGAATCCAGTGTAATCCTATCATCTCCAGTCCTCTGTCTCCTCCACATCTCTGAAACTCACAGTCTAAAGCCCTGCTAGCGCCCTCTAGAGGCACAATATGGTGACAGCACGTCTTCTTCTGCGGTGTTGCCGTCGTCACAGCAGGAACTCCTTGTTGGGCTAAAACAAAAACAGCAGAGCTCCACGGTCCACAGTCTGGGTTTGTTTAGAAAGTATTAAAGAGGAGTTTAATGTACGTGTAGCCACGCCCAGCAGTGATGTCAGCGTGTAAGGGAGAAACCGGGACGAATCAAACGCAGCGATTTTCTCCGAGCCCATACAAGTCTGATATGCCGAACTACCTCAGCACGTACCGTCCACAGAACCACAAAAGATCACACGTCACATATTGACGGAGTTATACTGAACACGGCTGTTTTCAGTCACAGAAAGTAAATTCACTCAAGCGGCCATCTTTTTGAATGACGAGTTGTGTTTATGTGTCACGATCACATGACAGATTAGTTAGTACTTTAACACTTCCTGAAGTTTTAAATGTCAAAGTTTTACAGTTTAGAAGCGAGTCAAGTTTAAACGTCAGGAGTCGCAGCCATTCTACTTTATTTAGATACTGCGGGACCGGGGGGCAGAGTCCACTAGGCTGCAGGCTGGACCGCCAGGATACTCCAAATAACAGGGTCTCGATCCGAATGTGCATTTACTGTTTGATGTTCTAAAAGTTATATTTTTTTATTACGAAAAAGGACAAAATATGTTTGCGATTACATATTAACAAGGACACTGTCAAGCATTTTAAATACACAAACCCAGCGGCTGTTTTTCAGCAAATCGCAGAAAAACTGTGAAAAATGTTCAGTACAACTTCCTAAAGTCCAAGGTAGCACGTCAGAGAGCTTGTTTTGTCTGACCAACAGTCCAAAACCAAAAGAGAGTCATTATTTTATCATGTTTTATGTGACGTTAACTATAAATCAGTTATCAAAGTAGTTGTCAGTTATTTTAAATAATCAGTTCATCAGCATCATCAATTGTTTCAGCGCTTCAGTGTAAAGCTTCCGTTACACTTTCAAAATAAAACGCTAGCGTTGCTAAACTTCGCCAGTTTCAAACGACATGTTATTAAAGTTTATGTTTAGGCACAAAAAGTTCTTGGCTAAGGTTAGGAAAAGATCATGGGTTTGGTTAAAATGGCTACGAACGTCACTTGCGTGACTTTTTTATTGTTGAGTCTTGTTTCACACGTTACACGAACATCTGTCTCCTGGTTGAAAGTCCGGGTTCTGGCCCTCCGTCCACCCCAGCCACCTCCTCACTCCGTCTTTTCTTTTAAATATCATATACCTGCCTTTACCTTCAAAAACTGACCCTACAGGGCTTCCCCCACTGCGTTGAACTACGACTCAAATTCAAATTCTAATTAGCTTTATTGGCATGAATGTAAAGCAACAATATTGCCAAAGCTATATATAAAGTACACAAGGACAATTCATTTCATATATTTCATTAGATAAGGAAATAAAACGGCAAAAGTCGTGTTTGTGTGTGTTTAATACAAAATAAAGTAATAATAATAAAAAATATATGTATAAAATATAAACATTCCTTAAAAATGAATATTAAAAAAAGTAATAAAGTAAAACACTAAGCATGTGTGTTAGTATGTTAGAAATAAAAATAATATATTAAATTAAAATAAATAAATAAAACCGTAAGCGTGTGTTAGTATGTTAGAAATAAAAATAATACATTAAATTAAAATAAATAAATAAAACAGTAAGCGTGTGTGTTAGTGTGTTAGAAAATGAAATAAATAAATAAATAAATAATAAATATATATATATATATATATATATATATATATATATATATATATATATATATATAAAAAATTAAAATAAACTAAATGACATGGTAACGAATGTGTGTGTGTTGTAAAATAAAAATGAAATTAATTAACGACTCTTTAGGGATCGCCAGTGTGAACAAACCCCGATGGATCTTGACCATATGTCCATATGTGACGAGTCGGGGAGCGAGAACGGGTTGGTTGGGTGGACGGGTGGGTCAGAAACCAGAATTTCACCCAGGAAACCGGAGTTCATTTCCCACGTGAAACAAAAAGTCAACACTGAATGTTTTATTGAAGCTACATAGCAAACTAGGTAAGTGAAGTCTGTAGCGTTACTTAACTCATGTAAGTTACTGTAAATAACATTGTTATTTTAACCCAAACCTCTATGTTTTCCTAAACCTAACAACACTGCGATGTTAACGTTAACCAGTAGTCTTATTTTGAAAGTCTAACCGGATGTTGCATATTCATTATTGCTAAAAGGGGACGTTAAAAAGTGACGGGATCCTGACATTTCCAGTGAAATGTAGCAAGCTAAGCTACAGCAACGTGGCTAAAGTAGCTCAGTTACATTAATATACAACATACAATATTTTATGGGCCTAGTTTATATTTAACTAACTTGATTCCACAGTAGCAACAGATGAAAGACCAAAAACCTGCTCCAAACGGTGTGTGCGCGAGAGCTGAATCACACACACAGAAACTCCTCCTACTTCCTGCCATATCATTGCAGCTAAATGTATTTCCTCATGCAGCAAACGCAGAACCATTGTTGTTTATAGAAAGTTACTTAACATTGTTTAATTTAATAAATTTTCCTTTTGAAAAATCCTACTGCTTTCCAAAAAGCAAGACGTATTTTCAGTGTAACACAGGGCTATATTGTGTTTTTGTTGTTTTTATTCCTCTTTCTTTAGTTTTTATGTCATTTCATTCTTTATTAATTATATTTTTCATTGTTTTATATGTGAATTTGTGCTCTGGAAACCTAAACAACCTAAACATTCATGGCAGTAGGCCTGAGAGAGAGAGAGAGAGAGATCTCATCTCATGGAAACAAGTTTCTGCCAACACATATCAAAGATTCCTCGTCACTAGAGGACGAGCTGTCCAGGCTGGACCCTGATCCTGTTACAGTAACTGTCACAGTAGAAAATAAACTCAGTCTTTATTCTCCTGCAGCAAAGTCGCAGACGCCAGCCCAAGGATCGGTACGTGATGTCACCGTCGCAGGAAGCGCTTCTGCACGTACAGGTCCGTGTGTGGCGGTGGCGTCACTCACTGATCCTTCAGAAACGCTCGGGGAAACGTAGCGTGTGTGGAAGCTACCGCGCTACTCGGCCAATAAAAGAGCTTCGTTTCTGAAAAGCCGTTTGATCCAGAAAACAGTGCTGCTGGATTTATTTCCCAGGTCATGAGTGAGCTTTCGTGCTAAACAGGAACAACAAAGACACCGTATTCGTTTTATATTATTAATGCTCTGCGGCGCCGTCCTGTTGTTGCATTAGGTGACTTCATTATGACACGTTGTTACATCATCAAACTGAGTGTGTTTGAAATGATTTTGTTTGTATTGTTTTTGAAGGGAATCTCTACGTCTTGCTGCCGGGACATTTTCAGGGCATGGCGTTCCCTCAGCGACTGATCCGGCTGTCAGTCAGCTGAGGAGGGAAGAAGGAGCGACAGATGGAGAAGATGCTCGGCCGCTGCTGGAAACAGATCAAATCAGAGGCTTTAACAGAGATTCAAAACCGAGCTGTTTACACTCTGTCACTGTTGTTGTTTACCAAGTGTCGGTGACAGAGACGAGTCAGTGAAGTAAAACAGTCGGTGCAGCTGAGGGCTCATTGGGAAAACTTGTTTTCTAGCTGTCGTCTGACTGATTCTCACAGACATGAATCTGCGTCCCACGAGCTTCTGAGGGAACATTTTGATTTCTGATGTGGCCAAAGACGGCGAGGAGCTTCGTCTCAGGCGGCTTGTGGCGTGCTGAGGTACCCTCACTACGTAAAGGCTGTCGAGCCCCGCGCACCAGAAGAGCACATCACTATAAACTCCGGCGTGTTGCTCAGGTATTCTGGAGCTGTTTTCATGTGATCGAAGCTGATTTGAATCGTTACATGTGTCCTCAGTCCCGGCAGAAGGATTCACATTTCGAGGCCACGTGGTGATTTCAGCTGCTGCGCTGGGAACCAGCTGACCTCTCTGAACCCTCGACCCCACGCGGCAGGGAGGAGAGCCGGACCGAGTGGGAGCCCGGCCTGCTCTGAACGTTGTCGACAACAAACAGGGAGTGTTTTTCAGTCGTCTTGAGGCCTTTGACCTCCGGGCTGCAGGGAAAAGCACCAATTAAGTTGATGTTGTTTGTTGTCTGCAACAGTTTTCTCCATCTGTGACCTCTCTGACCTCTGACACCCAGGAAGTCTCTGAGTCTCTCTTCCTCTGATTTTTCTCCCTGCTGTAAACAAACTGCAGGAAAACTGACACAAAGAAACAAATGCATCCCGTTAGAAACAGATTCACGAGCAGCGTCAGGAGTGTGAGCGGCGAACAAAGAACTGGGGTGGAAACATGGTGGCGTCCCCCGGGGTCTCGAAAAGTCTAAAATGTCAAAATCAAAATTTTAGGCTTTACAAAGTCTTAAATTTGCTGGAGTTTGTATTGTAGGTCTTAAATAATTGAACAACAGGTCGTCCATGTAACGCTGCCTCTAATGCTCATTGAAATGCTCACACAGTGCTGTGGGGTTGTAGTTTATCCTTTGCTGGTCGCTAATTTCAACTACAAAGACCAACATGCAGCTTTCGTGTTATTGGAGCACGACCCCCCCCCCCAGTTCGTCTGTCGCTACTTAGTGAACGAGCGCCGCTGATTTACTGTTTTCCAACAGTGCATCTAACCTTCGTTCAGTGCTGTTACATTTATTTACTCTGCAAGTTATTTTGTGGCTGCATTTCATTTAGCGGTTTTCTTTGGTTGATATTGTGATATAGGTCTTAAATTTCGTTCATGGTGGTCTTAGATGGGTCTTAAACTGGACTGGCTGACACCGGCAGAAACCCTGTTACGGTGCAGCCGCGTTAGTGCCAGTGTCTTTGAAAACTAGCTTCTGTTGACGCCTGTGTGACTGACCAACGATGCATTTCCTGTGTTGCTAAAGTTCCCCTTTGTTCAACGTTAACTCGCGGTCGGCGAACAGAAATTATTATCCTGTACAATCTGCTCATTATGTTGAACCCGATGATTCGGGTCCCTTAAATCGACAGTTGTGAACTTCGACATGAATTTATGAAAGTCTTTTCCTTCCCGAGCAGGACATTACAGCATGTTGTATGTACCTGCCGCCCCTCAGCTGGGAGCGTTTGTCCAGCTTTGAGAGGAGGCAAACATCTCAGGCAAACAAACATGATCATTCAAACAGCTGACGTTTGGTTGGTTGCAGCTGGTTCATTTCTGACTCACCAGTCCTGCGACGGGGCTTCTGTTATTGATAAAGTGACAGTCGACGGTGGATCGAAGGTCTGAAGATGACTTGACGTCTTACGTTTGACAAGTCTTTGATCCAGCGTGCAACAAAAACTCAACAAACCGTTTGAGGTTCAGGTACGACCGGATGTGAAGCGCCGTTGAATGAATAATTGATCGGTCAGGGGGTGAAGTGAGGTGACAGCGAGTGGCGGTGATTAAAATCCACAGTAGCGACCTGTGCGGATGAACTGTAATCAGCCATCTGTGAAAGCAGAAACGTGCAGAACAATGAGTCATGATTGCTTTATGTGAAATTTAAAAGTGAAGGCTGTAATTTGGAGAGGTGGAGGATGTTTTTCTTCTTTCTGAGCTGAGTCGATGATTCTCCTGTGATTATAACGCTCCTGTTTGATAAAGACGTTCCTTTGCCTGACAGCTCGACGCTCTGAAGCCGAGAAATCAAGAGGCTGTCAGAACTTTTCTACTCCCAAACAACAGAGCGAGAAGAAAGAAGAAAATCAAAAGAGAACAAAATGATGGAACATCTCAGAGGGAGAAGGATCTAAAAACTGCCTGCCCTTCACACTGTGTGATGATGATGATGATGGTGCAGTGATTTACTGGTTTTAGGGTTTGAGAGTCAGCACTCTGAATCTGCTGGGAGACGGTGGACGGGTGGATGTGCGGCGTCGGCAATAAAACGGACACTCTGCAGGTGAAGCTCTGGATTCGACGGGGTCAACTGTACGCTCCAACCCTCAGCAGCTTTGTGTGGTGAAACAAGCTGCTGAAATGAGTTTCCTTTACGCGGCCTCCTCAGCTCGTCCTGAAGAGGCTTTCAGACCGAGACCCTTGGCTGTAAACGTGACGATATGTTGCCTCAGCCAACCTGTCACATATGGACGCTTGGTTTTAACGCCCTGCGTTACCTTTTAACGTTGCTTTTCGACGTTTAGGGCTCCGCGATCAAGTTAGCAAGAATAAATACCGCTTTGATTAACAGCCCGGGCTTTTATTTGCTAAAATCGCTGAATTGACCGTGTCTTTAATTCCTTTCGCACAAAACTGAAATAGGCTGCTATGAAACAGTTTATTTATTTCAAACAGAATATTACTTACGGACTTCGAGCGCTTCAAAGGTGACGGGCGTCGGCACTTTCATCTCTTGTACCAGGCAGGTTACACCAGTAAATCTATAAGAATTAGACTTTGGGGCTCGTTGCTTCCGTTAAATTAACAGAACGATTGATTTGTGAGGAATCTAACTGATGTAACGATGTCCACACCGACACATTGATCACACGTTGAAAGATTAATATTTGGATTAACGATCTAAGCAGCTTAGAAGCAGCTAAAGCGGCGACCCCGCGAGGTTTAAGAAGTTTCATACATCCAAAGAACTTCTATAAAACACAGACCAGGCTTTTAATGGAGACCTGCGTTTATTTGTCTAAATGTGTTCCCACAGCAGGCCAGTAAACGGGGGGACGCGGCTATTAATTAAGAGTTTTTTTACGGTCTGCAAGGTCTGGTTACACTTTCAAAATAAAATACTCGTTAACGTTGTGAAACGTCGCAGTTTGGTCGGCTTTAGGCAAACATCACTAAGGTACGAACATCAGTCAACTTACGTAAATTAAGTGAGGTTACCTGCATAACTTACGTAACTTCAATAAAAACAATTAAGGTTGACTTTTTGGCGGGGCTTGACCGTCCACGTGTGACGACTTGAGAGTAAGAACGGGTTGCGTACGCAGCAAGAGGAGAGAAGGCAGCTACCACTTTCTCTGTACCCGATTCCACCATTGGAAATGCGTTAACCACAGTGGACAGGAGGCGGTTTGATTATACAGCAGTGTTTAAAATATTAGTTAAATAAACTGGCTATATTAGTCGTGTCTTTTTACCCACCATTCCCTCTGTTTTAAACTACAAACTGCTTGCTGTGGCTACGTAATGAGACTCAGCTTGGATTGTACTGGAGCTGCTAGGCGTCGTTGTGGAGTTGCACTTTGCTGCTGACAGAAACACTGTTGTTGTTGGACGGCTTAGAGCAGATCAGGGTGGAGGGTTTACATACAGCCCACGCCGTCTTAAGAAGCAGGAGGAAGGAGCTACAGAGAAGGGCATCCAGGCTGCTTCGCTTACCGGGCGTCCAGCACTGAAAAAGACGTTGACGTACAGGTGAGATGATGAAATGTGATCCGCGGTTTCAGTTTGAGTTACAGGTCCTTGAGTTTATCAGACACTGAACACCCTGCACAGCATTTCTAATAATACTCTGAGGTTCTGCAAAGTGATCACAGTGACGATCATTTCATCACACGGGGTCAACAGCGGAAACACAGCGTCCGCATTATTAAGTAAAATGTGAACAACATGGTTGCCTAGAATGGATTTGTATTAGACTTTGCCATGTAGGGCAACTTATTAGAGGAGACCTATTAAACTGCTTTTCCAGTCCTATATTGTAGCTCTGTGACTCTATGGCAGCTTTGCACGATTCAAAGTTCAAAAAAATAATTTTCTATCTTATACTTGCTCTTCATGCAGGCCCTCATTTCAGCCTCTGTCTGAAACGAGCTGTAGAGGCTTCTGACTCCGCCCCGGAACAGGGGGATATCTGAGGTTTTGGCTCAAAGGGATTTCTTTTAAATACTTTGACCTCATTATTTGAAACTTTGGTCATGTTTAATATGAACATCTGACATTGTAAGAAAATATATAAAAAGCTTAACAGGTCCCCTTTAATTTCTACGGGTAAAGGGAGGCGTTGGGAAGTTGACCTTCACTTTCAACAAACACAGTCCTGCTCAGTATCTTAATTGAAAGGTGGACAAAGGACAAAAAGGAAGAAGACTAAACTAAATCCATATTTAATTAAAAAAGAAGGCGTTTTTGACCACTGATAACAGAAGACAAAGAGATTGACAAATTTCGGAGATGAGGTGATAAGTGAGACGAAACAGATGAAGGGACGACGTGAAGTAAGAGGAGACGAGGACCGAGAGAGAGGAGACGGACAGACGATGTGAATTACAGCGTGTTCATTAGCAGAGCGGTCTGATGAGACGGAGAGGGACGGAGACAAGATGAAGATGAGTTTAAAGTGATGAAAAGGAGGAGGTTTAATTAATTAACAGAGACGATGGAAGAGGAGAAATCAGAGTAAACAGGGCGACACGATTCAGTCGATAAGAGTGATTAGAAAATGAAGAAGATGGTGGAGTTTGAAAGACGAGAGAAAAGGAGACGAGGGGAAGATGGACAAAGATACAAAGCGAATAGAGAGAAGATAAAAAAAAAAAAAGGGGAGATGATGAACAAAAAGGTTTGGACACATACATTTTTTATACCACAAGTTAGTTTTTGTAAATATGTGTTGACAGAAATGCTCCAGGAGATTGTCTGTCAAAAAAAAGTTTGAAACATTAAAAAGCACGTTAGCCATTTTGGAGAGGTTTGGCACACAAAAGGACGCCCACGCACGCTGCTTACCAACTGCCCTGTATTACCGCGGTACTTTTAAATGTCAGCCTGGTGTGCCACGTGTGGTCAAGAACGGGAACCAGAGAATAAATTAAAATAGATTTATAATCACAGACTGTAAACAAGAAGTGGACATAGTCATCGTGACGTCACCCGTTGGTTTGTGGACCGCCTCTTTGAAGCCTCGAGTTTGGCCGATAGGGTGCCGCCATGTTGAGTTTTTGCAACTAGCGGCACCGAACGTGACCGTATTCGGACGAGACGTTGGAGCTCGTCAGTGCTGAATCCGTACCACCAGCAAGATCCGTGGCACAAAAGCGGTCCTGTCTGCCAAAGAAGGTCACCACAAATGTGCCTGTTCATAATTATTCGTGTGTTGTTGTCTGTTCTCATCTCAGGGCATCAAATACTGACATTTTCAGAAAGGCTGACTAAGCGTTATTAGATGTATAAGGTACCCTTCAGCGTCCGTATGAGACGCCTCCTGGTGCTTGTAGCCCCGCCCTAAAGCCTCCCCTGCTTCCTGGTCTCTGTTCCTCTAAATGGGACCATAATTTACTAAATGAACATCATGCTGTGTTGAAGAAGACTTGAAACTAGCGACTGAGACCAGAAACTCATCAGGAAAGTGTTTACTGAGGGAATAAATCAGCTGACAAGTAGAAACAGTTTCTTCTATACAATCACAGTTCTGTCTGCAACTGGTGGAGTCGCCCCCTGCTGGCTGCTGGAGAGAATGCGGGTTTAAGGGACTTCCGCGTTGGCTTCGCGTCGCAGACCGGAAGCGTCCTAAATGACAAAATAGGTCGATTGTCAAGTGTTCCAAAACCACATGTGTGAGCGTTGGTGAGTACCAGTCCAGCAACAAGCGTACCGGACCTTCACGTGACCTAAGTCACATGATGTGTGACACGTGGCAAACATTGTGAAACTGCTACTTTGGTCAGGTTTCCATCCACCCCACCACTTCCTGACGTTCTTTATACCACGTCACCTGACTTCTTCTGCCTCGTAAGGTCGTGGCCTAACAAGAAACCTAAATAATGAACGACGGTTCGGCGGTTTCTCTGGTGAGGATGGGCTGAAGCGAAGTTTACAGACTTCACTGATTAAAAACATCCCATGAACGGCATCGTAAAACTGTTTTGCGGGCTCTTCACGTGCCTCCAGACTCCTGAGCCGATTCTGAATCAGATTCCTCCTTCAAATCTTAAATGCTCTTCTTCGTCTGCATGTTCCTGTCTTCACTGTTGAATCCTGAGTTTCTCTCCTCATCCCTTCTTTCACTCTCACAGAATATAAAAAGTGAAGCAGTGCTGTAAATTAACAAAAAAACAGAACGATGGGTCGTTAAGGGTGAGACGAGGACGAGGCAACACTGTTTTTAAGAAAACTTCAGTGAGGGGAAAAAAAACAACTGACTGATGCAGATGCATTTGCTGACATGTCTTGTCTGTCACGCTGTTTTTCAGGTGAGGATGGGCTGTTTATGTTGTTAGTTCACTGTGAAAAGACAAATAACAAGTGAACACGGACATGTTTGTACATTTACAGTGGTTTTGTGAAGCTATTGGAATGTAAAAAGCAAAGTATCAGGTGAACAGCCAAGTGAATAGTGGGGGGAAAAGATTTTAGGAAGTCAGGTTGGACGTTTTTGAGGAGAGTAAAGAGGCTGTGGAGGGCTTTTCCTGAGAAGTCTAATAGACATGAAGACGACGGCCAGTTCATTAAAGAAAGAATGAGAGACGGAGGATTCGATGGAGCTCGTCAACTGGCCTCATGTTGCCACAGGGGCGAGGACAGGAAGTGGGGGGTGGACAGCAGGGTTGGACTGATCAGACGGGACGACCGCTGACTGATCGTTTATGGATTGCAGCATTGATCAACAGCGCCGCGGACCACAGTGTTCTGATGTGTGCCACTTGAAGCAAACCAGATGACGTCACGCTGCCTTTTGAAACATCCTGATGTGCGCAGATGTTTCCAGGAGGGGATGGACAAACATTTCGGTGCATTAGAGGGCCATAAATTCTAGTTTATGAACCCCCATCTCTAAACACCACTGCTGCAACGCTGTTTACTAATCTGACTTCTTTATTAAAATGTTTCCATGTTTGGTAATTATTATTTCGCTTATCGTGTTCTTGTGAAAGCTCTGGCAGCACAAACTCTCTCTTACTGCCAATAAAGCTTTTATGCTGTTTGGATTTTCAGAGATTACGTAAAGTCGTGAGGCTGGAAGAGGAAAACGGATAGAGGGATGGATGGTTAAACAGATAAGAGGAGGAGGAGGAGGAGACGGACGAAGAAGGAAAGTAGGTGTCAGCGAAAAACATAAATCCATAACAGCAGGGAAAGAGAGAGTGACACTGACAGAGTGTGGTAAAAGTGAGAGAGGGAGGCAGAGAGAGGATTAACCTCTGGAAACGATCACATGTGGGATTAGTTTACTACAAACAAACAAACCCCGTGTGTGTGGAGGATGATAAAGATCAGACTTGTTGTTGAAAGCTTTAATATGTTGAATGACTGATGTAACCGATGGATAAACAGAAAAATCTCTCTGACATGAAGCTGTAAGCCATCACAGCGGTAACCATGATGAGATCGCTGACCACAGAGCCAATCAGAGGGTCTGATTTCAGTGGCGACCGCATCCGTTTCAGGCAGTGAGGTTGTTTTCCAGTTTCCTCCTTCACCATGAAGCGTTTTAAGTCCCAAAAACTAGTTCTTCAGGTATAAAGTTCAGAAAAGCCAAAACATCAAAATTAAAAAAGGATGTTCCCAAAGTTGGAGTTTGATTTCGCCTAAAATAAGATACCTAAAATGAATCAGGAATAACTCCTCAACCATTTGGCCTACATGCATAATTCATATGATATATTTTCATCCTCGCCTGGTAAAAAAAAAAAAAAAGCTGTATTTTAATGCAATAAATCATCAAAACCATCATCAAATAGATTATAATGCAGTTGTAACTGTAAATTTGATGAAAATAAACTAAAATAAAACAGTTATCATACACCAGGCAAATGTCCATATTTTGGCAACATTTACTGTTTAAATCAGTGGTCGGCAATAGGCCAGATTGCTTTGATAGCAGAAAAATAAAAATAAATACATTGATAACGGCTTTATGTGAGCATGTGCAAAACTGGCCTTTTATTCAACATGTTGAACAAGGGAGAAACAAATATCCACAATAAGATAGATTCAATCTGACAAACGACCTATCGAGAGTCCCGCACGGTACCGACTGAGCTAAACGTGCACATGCTTCCGTTCGGTTAGACTTTGTTCTGGCCCGCCAGATAATGGCTTGGAAAAATTTGTAACCAAAAAACTACTTGGTTTTTTGTTTTTTTTCTGATTTGGTTTTGAAAGGAAATAATAAAAGATGAAAAACGGTAAGTATTGATCAATATTTTTATGACCAAAAGAAGTCAGAACGGAACATCACAGTGATGGCCCCCCCTGCCATCATTGGTCAGTCGAGCAGTATTGAGCAGACCTTTCATTGCGCAATTATCAATACTCGGAGCAACAAATCAGCTGATCTTTGGACTGGAAACGGCAAAAACGGCTAAAGTAAGGCAGCGGTTGTAATGGTATATTTATATTGGCTCGTTTGTTGTTACTTTTAGACAACTAATTAGTCTGTAATTCTAGTGATTTGAGTGATGTGAGCTGTACAGCTGATCTCAGGGGGAGACTAGCTTTGGTTTGAGAGGTTTGACAGGAGGATATGTTGGGATTAAAGATATCTGGATGCTTATGACTGCAGCCATGTACAGTTATCACAGAGCGATTTATGTTGTGATGTAAGCTCATTTAGATGATCGGTGTTTGGTGGGTGTTTGTTGTGGTTTGAGCCTCCGAGCTTCACAGAGGTGTGCAGCATGGATAGGGTGATGCAATACTAGTTTCAGACTTTAATTTCTCAAACTGCATCGCGTGGTGCCCCCGGGGGCGTCAGGTGACCTTTTTAAATTCCTAGAACGAGTCAAAAATAATTCAGAGCTTGATTTGAAACTTCTTGTTGGCTGAACAGCAGGTTTTCCCCCAAACTGAGAATAAAATGTGTAAATGGAAAAAATTCCAGTGGATCTGACGTATTAAAACTCAAACTGATTCAGAACCAGGAAGTTGATGGGCTCCAGCTGTTGATCTGATATAAATGAAAGTTTACCTGGGACATTCTGTCTTCATTAGAGAAAACCCAGCACTCTGTTGATCTGCTCCTGTGCTTCCCTGCATTCTCCCATGATCCTCCACGGTTTGACCTCGTTAAGGGAGGTCGCCTCTAATTGGGCACTGCTCGTCTCAGTGGCTCCTGTTTAGCGTTCGGAAAGGTTAACTCATGCAAAATATCCTGCCGCCTCCGCCTCCCTACCACGTGCGGGCAGTTCGGCTTCGTTAACAGTCACTCTCTTCTTCGTCTTAAAATCTAACTGTACCAAAGGATCCACAGGAAGCCTCTCCACCCCTCTAGATGTTAATCTGAAGTTTGTGTGTTTATAAGTCCTCCTAACTCATCCGTCCAACAGCTCGGTTTCAGGACGAAGAACCGCTGATAAGGTTTGGATCTGGATTTCTGCCATCAGATGAGATATGAAACCTCCTGAGACTTGATCTCCAGACGTCCACTTTGTTTATTCTAGGGTTGGGAATCGAGAACCGGCACAAAATTACCAAGAACGGTGGATTTGTTAAGACCCGTGTGTGCCTCTTTTCAGCCTGTGTTGAAGGCTTCGTTTTAGCTATGGAGTGATACATCTTGTCTCTAAATGATCTTTGTTGGGAGTTGCACATGCTCAGTTCCTAGTTAAGGACTACTAGCCAATCAGAAGCAGAGAAGGGCGGGTCAGCGAGAAGCCGGTAAACAGCTCGGGTTCAGCCGTACGTGTTGCCGACCGGCTCGGCAACACGGACTGGAGCGAGAGTTTCAGAGCGGTGAGTTATTAATCTGTATCCATAAAGTTTTAACTGAGCTCTGTCTCTACATCACAGGAACAACTTTCTGTCCACTGACTGCCTGGAGGGTAGCTAGTGTTTGGAAGGGAGAGGAGAGCTGTGTGCTGCAGCTCGCTGTTTCTGAGGGCGTGTCGGAGTAGCCGCTCGGCGAGCGTTATGACATCACAAGGATGAAAGGGAAGCGGCTGGACTACAAACGAGCTGTTTTCAGTTCAGAGCAGAGTTTTCTGTGGGAGATGGGAACTCACTTTGGGCTTTTTCACTTTGCAAACCTGTTACATGCACAAAAAAGGTTTATAACTCAATAAAGGAGAGGGAACAAGCCAAAAAGCAGAAAACCACCTCTTTAAACAATTGTTTTCTGTTCTGGCATAAATGCATGCATGAAATATTTTTAAACATAAATAGAAGCTTGTTTTATTACAATTTTTATGTATGTAATTTTTAATATGCAAATGAGGTATTTTCTCATGATCTGATTTGCATATCACACAAATCCATTTTCCAACACATTGATAAGAGTCAGGTGATTTTTTAGTTTTTATTGTGATTTGATTGTGCTTTATTAAAAATGCAAAGTCCGTCACTCTAACCATTGGATTCTTTATGATCTGATGAGTTGGACATCACTGACCACCAGCAGAAAACAGCACTGGTATATTTTAAAGCCATGCTGGGCAAACTTCCACCTTTACCTCTTTACTCTTCTCTGTCTCAGTTCTGCTAGTTACCAGCTACGCTTCTCCAAGTGGTTGCTTTTTACTGTAACCAGGGATTTTTGACAGATCTGCGGAAAACTGCGTTTTCTTGCTTTTTTTTGTGAATTTTGTCGTGGTTGCATGTAGCATTTTAATATGTTGTGTTTATGTATGGCTGCAACACTTGGCCAGGTCTCTCTTTTTGATCTCAGTGAGACTTCCTGGTAAAATGAAATCAAAATAAATAAATGATGATATACCACATGGTCGGACATTTACAGAACAGTTTATCAAAATATTGTTTTTAATGGATTCAAATGTGTGACGAACCCTTTTTTCCCACATTTTTACAGAAAAAATGCCACATAAAATAAGAATGATGAAAGATATTTAAAAACCCCTCTGTAGATGTCAAGGTTATGATGCTCTAACAGCTTTGAACGGCAAGGAAAATGACTCTGCGGACAGGAAACAAGTCATTTAGAGAAAACGGCTGTTAGCTAACGCAATAATTCACACTTAGCATAAAAATGACTTGTACTTAATTGTCAGGTCTCTTATAAATATCAGATTTATGGACTAGCTCACGGATTTAAATCCTAACTTTGTTTATTCCAGACTGGTTTTAATTTCAGCAACTTCGTCTTTGGTTGCTAACGATGTTTAGACGACATCAATGAAACATTTGAAAGCTTTTGCTAAAAATTTTGTTTTAAAAAGGTTTGGAGAAAAAAACGTGTTTGTTTCTCCCGCAAAAATGATAATTTGGTGTTGAGGATGAAACGATCTCATAACAATAACAACAAAATGATTTTATGACATTTAAAAACTTCAATTGATTAGAAAAAAAAAAAACTAAAAAATAAATAAATAGAAAATAACAAACACCCAGCCTGAGCCTTTGTCTCAGTTCGGGTACTTCCACCTTCTTCTTCTTCGAATTGTAACCACGCGGATCATTATCGCCATAATTTGGCCGCGATTGTCACTCGAATGTCTTCCAGCTTGTTGCAGCTCACTTGACTTCAGTTATGTGTGATTAAAAACGAACGTACTTCTCGGCTTCCTCGGCCGCCATTTCTACGAGTTTGAAAATATGTTGGTGGTCCCTCCCCTTCCGCTACGTGGCCAAGATGGCGACCGCTGAGGTCGAGGAGCGTCCAGCGTCAGTCAGACAGAGATGCATCGCTTCGATGAACGCACCGGCGTCGCCCCCTCTAACGTCTCCTGTCCCTCGTGTACGAGCTCCGTGCTGAAAAAACACAATCGATAAAGTTTTGTTTTGGTGTTGCAGGACGTCTGAGGGGGTCCACCCCCGCCTCCTGACTTCCTGTTTACTTCCTGGAACGCAGTGAGCACTTCCTGTATCTGACTGGCCGAGGGCGTCGCCTGCTTTCAGAATGTAAGTATCTTTAGAAGTTGCATATACACGAACCTCCCCCTTCTGCACCCCCCCCCCCCTGCATCCCCCCTTCTGCACCCCCCCTCCCCCTCTCTCTCCCCCTCACCCCCCCTTGCTCTCCCTCTCTCGCTCTCCCTGTTCCTTCTCTCTCTCTCTCCCCCTCTCCCTCTCTCTCCCCCTCTTCCTTCTCTCTCACTCTCTCTCCCCCCCTCTCTCTCCCCCTCACCCCCCCTTGCTCTCCCCCTCACCCCCCCTTGCTCTCCCTCTCTCTCCCCCTCTTCCTTCTCTCTCTCGCTCACTCTCTCCCCCTCTTCCTTCTCTCTCACTCTCTCTCCCCCTCTCTCTCTCTCTCCCCCTCACCCCCCCTTGCTCCCCCATCTCTCTCCCCTCTCTCTCCCCCTCTTCCTTCTCTCTCTCGCTCCCTCTCTCTCCCCCTCACCCCCCCTTGCTCCCCCCTCTCTCTCCCCCTCTCTCTCCCCCTCTTCCTTCTCTCTCTCGCTCCCTCTCTCTCCCCCTCACCCCCCCTTGCTCTCCCTCTCTCTCCCCCCCTCTTCCTTCTCTCTCTCGCTCCCTCTCTCTCTCCCTCTTCCTTCTCTCTCTCGCTCCCTCTCTCTCCCCCTCTTCCTTCTCTCGCTCCCTCTCTCTCCCCCTCTTCCTTCTCTCGCTCCCTCTCTCTCCCCCTCACCCCCCCTTGCTCTCCCTCTCTCGCTCTCCCTGTTCCTTCTCTCTCTCTCTCCCCCTCTCCCTCTCTCTCCCCCTCTTCCTTCTCTCTCACTCTCTCTCCCCCCCTCTCTCTCCCCCTCACCCCCCCTTGCTCTCCCTCTCTCTCCCCCTCTTCCTTCTCTCTCACTCTCTCCCCCTCTCTCTCTCTCTCCCCCTCACCCCCCCCTTGCTCCCCCCTCTCTCTCCCCCTCTCTCTCCCCCTCTTCCTTCTCTCTCTCGCTCCCTTCTCTCCCCCTCTCCCCTCTCTCTCCCCCTCTTCCTTCTCTCTCACTCTCTCTCCCCCCTCTCTCTCCCCCTCACCCCCCCTTGCTCTCCCTCTCTCTCCCCCTCTTCCTTCTCTCTCTCGCTCACTCTCTCCCCCTCTTCCTTCTCTCTCACTCTCTCTCCCCCTCTCTCTCTCTCTCCCCCTCACCCCCCCCTTGCTCCCCCCTCTCTCTCCCCCTCTCTCTCCCCCTCTTCCTTCTCTCTCTTGCTCCCTCTCTCTCCCCCTCACCCCCCCTTGCTCTCCTCTCTCTCCCCCCCTCTTCCTTCTCTCTCTCGCTCCCTCTCTCTCTCCCTCTTCCTCTCTCTCTCCCCCTCTTCCTCTCTCTCTCGCTCCCTCTCTCTCCCCCTCACCCCCCCTTGCTCCCCCCTCTCCTCCCCCTCTCTCCCCCTCTTCCTTCTCTCTCTCTCTCCCTCTCTCTCCCCCTCACCCCCCTTGCTCTCTCCCTCTCTCTCCCCCTCTTCCT
>NW_024040817.1:4525267-4731754 GCF_014851395.1 Micropterus salmoides | reverse complement strand
TCCCCTCCTCTTCCTCTCCTCTTCCCCTCCTCTTCCTCTCCTCTTCCCCTCTCCTCTTCCCCTCTCCTCTTCCTCTCCTCTTCCCCTCCTCTTCCCCTCCTCTTCCTCTCTGGAATCTATAAACAAGCATAGGGGTGAATTTGCCGAAAGGCTGTTGACCTTAATCACATTACTGGTGAGCAGCCTCCGTAACGGCAACACCTCTGGCGAGCCGCGATGACCTCTCTGACCCCAATCTCATTAAAACCTCAGCGTCCTCCCCACGTTCTCCCGGTAACAGTTAATCCCACGCCACCGGACTGCAGAAGTGGCGCCCCGGCCCGGGACAGTCGGAGATTTGCGCTCCCCGGCACTCAAAACAGGAAGCTGATTTCTATCAATTATCCAAATTCAAGCGGCGGCGATATTTGAAACGGGAGGCGGCAGTTTGTTACGTAGGGAGCTCTGAGTGTTCATTGGCACAGGATGCTGAGCAGAAGCATCTGGCTCATCAGGCCAATAACAGATCCACAGACTAGCCTGCTCATATTTAGATACTTTTAGTACATAGTAGTATTGTAGTAGTATTCAGAACGAATAACCGAGTGTGAGACGACAGGAAGTTGATGGAGGGTTAGAGCTGAACCGTTTATTAGTATAATGGGGATGTGCTGTGGACATTATTATAATAATACTAAAAGTCAGTATTTAGATTGACAATGGAAACATTTGTTAGTTGGGTATATCATCTTTATTTATCATAATTATTATTCAGAATAAATAATAAGCAGCTCGACACTAAATAATCCGCGTATCTCAAACTAACCTACACGTGCGCCTGCTGTTTGCAGCTGTGCTCTGCGTCGGGCTTCGTCCAACCAGAGGGAACGATCGCCGACCGTCCGCAGCGCACCAGGCTGTGCTGCCGGGGGAACTGGCGCTCTGGACGCTCAGTGGTCGTTCGCTCTGGCTGGATGATTAGGGCTGCACGATATTGGAAAAAACTAACATTGCAACATTTTTCTTTTCTGCAAAATATATTGCGAAATGACAAAATACAGGAAGTTTCACCATCAGTTGCTCTATTTGAAAATAAAATCTACTGATTGAGAATAATATTGGGATTGCTGGTTGACTGCCTGCAGAGCCGGCTCGTCACTCACTAGTGTGTATGCAAGAACTCTTAAATCGGAGTAAATGATATTGATATTGCACTGTTCTGCGAGGACGATGCTCCGGCGATATATTGTGCAGCCCTACTCCTGATTTTTGATTTTCTCTTTTGGTGAATATTCACTGTTTTTATCAATATTTTAGTGTTACGTCATTTGGAACTTGGTTGTATGGACAGAAAAAGTGTTTTAAAGATATCTCCCAATAAAAGTCAACATTTAATCAGTAAATATTGCCAAAATATGGACATTCACCTGGTATATTTTGACAATATTGTACAATAACTGTATTTTAATTTATTTTCATCAAATTTACAGTTACAATTGGTGGATTAGAAGATATTCAATCTTATGATGGTTTTGATGTTAATTTTCCTTCCTTCTTTGCTTCTGACCTTTCAAACGAGACCACAATGCATCTGGGCCAAATGGTTGAGGAGTTATTCCTGATTCATCTTGGGTTTGTTTTTCCCTGGAAATAGGTGCAAATAGCTGGAGGTCCCGAACGACTTCTGAGGCGTTCCTGTTCCTGTCCCAGTTGCTAGTGAGTGACAAACTGAACGGCGAGCCTCCTGTTTTTCGAACTATGTTGACGTTCAAGCTCATCTTAATCACATTTAACCAGGCACCGCCGTCGCCCAAGTGTGTCTGCTGCGGGTTTATCAAGTAGACTGATTCTGTCCTGAGATCAAAGCGGCGACCTGCTGGTTACAATTTTAAACCTCAAAAAAGTTCAATAATAAATAAATGCAAACTAAATAACTGATATCTACAGAGCTCAGTCTCCTTCTGTATGTTCATTTGAGCTGCTATTGACTTTACGTTGCTGCGTTTGTACCCATGTTGGTAGAGATGGCGTTTAATTTGAATGGATGGAGCCTGCTTTGAAGGTGGGCAGACACCATGTCTTTAAAATATGAGGTTTATAATCTGCCTGAGAGTTCATGCTATCTAATCTTGAGTTGAGTCGCATATTGACTCGTTCATTAACCGTTAATGGTACAGCAGGGGACGTCCCACACAGGCAGGAGAGGGTTAAACATGTTCAGGGTAAAGTAAGATTGATTAATCCTGCAGTAAATGTGTAATCGATCAAACTCCATCCGATGGGAGGACGGCAAATCAGATTTATGATCAAATCTCAATAATCAGCGTAAGCCTCCACAGAGA
Source organism: Micropterus salmoides (assembly GCF_014851395.1). Classification (NCBI taxonomy): domain Eukaryota; kingdom Metazoa; phylum Chordata; class Actinopteri; order Centrarchiformes; family Centrarchidae; genus Micropterus; species Micropterus salmoides. The sequence goes on along the minus strand of NW_024040817.1, from coordinate 4,729,433 downwards.
CCGGAGGGAAAGTGAACTTCCCATTGGAGCCACGTGTGACAGATTAGTCCCGCCGTATAAATGACGGATTGCCCCCCCGCCGGCAGGAAGATCATGTTCGGGCGGCAGACGACACGCATCGACCAGGAGCAGAACAGGATGTTTCAATTATCTAAATGAGGCTGACTGACATTAAGCGCCTCACATTCGCTTTATCTGCTCAGAGACAGAAAATCTAGCTTGTTTTGAGCTTTTTCTGCACATGAGCAACAAACAAACCCAAGCTGAAGTATGTGGGAGAGTCAGAGAGACCCAGATAACCTGAAACCGCCTGAGGGATGAAGGGAAAAAAGAAATGTTTGGGTTTGACAGACGGAGGTGAATTGGGTGAAACGAGAAACCAAACACCTTCAGGACTCGACAAAGACGAGAGTGAAAGAGTGGAGGGAGGAAACTGTGAAACGGCTCGTTAGAGTCAAGAGAAGGGTCGAGGTATAGCTTCACCATTAAAAGGTTAAAGGTCTTCATTGTGCCTCCTGGTTTCTCATTGAAAGAAATCAGAGGTTGCGGCGGCGTCTGATTCTCCAAACAAAAGAGCAGAAGAACAATTTCATGTTCAGTTTGAACAGAGTCAATTAGTCCTTCTGCTTCAGAGAGCTCTGATTAAGAGACGTCGACGTTTGTTTAAAGAAGCGTCGCAGCTGGTTGTAATGAGGCAGAGCTGAGGCTGGACAGAGACAGAGACAGAGTCGAGGTAGAAAGAGAAGTATGGGTGAAAGCAGAGGGGAAATAGTTAAATCGACACATTTAAGCGGCACCGAAATGACGTACTGAAAATTTGCATTTTAATTTAGTCCAGTAGGTACCGGTCCTATAGGAACCAGTTCCATGTTGGTTCCCAGTTTCTGTACCCGACCCTACAGATAACTGATGAAAAGTCAGAGGATTGTTGGCATGAATGTATAACAATATTACTAAAGCCGCAAATAAATTACTGAAGAACAATTAATTTCATACATTTCATTAAATAAGTAAAGAAAACAGTAAAAGGTGTGTGTGTGTGTGTTAATAAAAAATAAAATAATAATAAAAATATATAAAATATAAAAATAAATATTAAAAATAAAAGTAAATAAATAAAACAGTGCACGTGTGTGTTAAAAAATATTAATATTAAAAATTAAAATAAAATAAATAAATGAAACAGTAATGTTTGTGTGTGGGTTATTATAATATATAAAAAATTTAAATAAATAGATAAAACTGTAAATGTGTTTTTGTGTATTAATAGACAAAAAATTAAAATAATTATAAAAATAAAAAAAACAACTAAAAATCTGTATCAAATGTGAAATATAAAAACAAGATACAAATAAAGGAAAAAAACACTGAAATATGAAACAATCACAATAATAATTTGAAAATTAGTACAATTATTTAATATATACTATAATATAATGTCTCTCTGTGGCCGTCTGAAGAGTCGCTGCTAGTCTGGCTGAAGTTACCACGGACGCTTTGCCAGGCTTTCTCAAAGCGTCGGTTTCGATGCGCTTCAGAGTCTGAGACGCCTTTAGGTTTAGGAAAGTAATGCTTTTGGTTGGGGTTTAGTAAAAGATTGTGTTTTGGGTTGAAATAAGTACATTTCTTGACGGCTGATGAGTTAGATTGGAGTTACTTGAACGCGCAGGGTGTCTAGATGCTGAAAGGTACCTTGTCAGTCAAACACCGACTCTTTGCCAGGCTTTTATAAAGCGTCGGCGTTTGACTCCCGACACCCTCCTCTTGTGTTCACAGCAAGTCGGAGAACCCCTTAAACACAAAGGTCTAAATGTCCTCAGACTGACGTTTAAACCCTGCCGACTCCCACGCAGCCAATCGGCTTCATAGTGGGAGTGACAGACGGAGCCCCGAAATCCTCCATCAGAAAAGGGGGCGTTAGTCTCGTTGCGCTCGTTTGCCGTTCTGCTCTGTCCATCAGCTGCTACCAACGTGTGCAAAGCAAAACTTCACCAACCCTTCACATTTCTGTTAGACCAGATGTGTAGACGACGACGTCCGAAGTGAATCAACTCTAGTTTTTAACTAGATGAAGACCCGTGAACCGTGGAGAAAAATAGATTTTATTATCTGCCTGGCAAAGAGAGATGTTTGAAAGGGCCGTTGTGAAGTTACAGCCTCTCGTTATCGTACATGTAGAAGGATGCTCTTAATCAGCTCCAGGCAGACTTTAAATTTGGGAATAAGAGAGCACCGCTGTCAGACTCGGTTTGTGTGGTTTCATTGCGTCCTTAGTTCAGATACTGTTGTTGCACTCTGTTTGAGGCGTATGGAGGCCCTTATCTTTCCTCCGCTCCTCCGCTCTGAAGCTAACGGCAGTAGAATAACGATTCTGGGGGTTCAGAGAAACGATGTGACAGACGGGAACCAGCAGCGAATAGAGTGTTTCCTCTCCTTCTCCACCAAAACAGGGTTACCTGTTACCCACTTTCTCCCCTCTCCTCCTCCTGTTATGTCACACAGTGACAAAGCAGAAAAGACGCGCTCTCTCTCGTCTCCTCTTTCATCACCTCCTGCCTGTCGCCTCCTCACCTCTGCTGTCACACAAAGTGACAAATGAAAAGGAGAGAGGCTCCTCCTCCTCCTCCTCCTCCTCCTTCTTCGTCCTCTCTGGTCTGGTAGTGAATTAGAAAAGAAAAAAGGAGGTGTCACTCTTGTAACTGCTTCATCCTTTCTTCCCTCTTGCTTTATCTGTCTTGATCTGAAAACACCACTGCTTTCCTCCTCCTCCTCCTCCTCCTCCTCAGAAACCACAGCCATCATGTGAAGCAGCCACTCTAACTCTCCTCTCCGGCATTACAGAGGTGCGACTGGAGGAGGGGAGCGATGCTAACACAGATAACACTGATGATGCCCAGTTTAACAGCACAGGATTAAAATCAGTATAAGTATAAAATGGAAGCAGGTGGAGCTGATATAATCTGACCCCACAGAGCGACAGGCGGCTGATACCTGAGGCTGCCTAGAATGATCTCTGCTAATAAGAATGCAGCAGAGTCAGGAGAGATGAAAGGTTTAAAAAAGAGACCCGTAAGTGTTCTAGTTCAACAAATCTTTTTCTGACCAGGAACCAGATCAAAAATGGAACCGGCTATCTGAGCCCGTCCCTACGTGTTTTTCGAGACATGAGCTGGTCCATCCGGTCAGCAGCCTGACTTCAGCAGCTCTTTGGTAATTTAGCGTTCGCTCTGGTGTCTCTGTAGAGTTCGGGAATGAATTAGAGTGTAAATCGATGTGGACTCCCACACTGCAATAGAATAGAAATTTTAATAAACGTATAATGATGAGGACCAACCGAGGCAGCGTGGACATTAAGTTTGGATTTATTTATTATTATACATTTCTGTAATAGCAGCAGTAGCTCAGTCTGTGGGGACTTGGCTTGGAAACCAGAGGGTCGCCGTTTCGAGGGGCCCCTGAGCGTGACCCTGAACTCTAACTGCTTGCCTGCTTAATGGCTACCCACTGCTCCTAATTAGGACGGGTTAAATGCAGAGAACTAATTTTGCATGTGGTGGACTGTCTATAATTGTGTGTGACAGTAAAAGTGATGCTGCTGCTTATTATGATATTATAAACAGTTAGTGGACTTTGAGTTTAGAGCACTGTGTCACACAACAGGGATGCAGGAGCTCAGCAAAGACGCCGTTGTCTTATTTGCAAACTGGATGTTTCTGGAAAGCTGATTAAGAAATAACTAATAAGATTTAGGTTCAAACAGCAGAGCATTGTGGGATACGATTGGTTGGTCTGATAGAGAACGAGTGGCCTCTTAACTTGTGTGTTGTATTCTTTAAATCATTAATTAGCTTTTTTGTGATACTTTTACTTTATTTTCACATACACATGCATGTTGCGAGCAGTGTGCAGCCGCTGCACAGCCGCTGCGCAGCCGCTGGGCAGCCGCTGGGCAGCCGCTGTGCAGCCGCTGTGCAGCGCCTGGGGACCGACTCCAGATCTTTACCGGCGTCTGCTCAACGTCACTGACTGGGGAACCTAACATGTTTTTGATGGTGGGCGAAACCGGAGCACTCGGAGGTATTGTTGTCGTACTCGAGACCGGTCTGAAGACCACTTTCTGATGGTCTTGGTCTCGTCTCGGACTCGACCGCATTTGTACTCGGTCTCAGACATTGAGGACTCTGGATTTTATTTCAAGACCAGTCAAGACCATGTCTTTGGGAATATCATTGAATTGCTTTTGCGTTGTCTGATTTATTTTTTAACATCCTAACTTTGATTGGATGTAAAACGTATTGCATCAAATAAAACCAGTAACCCTAATTAAAATGTGTTGTTACCGTAACGACCATCCCCCCTCCCGGCGTGCGCATGGAAAATCACCCAGTCAGAACACAGCGGATCACATGTTGGGTGTCAATGACGTCTTGTTTGTTTGTGTGTTTGTTGTACACATCAACACAAACACACTAATGCTAAGCTAATGCTAATCCATGCTCTTGATGTGAAATTTTGCTCTGTGTCTAATCCCTTATCATTTATAGCTGCAGACAGAGAGATAAACCCTGAACGCACTCTCTCTCTGTGTTTCCTCACAGCCGACGCCCACCATGACCTGCTGACATCACCACACCCCGCCCCCTCCACCTCCTCTCTCTCATTCCTACAAAATGGCTCAGACCAGTTGGCTGTCACAGTGGCAGCCGCCGCCGCTGCTGCTGCTCATCCTCACTTCCTGTTTCCTGTCTGAGTCGGCCTCGACCACGCCCTTCCCAAAAGACCTGGAGCCGATCAACATGGTCACCTTGGAGCGTGAGTAGATTCTCTCTGATTGGTTGATTGGTTGGTTGGCCTGAGATGTAAAAACGAGCTTCATCTGATTGGACGGATGCAGCAGTCACTGGGCTCTCATTGGTGGCCGTCAGGTCCTGGCAGGACACACAGCTGCTGTTTTAACTTCATGCTCATACGATCCACCGTCTGAAAGTAAATCCTCGTGACTCGACCAACGCAAACCATTTCAAGATACGCTCACCACAGCGGGTCCAATCAAAAGTGAGGCGACTCCCCTGTGAAGCCTCACAGTAACTTAATCCAGCCATCGATTATATTCCAACAGAAACGTTGTCAAAGGTCCAGACGATCCAGTCCAGTAAAACATTTAGTCCTAAACACACGATTCCATCAGTAAATCCTCAGGGACGGCTGCCGCACCGCTTCAGATTCACCGGCAGACGCGGCTCGTTTGTCTTTATAACCGGAATAACTCTGATCTGAATGTAAACGGCTACGACAGCTTGTATTCAGATTAGCGGCTGAACTCTGACCTTTCCGCTGACGGCTGATCCGAGCCAATAGGAGCTCACGTGTCCCTTTCACAGCCTACAGCGGCCAACGAGAGCCGGCGCTGCGAGGAAGGGCCGGCCCCCGTTATTTCCCGGCTAGGCCGAGCCAATAGAGCCGACGACTGGCGCTTCCTGTAGCAATGCAGGCATTTGTTAGCAAACATTTTCAATCCATCAGTTTCAGTGTGTTTAAACTGATATTAATCAGTTACAGAGTTTCTTTCAGAGAAGCCCAAAACCAGAAAGATGCTCCAGATGGGTCAAGAACTAGATTCAGTTTACTGTGGATCTGCCTGAAGAGGCGTTTGGCCTGAATGTTACAGGGATGTTAAGAGGTTTTAAACTGAACTTTGTGTTTAGTAATAAAGGTGACAAATCCACTAACATCCAGAAATGCATTAATTCCCAGTGAGTTCCCTTTACCTTCAATGTTTGTTTTGAACATTTAACTTTCTGTTGGATGTATTAGAAGGACATATTTTCATGGATGAACTGTATGCAGCGCTCAAAGCATGATGGGAGCTGTAGTACAGAAGTAAGACGGACAAGCGCAAACAACCAGATCCCTGAAGAGGAGCCTGGTTTTGTTAGAAATCGTTTTATTTTTCAAAGTCTCCTGTGCTGTCTCTCTCTCTGCAGAGTCAAAACAGTTTCCAGGTTTCCAGAGTTTGCTTCAGGACAACGACACAGCGCGCCTGGGCCTGGACTTTCAGAGGTTGTTACGCATCAACCACATGTTGTACATCGCTGCCAGGTCAGTAAACACACACACACACACACACTGACATCTCATCCAGAGGTTTTAGGTTTAGTCCGCCTGCATCAGGAAGGCGGGGCTTTCTGTCTAGAGCTGCCATTTAATGTTCAGCAATCACACAGAAATCCATTGTAGAGACATAAACACATCAAAGTAGCACAAAATAGACAATAATTCAGTGAAGCTACAGGTCTTGTTCAGCAAATTGTGAGAAATATTAACTAAATGGTGCAAGAAAACTCTCGAGTCCCTTTGAAATCCATCATTAGGACTTCCTTCTCACTTCAGTTTAAGGGCTGTAAATACACTTCCCAGTGTTTTTTGTGTTTTTCTGGGAGGTTATTTTAACTGAAGATCAGCTACGTTTGTCAGTCCGTCCTCTTGCTCTGCCTGTAATGAAGCTCATCCCTTCTTCTTCGGGTTGTTAGGAGGCATTCTGGGAAACTTACTAAAATGACTAAGTGCAGTAGGAATAGATTAAGCCTCCACACACATGGAACAGCAGATTTATTCTAATCTATTTAATCTTCTCCGGGGTGAATTTGCATGCTGAGCGCTGACTCTGTGCTTTGAACTCTTCAGGGATCATGTGTTTGCAGTGAACCTGACCACAGCTTCAGAGGAGTTCGTACCCCAGCTGGTGAGTACTCTCATATGATAAAGTGTTTGTTGCTTCTGGAGAACACAAACATTTCAGGTTACAGCTCCAGGTTTGAAGATACAAACTCTTAGCGGTGCTAAATGTTGTCAACCTCGAATGCAGGTTTTTAATCAGCTGTAGCTAGCTCGCTAATTAACATTAACTCTGTGAGCTGGTAGACTGTATGAAAAGAGGGGGCGTGGCCGCTGTGACGTCACCAGTTGGTTTGTGGGCTCGAGTTTGACATTTTGGCCGTCGCCATCTTGTTTTATTGGAACCAGACGTGACCATATTTGGGTGAGAGGGTGCAGCTAGCTAGCTTTCTTAGCAAGGTGCATCACGTTAACAGTGATATTAATTTTAGCCAGTGACAAACAGGCTTAAAAAAAAAAGTAGCCTACTTACCTGAAACCTGAACAGCAGAATTTTCAGCGGCGCTGGTTAAATGTACGCAGAGCAGCGGATACGAGTCGCCTCTATCCTGATTGACAGGTCGCTGGCTTGTCAGTCAGCTTGTAGCCCCGCCCTAAAGCCTCCCCTGCTTCCTGGTCTCTGTTCCTCTAAATGGGACCATAATTTACTAAATGAACATCACGCTGTGTTGAAGAAGACTTGAAACTAGCGACTGAGACCAGAAACTCATCAGGAAAGTGTTTACTGAGGGAATAAATCAGCTGACAAGTAGAAACATTTTCTCACAGACTATACAATCACACTTCTTTCTGCAGCCGCTGGAGTCGCCCCCTGCTGGCTGCTGGAGAGGACGCAGGTTTAAGGTGCTTCAGCACTGGCTTCACTTTTCAGGTTCACGCTTGTTGAAAACTTTGTCTCAAGCCGACTTCCATGAAAATCTGATTGCGTGTAAATATCACCACATACCTGATGTTAACTACCAGAGTCTCCTTTCACATTGTCACACTGTTTTCGCATATCGTTTCATACATTATTATTATAAAAATATAGATTCTTTAAAGAGTAACTACACCCAGGCTTAAAACCTTGCTGCGATGCCACCTAGTGTTTGCTGCAGGCGCTGCACTTCACATTGCACAGTACAATAGACCAAACCCACAGAGGCCAGCACAGACTCTTCTCTGGCATAATAAGACATAATAGCACTGAATCAACATCACAGAGACTCGTCTGTGCTGCAGCTCCGCGCTGTGATTTAGTCTTACATAAGAACCTTTCCCTCAGAGCGTCGAGAACAGCATCAGACCTGACGGCTGACAAAGCAGCAAAAGATCCTTTTTAGTTTTTGCTCAATAGACGCAGTAAATATCAGAACAGCAGCTCGTAACGTACGAGGCAGCACAAAGGACGCTCTTCCTTTGATCCCCACGCCGCCTCCTCATCAAAGAGAAGAGGTTACAGGGTGGCTCCTGGCTGTAATGGGCCTCCCGGTGCATTGTGGGATGGCCTACAGCAGCTCTTTGATGTGAGCTGTTACACTCGTTATCAGTGATCCGACCTCAGCAGCACGACCACGAACACATCACGTCCTGCATCGCCATTTGTTCGCTCTCCGGCTGTCTGTTTATTTCTCTCTAAAGGAAAGTTTTATAGTTTCCATTTCAAACTCGTGTTCTCATCAGGTTTATAACGTTCTCACCTGTTCAACATCCAAACCGAGAGTTCCACAGCTTTTCACATAATAATTCCTGCATGTCAGAGGGAACGGCGTGCCTCGTTCACCTCATGTGGGACGGATGGTAGAAATGGGATCACTGGACATCTCAGGACGTTTGTATTATTGCAGCGTTGGCCGTGTGAGGGTTAAAAATATTGTGCATTGACAATCCAACTCTACGTCCTTTAAATATGGGTTTAATTGCATCAAATGACTGATGTGAGGGGTCCTTGCTTCTCTTTAAGTTTTTTTTTCCAGGTGCTTCCTTATTATTAATACTATTAAAGGGACCTATTATGCTTTTTCATATTTTCTGGCATTTCTATAATGTTACAATGTCGGATATTCATGTTAAACACGGCCAAAGCTTCATATAATGAGGTTAAGTATTTAAAAGAAATCCAGATATCTCCCTGTTCTGAACGCTCTGTTGTAAACAGTTTTTTCTACTAACGGCTCGGTGTGATGTCATTCTGGGCTGGATTTCCATATATGGTCATTTGCTCCAGGCAGAGAATGCTGGCCACGCCCACAAATGAACATGCAACCCTATCCCTGGTAAACACATAAGACAACGGCCAATCAGAAGACAGTGGGCTTTGGCGGGGGGGCTTAAAGAGACAGGAGCATCTACAGCTTGTTTCAGACAGAGGCTGAAGTGAAGGCCTGCATGAAGAGTCAGTATAAGATAGAAAATTTTAAATTCATGCAAAGCTGCCATACAAGAGTCACAGAACTATATAGGACTGGAAATGCAATATAATAGGTCTCCTTTAAGTGTGTGGTGAGATGTGTGCGAGCTTTCGTGACAGTCCACTTTTCCCATCCGTAAATGCAACATGGATGTGTATATGAGCACCATTTACCAGTCAGAACTGGTAACAGTAACTCCCACATGCCATAATCGCAGCTTGAATGGCCTGTTGACGCAAAACAGTTTGTGAGAAAAATCTATTCAATCAATTCAATGGAATCGCCACAATCAGCGTCTCTTTCTCTTTGACTACGGTGACCTCGACAAGCAGAAAATCATCTCAGCATGCTGACCGTTGAGGGAACAAAATGGACGAAGCTGTTATAGCTTATTAGCTGTATTGAACCATCAGCTTTTATATAACTCTGCTCTGCTGTCCAAGGTGGGTGAAAGTCGAGAGCAGCTGGAGCCTGGTTGAAGATGGAACTGAAGAAGCCTTTTGGATAAGGGGCGAAATGTCTTTGGACTTGGCTGAAGACACTCTGTTTCCCTTGATTAAACCCTCCTTGGATCACTATGACCTGGATGACTCTGGACGTCTGCTCTGCTGGAGTAAGCGGTAACCTGCGACTCTCACGAGTGAAGCCAGTGCGGAAGAGCCTTAAACCTGCGTCCTCTCCAGCAGCCAGCAGGGGGCGACTTAAACCTGCGTCCTCTCCAGCAGCCAGCAGGGGGCGACTTAAACCTGCGTCCTCTCCAGCAGCCAGCAGGGGGCGACTTAAACCTGCGTCCTCTCTAGCGGCCAGCAGGGGGCGACTTAAACCTGCGTCCTCTCCAGCAGCCAGCAGTGGGCGACTTAAACCTGCGTCCTCTCCAGCAGCCAGCAGGGGGGCGACTTAAACCTGCGTCCTCTCCGGCAGCCAGCAGGGGGCGACTTAAACCTGCGTCCTCTCCGGCAGCCAGCAGTGGGCGACTTAAACCTGCGTCCTCTCCAGCAGCCAGCAGGGGGCGACTTAAACCTGCGTCCTCTCCAGCAGCCAGCAGGGGGCGACTTAAACCTGCGTCCTCTCCAGCAGCCAGCAGGGGGCGACTTAAACCTGCGTCCTCTCTAGCAGCCAGCAGGGGGCGCCTTAAACCTGCGTCCTCTCCAGCAGCCAGCAGGGGGCGACTTAAACCTGCATCCTCTCCAGCAGCCAGCAGGGGGCGACTTAAACCTGCGTCCTCTCCAGCAGCCAGCAGGGGGCGACTTAAACCTGCGTCCTCTCCAGCAGCCAGCAGGGGGCGACTTAAACCTGCGTCCTCTCCAGCAGCCAGCAGGGGGCGACTTAAACCTGCGTCCTCTCCAGCAGCCAGCAGGGGGCGACTTAAACCTGCATCCTCTCCAGCAGCCAGCAGGGGGCGACTCCAGCAGCTGCAGAAAGAAGTGTGATTGTATAGAATTCTGTGAGAAAATGTTTCTACTTGTCAGTTGGTTTATTCCCTCAGTAAACACTTTCCTGATGAGTTTATGGTCTCAGTCGCTAGTTTCAAGTCTTCTTCAACACAGCATGATGTTCATTTAGTAAATCATGGTCCCATTTAGAGGAACAGAGACCAGGAAGCAGGGGAGGCTTTAGGGCGGGGCTACAAGCTGATTGACAATCAGGATAGAGGCGACTCATATCCGCTGCTCTGTGTACATTTAACCAGCAGCGCTTATTACGAGTCGGCTGTTACCTGTTTCTGGTAAGACCATTTTGTGTTGAACCACAAACCACCGCAGGTCAGCCGAAAGCTGCTGCTGCTGTTCTTGCTCGCCCCCTGCTCTGAGACTGTTTGATCAAACCTCTGCTTTTGAAAGGACAAAACTCAACATGTCTCAAGATATACAAACATGTTGCCATGCCGCCTCACAGAAAGGTTTAAATCACCCAAACTAGACTTGATCGGCTTTCAATCTAAAAAATCCTGTAACCAGAAAACCCAAACCCCAGCCTGTATTCTTTTGTTTGGCACAAAACATCATATCTGTGTTGTCATTTTCCTCACTTTGTGTCCACTAACTGCTCACAGTTTCTGCAGACAGATATGACTCAGATTTCCCCTCACGTGCGTGCTTACGTTTATATCTCATCAATAAAGCTCTTTAGGTGAGCGCCGACTCCACAGCTCAGAGAAAATTACACGAGCGTCGCTCCAGATTGCATTCTGTTATTCCTCTTCTGTGTTTCAGAAGCTGACGTGGCGGTCCAAAGACGTCAGCAAGTGTACAGTCAGAGGGAAGAACAGCGTGAGTTCCTTATCCATTTCTACATTCTTCTGCCGTTTCCACCTTTTTACTTCAAAACCTCCTGTTCCTCTGACATGTTCTCTTCTTTTCCATTTTAGCTTAGTTTGATTTGTGTTTTGAAAAATACTGAATCACAGATATAGATGAAAGATGACGACTACAGACTTTATTCTGTGTTTTTTCACTCTTTTGTTATTATTAAACACACACACACCTGTCACACACACACACATGCTCAAACAGGACGTTATGCAACAACACACGGAGGGACGTTAGAGCAAGCAGGCCGCCGCCTAGTGCGGCGCCCCGAGCGGTTGGGAGTTCAGGGCCTTGCTGAAGCCCACCTTCAGCAGAGCCCCGGAGGTGAACCCCGGCACACTTGGTAAATGAGCAGCGTTGCTCGGGCAACTGAAGAAGTGTCAGAAAACCTGTTGGCCTACTTCTACAAAGCCGTCACGGAGAGCATCCTGAGTCTGGTGTGGGAGCTCTGAGAGTCACACCAAGCGGAAACTGGAGCAGATTGTCACTAAAACCTCCAACATAATTGTCTGTGACCGGGAAGCTAAAATAACCAGCGACCCCCTCCTCCAGCTTCTCACCTCGGTGTATTTGAAAAGCAGCTTCTTTCCTACAGCAGTCAGAACACTTAGGCCACGTAGCCAGAAGATCCCATGACCTGAACCGCTCTGCAGGACTGGACTGAACTCCAACTGTTTGCAGCGCCTGGTGTATCCGTCATTATGCTTCCCGCCCGCTGGGCTCCTTGACATGCTGCGGAGCTGATATATATTCACTCTGCATGTTTATGTGGATGTTGTTGGAATGGTTTCTGGTTCCTGCTTGTTTGTTGTTTTGTCTTTTTGCTGATTGAAACACGCAGCACCAGTAGGAATCATGAAAAATCTAATCTGATGCTTTTCTCTTCAAAGTTCACCCGCAGTACAGAGGAACCAAACAAATGTTTTGAAGACGTTTCATCCTTGTCAAGATGAGTCGTTATCACTGCGTTTTGTTATGTGATGAATGAGGGGCGTCACTGCTTTGTGTTTCAGCAGGACGAGTGCTACAACTACGTGAAAGTGCTGGTGCCCAGAAACGACGAGACGCTGTTCGCCTGCGGAACCAACGCTTTCAACCCCACCTGCCGAAACTACAAGGTAAACACGCCTGTCCTGTGTTGGACCTGGAGGGTCTTAAGAAAAGAAGACCAGACAAGCGTCTGAGAGCTGTTATCATTGCATTACATTTATTCGGCACATACTTTTGTCCAAGTGACTTACAGATCGATTTTTGTGCATTCTTCTTAAACAGACTGCTGAGAGGGTGTTCAGGTCCAGAGTTTTTATTTATTTATTTTACAGTTTCTTTTGTCCTAGAAAAGTGCCATTTAAACCCCCCTGCTTTTTACCCATTATTTAAGAGTTGTTTTCTGACTCGACACATATTGATTTCCTGCTTTCAAGGCAGCAGTGTTGGGAAGCAACTTATTGCAGTACCTGAAAATCGACTTAAAACCCTGTCACGCTTGACCACACCTCTTTTACATATTCTGAAAACCGCACTGCCATCAGTGCTTCTACCTTTGCGCTCTGTCTGTGCCAGGCGTGTTCAGCAGCACGATGGCTTTCACTCTTAACTGCAACTCAACTTCTGTCAGTTTGTGTAAGTAAATACTTGAGACTCTTTCATCGTACTTAGAGTAGGGAAATACTTTCATATTTATTCCTCCACGTGCGACTCAGAAAGAGATCAGATTCAAATAATTAGTTGTTTTTAATTTATGTATTTAGGTTGTTTGTTACTGTATTGAACCTGCACTGTCCTGCTTTCATTTCAGTTCACGTTTTTTCCTGTTCAGCTGTTTATCTCTACTGTAACTTGATGTGTATTTTAAGACCTGATCAAAGCAGAAGTTCATCAAACACACTGCTGAATAAAAGCACCCATTACTAAATACATTGAACAAAATTATAAAGGCAACACTTTTGTTTTTGCCCCCATTCATCACGAGCTGAACTCAAAGATCTAAGACTTTCTCTATGTACACAAAAGGCCTATTTCTCTCAAATATTGTTCACAAATCTGTCAAAATCTGTGTTAGTGAGCACTTCTCCTTTGCAGAGATAATCCATCCACCTCACAGGTGTGGCATTTCAAGATGCTGATCAGACAGCATGGGGATTGCACAGGTGGGCCTTAGGCTGGCCACAATAAAAGGCCTTAGGCTGGCCACAATAAAAGGCCACTCCAAAATGTGCAGTTTCACTGTATTGGGGGGTCAGGAAACCAGTCAGTATCTGGTGTGACCACCATTTGCCTCACACAGTGCAACACATCTCCTTGGCATAGAGTTGATCAGGTCGTTGATTGCGGCCTGTGGAGTGTTGGTCCACTCCTCTTCAATGGCTGTGCGAAGTAGCAGTCAGGTCGAGACCCCGATGAGGACGACGAGCATGCAGATGAGCTTCCCTGAGACGGCTCCTGACAGTTTGTGCAGAAATTCTTTGGTTATGCGAACCAATTGTTGCAGCAACTGTCTGGGTGGCTGGTCTCAGACGATCTTGGAGGTTAAGATGCTGGATGTGGAGGTCCTGGCCTGGTGTGGTTACACGTGATCTGCGGTTGTGAGTCCGGTTGGATTCACTGCCACATTCTCTGAAACACCTTTGGAGACGCTTATTGTAGAGAAATGAACATTCAATTCACGGACAACAGTTCTGGTGGAAATTCTTGCAGTCAGCATGCCAACAGCATCTTGAAATGCCAGACCTGTGAGGTGGATGGATTATCTCTGCAAAGGAGAAGTGCTCACTAACACAGATTTTGACAGATTTGTGAACAATATTTGAGAGAAAAAGGCCTTTTGTGTACATAGAGAAAGTCTTAAATCTTTGAGTTCAGCTCGTGATAAATGGGGGCAAAAACAAAAGTGTTGCCTTTATAATGTTGTTCAGTGTAGCTGGTCTGTGCAGATGATTCTTCAGAGGTTATTCTTAAAAAAAGACTGATACATTTAAATAACAAAAAAATAAACGTCCTTACAGTGGCGTGAAAAAGTGGCCACTCCTGGGAAGGTTGAAAACTGTTCCATGTTTTGTAGCCATTTGTGGATAATGGCTCTCACTGTGGTTCGCTTTAAAAATGGCATTATAACCTTTTCCAAAGTGATAAATCTCAGTTACTCTGTTTCTCATTTGTTCCTGAATTTCTTTGGATCGCACCATGATGTCTACCTTTTGAGGATCTTTTGGTTTACTTCACTTTGTCAGGCAGTTCCTATTTAAGTGATTTCTTGATTGAGAACAGGTGTGGCAGTAATCAGGCCTGGGTTTGGCTAGAGAAAGTGAACTCAGCTTTCCAAAGATATTGGGGGGGCTTTGTAGTGTAGCTAGCTGGTATTTTGGAAAAACAACAAATGTGTCTGAAGTCTGAATATAACCCCCTCTGCACATTTCATGACAACACAAGTGTGGGTTGAGCTTTTGCTAACATGCCCATTATCCTCTCAGCTGCTGAATTTCCAACACATCGTCACAAGCACTGGGTTAATGAGCATGGAGACGGGGCCCGGGGACGAATGACTTTTATTCTGACGCCCCCCCCCCCCCCCCGTGTTCAGTGGCACACGTTCCTAATTGAAAGTGTCAGGCTTGTGTGAGACGCCTCGTCAAGACCAAACACAACACCTTCACAAAAGCCACAATTTCAGGTTGTCAATCCACAGTTGTGTTCCTCTTTTCACGCCGCTGCGGCGCTAGAAGTTTGATTGACAGGCTCTGACCCTGTTTAGCAGAAGCTTCCTGCGCTTTGAAACCTCCGGCGGCGGGAGAAACAACACGTTTACCTGAAGATGAGGAGTTTGGATCTAAAATGAGATACGCAGCACCTGGAAATAACAGCGATGCCTGCTCTCATTTAATGATTGATGGCACAAAGAAATATCAGCTTGTACTTCTCAGAGAACAGGAAGTCATTTAAGAGCTTTTTCAAACAAGATGCTGCAAGTTTAAAGATGATCAGTGATAAAGCTTTAAACATATTTTACTGCAAGAGAGATTGAAGTGCATTAAAAAACAAAAGTGTTATTTTAGTCAAGTTAAATCCACTTCAGTAAAATTCTGCTGTCCAAAGCACCGGCTACAAAGTGAACCTTGAGTTAATGTCTTTTGGTCGAACAGCGGTGACGCTTTGGAGCTATGAGCTTTAAATTACATTTGGCAAGGACACAGGTACAGTTCAGCCTCTGCTCTGCCAGTATTGGCTGACGTGAACATGGGAGAGAAAGAATGTTCTGCTGGTGTAATGATTTTTTCACAAACACATTTTCCGTGTTAATAACATTTTTTTTTGTTTGTTTGTTTTTGACCAAGAGCTGCAAAAAAACAAACAGTGTGACGTCCTCAATCGAATCAGAATCACTGCAGGACACACACAAGACTTTTTCACTTCGTTTAACACGGAGGCAGTAAACTATGAAAACCTGCACGGGATGTTGTGTCTCGAGTACAAAATAATTCACATGGAGATCAAGTCTCCGCAGGATTTCATGTTCACGGCAGGAAGCCACACGCCTGATAATCACACCGATTTGCCGTTTCGCTCCACTTCAATCGATAAAGTAATTTAGCTGAATATTAAGTCCTAAAACCTCCCAGTCAGCTGATTTCTCTGACAGCAGGAAGGTGTTCTTTTTACTTTGGGTGGTGTTTTTCTTTTTACAATTTGCCCTCAAATGAAGCAGAATATGAAGCCTGATGGCCCCTGATGGTCACACATGTCAAAATCAATTCATTCCAATGGAAACACTGCGGGCAACTTAAACTTTTGAGAACCTTGACACATAAATTCACCCTGATGACCAAAAGCAAACAGCCTAAACAGGGAGAGTCCTGGGAAATGGCGGACTGTATTATAGCTTATCAGCTGTGTGTCACCATTCAGTTTAATTGAAACAGAAACACACACGGGAGACAGGAGGACATCATGCTGATCCAGCTGTTGATACACTGTGGGAACGCGCTTGGTGACTGACAGGTCTTTTTTTTTTAACTTCTTTATTTAATTAAATGATAGGGGAGAGCGGGGTATGTTGTCACACTTTTCACACTGTCAAATGTCATACCGAATGAAAGAATGAAGTCTTGGGCAGAAGTTTTGTATCATTACATCTTCGTATCTTATCTCATTATGGAGCTATAGACTGTTGAATAGAGAGTGTGCACTTGCCCCGTCGGCAGGAAGTTGTCACACTGGATTATCAAACAGTTACAACACATAATTGTGAATATTGAACAATCAAGCCTAGAGAATTTGAAAAATAAATAATTTAATTCAAAACAAATATGTTGGCAGAGCACACATTAACCTCTTTCTTTTAACTTTAAAATCAAACGTTCTCTGGAGTGCAAATGGATCTATGGTAACTGAATATAAAGCTGCAGATAACTTTCTTAAATGTATAACTTCTTAACTAAACAGATGTGGTGTTTAAACACACTAATGCAACAGTGTGCATTTCTGTACGACGTATATCTGTATCTGACTAATCCCACAAACATCGCCGGCCCATGTGTTGCATCTCACACTCTTAAACCACGTCTCCTTTGGAATACTGCATGAAAATGGCTCCACGTAGATGAAGCCAAAAGAGATGTCAGCATCTTATGTCCAAGTCCTCAGCTGTACTTCTGATTAATTTGTTCTTTTAACTTCACCTGCCTGACTGACTGTAACACTATGTCAGGTGGTGTTCTGATATTTTCTCTCTTCCTTCCTTGCAAAAATCTTTTCCAGGCGTACGGCTGCTGCTGTAAACTACAGTGTATAATAATCTATTTACAGTATCATTTAATACTGCTGTCAGAGGTAACTACACAATTTCACATAGTTTTTTGAGCACGTTCCATGTGTTTATTTTACAAACTGTAATGTAATGTAATGTGTAAATCTCAAGGTCAACATAGCACATCAGCTAAAGTATTAAGACACGTTATTTTCTCCTCTACTTTGTGGAAATTTATAATTTTGAACATTCATACCTAAGAAGGTTGGAATACATAAAATGTAAAGTGCAAATGTTTTAGTTTTGAAGCAAAAAAATAATATACTTGTGCTCACCTCAGGTTAGAGTGACCGTGACCGCATGTGAACAGGAAGTTGAACATAGAAAAAGAAGTCACACAAAGTGGCTATTTGATTTTTGACATAGAGCCTCTAGTGTTGGAGTTATGAGCAGTGTGACAACTTTCCCCGCTCTCCCCTACACAAGCGTTTGTGAATGACTATACTGTTCTAGTTTGTTACCAGCAGAAACTTTCACACTTTTTACATTTTATGCGCATTTTGAAGTATCGCATTAGAAAACGCTGATGGAAACGGCAAAATTCGAGGAAAAAAAGGGGAAAAAAGCCTTAATTTCGCGAAAAGTTTTTACGCCCGCTTGAGGTGCTTTTTGCCTTGTTGAAAAACTGTTAATGCACTAAATGGGAGATGGAAACACTTTTGCCGAATTAAATTCTGATGTAGCGAACTTGCCGGATATTCCCATAACGTGCGGAGACATGGCTGGTAGCAGTTTGCCCGCTTGAAACACATTCCTGAGGACCTCTCTGTGTGAGGCCCTCAATGGCCCTCAGGCTGGTTTTGTTTCTGGTTTGGAACCCAGACGTCTTGTTTATTACAGCCATGTGTAACGTCAACAACTGACGTAACTACGCTCGCCGTAGCCTGGTTTATTCACTCCAAACCAGCTGATGGAAACTCACCTGATTAGCATTTTGTTTGTTTTTTTTGCAACATTTCAAAAGTACGCTTAAAATTTGCATGACAATTGGATAGAAACATGGCTTATGAATCCGTGTATGGTTCAAAACCAAAACAAAAAAACAAGTTGTGTTTTGCTTTTTCTGTTGTAGCTTTGTGTGACACTTAATAAACCTGCAACAGATACACTTGGGATGGTTGCCTGATTATGTAGGCTAATTAAGATGAGCTTGAACATCAACATAGCCTAAGTGGAGTCACTGTTCACTTTGTAACTTACTAGCAACTTGGACAGGAACAGAAACAGAGGTCGCCTGAGAATCCTCCGGTTTTTAAGATTTCTTCATTATCAAATGAATTCATTGATAGTTGTCCAGTTGTTGAGTCCATCCAACGGTACACAGCAAACATGAACTGTATATTAACGAATCATACACGGATTAAAAGGTTTGGGTAATTTTCGTTCAGCCTCTCTATGCTGTTTTCCACCTGAAATTATTTTCTGAGATGGACGAATTTAGAAATTTGCATTAGGAACGTCGGACTTCATCCAGCCAGAGGGAACCACCACTGAGCGCCGGTTCCACAAGCAACACAACCCATAGTAGGTCTACCGGCGGAGAGGGAGCCGGCGCGGGAGCGACCTGGTGAGCTGCGGACGGTCGGTGATCCTTCTGGCTGGATGAAGCCAGACGCTACTGATTTACGGCTGATCCATGATGATAGGCTACAGAAAAATAGAAATGAATGGCAAAAATAGCATCCAAAAGATTACAAATCAACATGTGTTATGGCTTCCCGGGAGTTCGCACTCTGGCCGTAGCCTCTGGGAAAAACACCTTGATAAGTATTCGGGTATTTTCTTAGATCGCTCAGGTAACCAGCTGCTTCAGATCGGCCCAAAACAAAATGCTTCCTTGATGCTGACGTAGGCCTACTTCATCTAGAAACTGGAGAATTTTGAGTGCTTGAGTGGCTCTTAAAGCGACGCGATCTTGCAAAACAAGTAGCCTACATATTCTCATAGGCATATTTCTTTTATCGTATGTGTATAGTGCTCACTTCAATCATATTCGCCATAGTTGATATGATATGCGACTTGAAAAGAACTAGCCTTAGCCTAGGCCTATATAAAATAAAACAAATGGATTAAATATGTAATATTGACCTTTTCTTTTTCACAAGGGACACAAACAAGTCCAGGTCCTGGCACTCCATTCACCCCAACCACGACCTTACTCAGTCTTTTCTGTTAAATATATACCTGCACGATTGACGCTACAGGGCTTCCCCCACGCACCTATGGAGCTACAGGGATCCCCACTGCGTTACAAACTGACGCCGATGGGTCTTGACCATGCGTCCATATGTGAGGAGTCGGGGAGTGAGAATGGGTTGTAGGGATACAACCACACAAAGATAGAACAAAACGCAGCTCCTTTGTTTTCAGTTATGGGTTTAAAACAGAAAAACATAACATGTCTGTTTTTTTGTTTTCTGTTTTTCCAATTTTCCGTTTTGGTTTTGAAACGAAATACTGAAAGAACGAACCATACACGGATTCTTATGAAATGTTGGGTAATTTTTTTGTCTGCCAAGTTTCATGAACGCTAAGATTTGAAATATTAAATCATATTATTATTATTATTATTGTTATACAGATTGAACACCGCTGTTCTTCCCTGATCCTTAAAACTTAGTTTGATCTTGAACAATGAATCTGAAGACATGACTCAAAAAAGCCAAACAAATAAAAAGATAAAGAAGTCTTCAATTTGATTTCCTGCGCAGGAACCATTTTTTTATTTTTTAGGCCAGGATCATGCCTGTAAACCTCATAGACTGTAGGTAAACCCTTAGGCAGGTCCTTTCAGGTCAGCAGAACATCATGAACGGTAAAGACGTCGTTCAGGCCCGCTGAGGCTTTTTAATTTATCCACCTCTTTGTGTCTGGGTCTCAAACAGCAGCACACTGCTAACATACAAAGATAGTGATCGACATGAAGGTCGACTGCTAAGCTGAAACTGACTGACGGAGATAAATAAAGAAGAAAGAAACTTTTAATTAAAGTGTGCGATTAAATGTTTAATTTAATTTAGGGTCTTCACCTTGACGCGCTGATATCTACAGTGTTACATCAATTAGGACCCAAAAGGACAAAGTAGAGTAGAAAGAAAAAGATGGAAGAGAGAGAAAGAAAGAGGAGTGACGTGTTATCACCCCGTCCTACTTCATGATGGAGGAGAGTTGGAGTCAAACAGAGCGAGGCCGAGAAAGTATTAAAATCAGCGGAGAGAACGGGGTCAGAGAGTGCAGCGCTCACAGCCGTGAACAGATTCAGCTCCCCGAGGGGGAAAACAGCAGACAGGTGAATTTATGAGGCTAAATGCTCCCACAGCCTCCGTTAGCAATTCAGCTAACGTAGCTTCTGGACTCAGCTGCCAGGCTTACAATTAGATATCATCACCTTAGCTAACATGTCAATAACATTATCAGCAGCATAATTAACCGAGATGCAATGCAGTGCATAAACAACATAATGTCAAAGTAGCTAGTGTGGAGTTTTGTTCCTTGGCTGAGTTTCCCTCAATGATGGACCAGAGACACAGAAATCATTAAGTCTGTATCTTTAGATTTTTCAATAATATATTTACAAAAAGGTACAAAGTATAAAAATTACAATTAATACAGATTATATAAAGTTATAATTAAGGAAAATAATAAAAATAATAAATAATGAATTGCAATTGAGATCACTTTAGCCTCCTCAAAGGAATCTCCTACCAATATCCTAAAGATTACTCAAAACCCTCAAATTCACTCAGATTAGCCTTCTCAAATCATTGGACATTAACTTTACATTCTATTAATATTAGATGATTCAATGATTTAATTCCTAATTCTTAGAGAGAGATACTGACCCAATTTTGCTGGAGACTCACCCTCCACCTTCTGGGAAAAGTCTAACCGCCACTCCTTGTTAACTCAAATATAAACCCCCCAAAATTAGAGCCACGTCCGCAACATGGCGGATTTCTAACTGCGTCAACATTTTATCAAACTGATCATTCCTTTAAACTTGTGACTGTTTACAATTGTTTTGCTGCACATAGGCCATAATTAATTACAACACTAGCATGCTGTCAGTAGCACTTTTTTAAAAGCTACCCCAGTTATATCTTCTTGTCTTTACTGTTCCGGAGGTAAAAGACTATACGATAGTTTACTGGATTGAGTGACGTTTAAGAACTGTATCATTTTAACAAAGTTAAATGATTTTGTTCACATTGAGTGCTTTGCCACATTTCTGTCTGATATTACTCAGTGTAAATGAAAGCTGCTACAGCAGTAGAAATCTCCGTCATGTTATAGCCTTCAAAAAGACTGATGGAAGATATCTGTCAGAAAATAAGCTGAACAAGTTGCGCTAGTGGAAACCAACACCAACATGTTAGCGCTGTAATGCTAGATAAAGTTTTTGCTTGCTTGCTACCAGCCAGTTAACTATGGCTATCACCTGATATGTTTAATCCAACAACTCCTGGTATTTTCATCATCCACACATGGAAGATCTTTGACTTTAGCTTCAGCAAAGTCCTTACAGGCAAGTCATGCCACTTGGCCTCCGGGCAGCTATTTCGAAACTTACAACACCAGGCTCCTGTCTGAATGAATGGGGAGAGCTTTATACTTCTACTACGCATGCGCAGTAGAAGTATAACAGACATATGTCAGTGGAACCACACGATTGGCTGAAATCTGTTTCCTGCTTTGGCTGTTAAAACAGACCATTGACTGTCTAGCGGGAGGGGCGGGATAACCGCCATCTTTGCTGTTACGGGCTATCCCCATAGAGTTGTATTGAGGATGTGATTGAGTGGCGTGTCTTGTCTGAAACGTCGCTGGCTTTGGTGACGTTAGCTTCAGTGACGTTAGCTTCAGTGACGTTAGCTTCGGGCACTGAGAGAAACACTTATGATGTTACCTACGAGACTTTTGGGGTTTGTGGTCCTCTTATACTTTCTTGACTTGCAAAATTATCCTTTAAAGGTTCACTTTGTAGGTTTTAGTGGCATCTAGTGGTGAGGGTCGCGAATTGCAACCCAACGGCTCAGCCACCACCCACCCCTCCCTTTGCAAGTGCGTACGAGAAGCAACGGTGGCCGCTTACTTCTAACAAACCAGGCGACTTCTTCTTCTTTGTCGTCCTATGTATTAAACATAGTGATGAAACACCCCCTGTAAAGCACTTTGACCATTTGGGCTACTGTAGAAACATGGCGGCGCAACAAGGGTCCTTCCATGTAAGACGACCCACGGTTCATTACACACCACTGATAACAAAGTTATGTATATTATATTGCATTTCTGTCAATAGATCCTCAGAAATATTACAACATATTTTTTCCTAAATCAAATCCCATGGTGGTCCACCACAAGGGGAGAGATTTATGCTCTCTATTGGAGCTTGGCATACTTTGATGTAGCCTAAAAAGATTTTCATTTTCTGAGTGAAAGAAAGTGTTTTTATAGGTCATGTGTCTAGATTGTGTGTTTGTCAGGAAGTGAAAAGCTTGGTGACAACAAAAAGCAACTCTTTTACTTAAATTTTGCTCTTAGATTTGTGTCAGACTCAGAAAGAAGGTGAACATGTCAGACTGTGCCGTCAGCAGAGCTCTCTGTGTATTATTAGCTGTGGTACTGTAACATGCAGCGAGTCCCTGCTGAACTCTGACTGACACCAGCTGATTAGCAGCATTATTATCCTCCCTGCTGACACCCTGTGAATAAGATTAACACTCATTATCCATAAATTATCAGGCTGGAAATCAGACATTTTGAAGGAGTTCGTGAATGAGAAGAAGAGACTGACAGGGGAGTGTCACGAAAACACTCCCGTACCGTCCCGCTACCGCAAAAACACTCCTGTCCAGTCCCGCTACCGCAAAAACACTCCTGTCCAGTCCCGCTACCGCAAAAACACTCCTGTCCCGTCCCGCTACCGCAAAAACACTCCTGTCCAGTCCCGCTACCGCAAAAATACTCCTGTCCCGTCCCGCTACCGCAAAAACACTCCTGTCCAGTCCCGCTACCGCAAAAACACTCCTGTCCAGTCCCGCTACCGCAAAAATACTCCTGTCCCGTCCCGCTACCGCAAAAACACTCCTGTCCAGTCCCGCTACCGCAAAAACACTCCTGTCCAGTCCCGCTACCGCAAAAACACTCCTGTCCAGGCCCGCTACAGCAAAAACACTCCTGTCCAGTCCCGCTACCGCAAAAACACTCCTGTCCAGTCCCGCTACCGCAAAAATACTCCTGTCCAGTCCCGCTACCGCAAAAATACTCCTGTCCTGTCCCGCTACCGCAAAAATACTCCTGTCCTGTCCCGCTACCGCAAAAACACTCCTGTCCAGTCCCGCTACCGCAAAAACACTCCTGTCCAGTCCCGCTACCGCAAAAACACTCCTCTCCCGTCCCGCTACCGCAAAAACACTGCTCTCCCGTCCCGCTACCGCAAAAACACTCCTCTCCCGTCCCGCTACCGCAAAAACACTCCTGTCCCGTCCCGCTACCGCAAAAACACTCCTCTCCCGTCCCGTTACCACAAAAAGCCACATCAGAAATACTTTATTGATCCCTGAGGGGAAATCCCTTTTTTTACAATTAGTCACTTTGCACTTTAAGTTAAAATGTTTAAAGGAATAGAAATACTAAAAGAAGTTGGTAAGTAGAAAATATAAAGAAATATACAAATCTAAAAATAAAAATATATTATAACTTAAATAGGTTTATATTTAGTCATACTTATTGTTGGAACATAGAGTCATATGTAGTTAGTTCCTCTCCTCTTCCTCCTCTTCCTCCTCTCAGATGACCACCCTGGAGCAGGTCGGGGAGGAGGTGGTCGGTCAGGCTCGTTGTCCCTTTGAGTCCGGTCAGTCTAACGTGGGACTATTTGCTGGTGAGTAAAATGTGACTTTGTTTCTTTAAACGCCCGTGTACAGCCAGTGACTCTTTCATTAAATCTAATCCATTCTGCCTCTTTTATGTAGCTACACACATACTGTGACATTCATTGATGTGAATAATTAGTGAAATTGACAGATTTATTTGCAAAAATTTACGGGACATTGTGCAGTGATACGCTTAGTTACCTTCTCCGTACACTGTGCCTAATGCAGGCATAATAAACAACTCTGCAAGTCTTGAATTCTTTAATTTAGAAATGAGAAACGTGTCGGCGTGTTGACCTTCTGACCAAGGCCATTTTAGATTTATACAATCAACAACAGTAATTATACAGAGAACTACATCTGCAAAGACATCCTCGGTGTGACACTGTGTAACTTTACATTTAACATCACAGGTTTCATTTTATGTTCTTATACAAACGACCGCTTATTCAAATGGGCATTTTTTAATCTCAGTTTCCCAGCTTCTTAACACGTTGCTGTCTCTCAGGGGGAGATTTCTACTCTGCTACAATGAGCGATTTCCTGGCCAGCGACGCCGTCATCTACAGAAGCCTGGGAGACGGCCGACCCGTCCTCAGGACCGTCAAGTACGACTCCAAGTGGCTCAGAGGTAGGTCGCGGTGTTTGAGGGTTCATTTCTTTTTTCTTTAGAAACTCTCCACACGAGGCCCGACTAGCTTACAACTTATTACATCCTGGAGCCTCCCTCAGCGGATGGAGTTGCTCAGTTGTCATGAAGATGGTGTGGCGAACGTAAATATAAATACAGAACATATATATAACTTGTCAGACTTAAATCTTGTAACCTTAAAAGCAAGTTTTGTGCTGGTGCTGCTTTTGCGTTAGTTTTGAGTTGCTTCCACTGCTATTTCTTATTCAGATAGTAAGATGTGCCTGCCCGGGCGGGTTCTAGTGATCTGCAGATCGCGTTTATATAAGTCATAAGGAACAGTCTGATTAATAGCGGGTGGGATGGCGGATGGATTGCAGGATAAGTCAGGATGCACTTTGCAGAATTTAAACATGGTCCACAATCGCAGTATTTTAGAGAATTTCACATATTATTTTTTCAGGGGAGTTCACGTTATTAAAAGGACCTGCAGTTTGCACCCTGCCTACAATCTCAACCATCAAATTCCAGCAACAGGAAATAACGTTTTTACCCACAGATTTCTTTTCTGCTGCCAAAGTGCTTGTCTGTGTGAATTATTGAAAAAAAAAACACCACTTAATAACAGGTTAAAATGTGTGAGATTTTAACAGGTATAATATTACTCAAATGTTATTAGTAATGCGTTATGTTGCTGCTTTAAAGCAAAAAGCAGTACATTACTGAAATTGCGTCACACTGTTTAAAGTAGCTTGAGTATACTTGACACACTGTTTTTTGATTCCTGTGTAAGCTTTCCTCGCTCTTGTAAAACGAGCTCATCGGTCTTATAAAACCCATATTTCCTCTCTGTGAACGGCATTCTGGGAAAGGTAAAAAGTCTGTAACTGCAGGAAGTGTTGAGCATCACAAGTGATGAGTTGGTAAAGAAGGGAGGAGAAGAGATTTACCTTGAAATGGGAGAAATAGAAACTCCCCCCTCTCTCTCTCAATGCAGAGCCTCACTTCCTGCACGCCATCGACTACGGCAACTACGTCTACTTCTTCCTCAGTGAGATCGCAGTGGAGTACACCACCCTGGGCAAGGTAAATGTGTGTGTTAGTGTGTGTGTAATGCAGGGCACAATTCAAACCGGATCAAAACATTGGTTGTCTCTCGCCGGTGACTACTGGACATATATTTCCCGAAATAAGGTCCCAAGGTGGTCCACGTTAAGGGGAGGGGCTAAGGCTCTCTAAAACTCACGTAACAACAAAGACCAACTTCAGCTCTCTAAAATGTTTTGGACACAGATTAATATTTACTGATGTGATGTTGATCATAGTCTGCTGAATAAAAATGCAAACACACAAGTTCACACTGAGCTGTCGCCGCTTAAACCTGGTGAGTTTGTTCTCGCCTCCCTCTGCACATCCACATCGTGCGCCCGTGTTGGTTTTGTTATTTGACTAATCAATGCATAAACTAGATGTCTTTGTTTTAATCAAAGCAAACGTTTTACTTGCATAACGATGTGTGTGAAGTTTAATCGTAAGAAAACATGAAGCGCTGATTGGACAGTAAAGTCCGGTCGAGCACACAAACGCAGAGAAGAGGAGGAGGAGGAGGAGGAGGAGGAGGAGGAGGAGGAGCGCCTCGGTACTGGTAGTCCACAAAGTAGGGGAACATTTCGTCAGACAGTGGCAGCGTAATGACACACGATGCATGGGCATGAACATCTTACCAATGAGAATGCTCCTTTTCCTGTTTGAGCGATTATTATTGACCAACCAGAGCAGAAAGAAGTCGGAGCCTGTTCACCTCTCTCGCTCTCTCTCCAGGTGGTGTTTTCTCGAGTCGCCCGGGTTTGTAAGAACGATAACGGAGGCTCTCCCAGAGTTCTGGAGAGATACTGGACTTCCTTCCTCAAGGTGACTTCACAGTCTGACTCCCACTTTTATTTCTTTAATAAATCAGAGGTTTGCGTTGAACTGTTTCATTCCGACAGACATAATCTACGTATTACCCGCCCATTTCATTAAATTTTTTTATGCATGTACAGAAATACAATACGCACACCTTCCTTCCTTCATTCGTTCGCCTCAACCTACACACAGGCGCGCAATGCCAACAATCTAACACTTTATAACTGTATCCGATCCCCTCATGAGTGATCCACCATGAGTTCAGCTGAGCACGAGTCCATCCATCCATCGTCAATCCCAGCTGACATTGGGCGGGGTCCACCCCGGACAGGTCACCAGTTCATCGCAGGGCCACACATAGACAAATGACCACTCACACCTAAGGACAATTTAGGAAAGCGGTTGTGTTTCTGTGAGGCCACAGCGCGATCCACCGGACCGCCGTGCCGCCCAAAAACAAAAGTGTTGCATTCATAATTTTGTTCAGTGTAATAAAGGACAGGAACTGCAGTCAAACTGACCTCTGAGGTGTGGAGTCACGTTTCAGGACACCTGACCTCCTCGTGGCTGTTTCATAACTCGACTCTGTGTGTGTTTGTGTTCAGGCTCGTCTGAACTGTTCGGTTCCCGGAGACTCGTTCTTCTACTTCGACGTGCTTCAGTCTCTCACCAACGTGCTGCAGATCAACCAGAGACCGGCTGTGGTCGGAGTCTTCACCACCCAGGACAACAGGTGAGGACGTTATGTAGAGAGTGCTCCATGTGCTGAGTTCATGTGTAGGTGGCGGCGTTACAGCCGCCCCTCAGAGACTCAGCAGCCTGGTTTTCATCCTATTTCATTTAAAGTCGAGTCGCGGGTTTTTCCCGACAGAATCATCTGCAGCTGGTTTCTCTCCGCAGTATCCCCGGCTCAGCGGTTTGTGCTTTCTACATGGACGACATCGAGAAAGTCTTCAACGGGAAGTTCAAGGAGCAGCGGACCAGCGACTCGTCCTGGACTGCGGTATCAGACGAGCTAGTTCCCAGACCGAGGTGAGACGCCAAAAAAAATTGCGGGCTCGTGCGGTTTCTCTAAATCCAGGATCATTTGAAAGCAGGCTTATTTAAATCCAGCTACGTTAATGACACATCCAAGAGAGCGCAGCCGAAACTGAAATCAGATTTAAAATTTTTCTTCAGGCCCGGTACGTGTGCAGGTGACGGTCCGGCTGCGGACTACAAGTCATCGGTCCAGTTCCCAGATGAGATGCTGACGTTTATTAAGTCATATCCTCTGATGGACGAAGCCGTTCCATCCATCAACGACCGGCCCTGCTTCACCAGGACCTCCAGCAGGTAACACACACACGTGCAGGGACATGCTGAAGCGCCGTAGTTAGTAGATCTGCAATCACAATAATAAGGTTTGCAACATGCAGATTGTTTGTCATGTTATAAGCTAGAGATATTTGATAGATAGATATTATTATAGGTAGATCAGAGCAGAAGAAGGATTAATGTCCACGTGACATGAGGGAGGGAGATCTGATGGGGGAGAGATAAGATCAGTAGCTTAAGTAAAACAACATGTTGTTATGCAAAATTTGCTTTTAACTATAATTATTAGCCTATTAAATGTTGTTTTTACAACCGAGCTAATATAATTTTTCACATGTGTTCACTATGTTGTTGTTTGTTTGTTGTAACTTTTGATCTGTGATGAAAATAAGTAAAATTATTAAACCCTTTGACATGAACTGGAGCGTTGCGTTCACTGCTGTGAGGGAAAAAAAACCTGAATATGCAAATCCCAGAAATAAAAATCGAATAGCTACCCAACAAATGTCCAGCCCTAAGAATTTGTTACCAAATATAGATACACCATATGGACAAAAGTACATCCAGTAACATCCCATTTTAAATACGTTTATGTCTGTGGGAACTGTTTCCCCTTCATCCAGAAGAGCGTTTGTGAGGTCACACGTAGATGCTGGACACGAGGGCCTGGCTCACAATCTCAGTTCTAGTTCATCCCAAAGGCGTTGGATAGGGTTGAGGTCAGGGCTCCGAGCGGGCCCGTCAAGTTCTTCCACACCAAAACCATTTCAGCTGGCTTTGTGCAAAGGGGGCATCATCGTGTTGAAAGACAAACTTTTGGAAGAAGCATTGTCTAAAATTGCATGTTGTGGCATCAAGATTTCCCTTAACTGAGACCACACGCCAAAAGTTTTGGGACAGGGGTGTTCCAGTACTTTTGGAATAATCCTCCTCTTAGGGGGGCCAATAAGCATGCCTGTGCCAAGATCTAATAATGCTGGTGATTAGCTGTATGCAGGAAAAACACTACGTTAGGTGCAGAAACAGGGTTCACAGTTCATATTTTTACGTCTTCTTTGGATTAGGCAGACTAGACGCTATGATGATTGCTGCTTGTTACTAATGTTGACTTTTTGGAAATAGTCCTGTACTGTACAGATATTCCATCAGTTTCTTCACAATGGGTCCAGTTACGGAGGTTAAGTGTCCAGAGTAAAAGCAGTTTCTCCAGCTGCTCCCAGCGCTTTGAACAGCTTCCTCCCCTGAGCTGAGTAATTGCACCGTAATGTGGAATGTCATTTTCTTTTGTTGATGTGGAATTTAGAAAATTAGTTTTGCATAAAAGGAACCAGCATTACCCAGTAACCCTCATCACATACAGGAGCATGTCAGGTGGTCTCAGAAACCGTCTCAGAAGGCTAGGTTATTCTGAATTCGTCCGTGGTTACATCACAGCAGATAGTGACTCACCCCTAGCCAATTTTTGTATCCACGTCTTTGTTTCCCAGTTTATTGAGCTGGTTTTAGTGAAACACTGGAGAGTAATTCATGTCTACATTCTGACATTAAGTGCCACTTTTATTGACTTGGTGTTGTCTGATTTGTGATGGATGATAACATTTACTTGCTCTGCTACCCTGTGATGGATCATTACGTCGTGTTTTTTTGGAGACATTTGCGTACCGCTGAGGCACACTGTGATTTACAAGATGCAACATTTAAATGATCTCCGTCGTAAAAATGTCAGAGCCGGCGAACTGTAGAGTCGTCATCACACGCTCCCTGACTGTGACAGGAATTTTGAACATATCTTTGCATCTAAATGTGGAAATGTATCTGAAAAGATTGTTGAATTTTTGACTTTACAGCGAGTTTAATCAGCAGCAACCAGCGGTAACTCAGGTTTCAGCTTTATTCCACCCAGATAGCAGAGGGACAAACTCTCCTGGGAGCTTTAATGAGAGAGAAAGAGATCTGAGATGTCAAGAGGAAAGTGGAGAATGTCAACTGTACCCGGAAGAGGCGAGTTTTAAAGTTACTGCAGGCAGCGAATCCACCACCACCCTGACCTGAAGCAGGGAGGATAATCATCGGCATCAGCTTTGATTAGTCGTCGGCTCACAGGAAGTTCTCTCCATCTCTGCCTCCGCCTCGACGCTCTGAAAGTATCTGACCTTTTATAATCTACGTCTGCAGGTTTCAAAAGAGTTTCTGATGGATTCTAATTACCAGTCTGGAATATGAATGAGACTCTTAATTCCACGTTCGAATTAGCCTCTGCTCTGGAAATGCCCGAGCCGACCCAGATAATGATGATGTGGATGTCCACAGGGCTGCGCGGATCCTCTGTTACATAACATCAGTCTGGGACAGTCAGAGCACCCTGAGCTGTTCTGTTTATGTCCTCCATACCCATTGTATGCTTTGATTTCCCAGCATGCCACTTATAAAACAACAAAGTGAGAGATTTTTATTTATTTTTGTGACCTTATGTGTAGAGAAGTAAAGCGATGATAAAGTCTAGACAGACAAAAATCTTACCTCAGTGTCCACTTGCGAGCTTTTTTTCTGGTCTTCTTCAGCTAATGTCTCCAAAAGAAAGTTTCTTACTTAGGTCACATGATGACAACTGAACAACTTTCACAGTAGGGTTGCACAATGTATTGACTCGATATCGGTACAACGGAGATTGAAGGGGAAATGTATCAGAAACACGGCCCATCAACTTGTGTTTTCTTGTCATATGTTTAAAGGAGACCTATTAAAATTCTTCTCCAGTCCTATATTGTAGTTCTGTGACTCCTGTTTTGCAGCTTTGCATGATTCAAAGTTCCAAAAAATAATTTTCTGTCTTAAACTGACTCTTTGTGTAGGCCTTAATTTCAGCCTCTGTCTGAAACAAGCTGTAGTTGCTCCTGTCTCTTTTAAGCATTTGGGGATGTTTAACATGAACATCCAACATTATAAAATTATAGATAAGTCATAAAATACGGAAAAGCATAACAGGTCTCCTTTAAGAATATCGAAATGAATATTGTTATCACAATATCACATTTTTGTGAATATTGTCCAAGCCTATTTCACACTGAACAAAAGTTTGCATTTGACAAAATTTGAGGCACCCGAGACCTTTGTTTGATTGTGAAGGCTCCTTTTTTGTGAATGGAGGTGAATGGTCCAAGTCGCAGTCAGGTGCCTTGTCAAGCTCGCTGACGGACACTTGGTAATTTCGTCGCCAGGGGGCAGCTGGCGCACCGGTGGCGCTACGGGGTTACCGTTCCTTCCACTTATAGGTGGATGTGTTTTAGGACGTGAAACCAAAATCTGACATTTACTTTTACTGTTTTTGATTGATTTAACAATGTCTTCTTTGAAGGAGGCGGGAAAGCTGCTGTTTCAAGGGGCATTATGAAGTTTCCAGCGGTCACTAGCGGTGCGGTTCTAAGATTGCTAACGGGCGTGTGCTTGTACGCGTGCTCGCTTGAACTCATGAGCGAGCATAATCTGAAACACAACCGCTTTCATACAGAAATCCTGCAATAAAGGCAGGAACACAAGCATGCAGGCTGTGGCTTTTCACTCAGACATGTTCAGGCTCTGTTACTTCAATGTTCCCATCTCAGAGGCAGATCATCACCGGCGCCGTAACGTTACTTTATTCAGCGCAGTGCGCCGCATATCGGCACAGTCCTCCCGGGAAAAAGGCAGAGTGACAGCGGCTATAGACAGACAGGGAGGCAGCTTCACACAACATGCTGGAAACTCAGGTAAACTCCCACTGCAACGTTACAGTAATAGTTTTATCATTAAAAGCAGAATAGTGGCTGATGCAAGCAACGGAGAAAACAGGCGTGTGCTTCATTTCTGAGTGAGTTTTGACCCCACTGACAATAAGGCAATGACAATTTAATTTAATTTCTTTGAAAAACTTACATATAGCCCCTTTAAGAGAGTGATTCTCTGTGCAGAGATTTACTAAAGGCAAAATGGGACAAATTGTACGTTTTTGAGAACATATTTTGCCCAGAGGTCTGAAGCCTGTTGCAGCAGCTGTGTGTAAGTTAAACTTTTGTCTAGTCTTAACATAAATTATTATTAAGTTGTGATTTATGCATTACTAAAATAAAAGGAGTTGCACCATGGACATAACTGCGTGACAACTGCACAGTTACTCATGCCCCAGGGTCGGTGTAAATCATAAAATGTCACAGAATTATACTCACTAATGGTAAAACAGCCATTTTCTGGCCCACGGCATCATTTTTTATTCACTGTATGTCATTCTGTGCCACAGTAATCCAGTAGGAACCTAATTTATTGATTTATTTCAAATCGATCCAGCTTATTACGATGCGCTACGACACAAAGTGACTCATGCCAGCCAGAAAACAAGTGCGCACGTGACCCTGATGATTGAACTAATTATCTTTGATTAGTGATTGGCCACTTGCCTTAGTTAAGATGGTGAAGTTGTGACCCAAGTAAACCCAGAGCTGAGCTTCAAACTTTTAAAAGAGAGCCGAACCATCATCAAAAGGTATTCGCGTACTTCGGGGCAAACTAAATTCTGAAGGACTTCTACATTTTCAAGGTTTCTGTCCTTTGCTGGAATATTTTTCTTTCTCTTTTTGGGGCTAAATTCCACCCTATGGTTTGCAAGAAGGACAAGGATAAAAGATGCACCCAATCGTAGAATATGTCTTGGAAACTTGGATACAAAGGTTTTGTGTCGTATGTGTGTTGTTGGCTTTTAATGAAAATTGGTAGAGAAATCTGGTAGTTGGAGGAGAATCAATCATTTGGAAAAAATATCTTCAAGTTATTCAAAAATCGAAATCACCAGTTAATTCTCTTTGAGATGGATTCGATTGGTTTCATTAAAAGTTCCCAGGGGCCTTTGGTAATGTCCTTCTGTCTGCACGTTTTAGAAAGAGAAAAAAGTCGAGGTTGAAACAGGTAATAAAGAGGTAAAAGGTGTGTTTTTGTTTTAGTGGGCTTCGACACTTGGTTTGCACATTCAGCCACAGATTATAGTTTCTCACAGATCACTGAGCACCTTTTCTTTTTCATGCCCAGGTCCAAGCTGACTCAGATAGTGGTGGATGTTTCGGCTGGCCCCTACAAGGACCGGACGGTGATGTTCCTGGGCTCGGACGACGGCAGAGTCCTGAAGGTTTTGGCCAGCACACATCCCAACGACAGCTTCGGATCGAAACTGCTGGAGGACATCGACGTATACAATCCATCCAAGTAAGACCTGAGCTGAATACTCAGGTTCTGCTGCTACCAAACTATTTAATATAATCTGCTTTCTGTCTGCCTGTGTGTCCAGGTGTAACATTCACAGACAGGAGGACAGGAGGGTTCTGGGATTGGAGCTGGATAAGGACCATCATGCCTTGTTCGTAGCCTTCAGCAGCTGTGTCATCAGAGTGCCGCTCAGCCGCTGCACCCAACACGGAGCTTGTAAAAAGTAAGGCCTGAAACTTAAAATAAAATAAAAATAAAGCAGGAGAAGTCGCAGTTTTCTGAAACCTGACGGCATAGAAATCAGGGAAAGACTGTAATTTAGTTAATTCTGGGAAACATTGAAAAATCAGAAAGAGGGGAATCTTTTTAAGCATTAATATGTGGAGCTTAATTTGGCAACATAATCAATATTGTAGAAGTGAGTGTGTGCAGGAGGGGAAATGGGGATGCCGAGTATGAATAGCTAAATATGAGCATAAAGAACCTCATTTATAGACGTCATTACACTGAACAGAGCTCACTGCCCAAATTAGAGTGCATTCATCACCGGAGACACACACAGTCACTAATCAGACTTATTTTAATTAGGATGAATGAATGCTGCAGAGCACAGCTGCAGAGGTAAAGAGTGGCTGCCACCAGCTGTGTCTCCATCAAGGAGAAAGAGACATGGTCGCTCTGTACCTCTTCATCATCTCTTCATCTTCTGGGATGAACTGGACTTGAGCACTTGGACATTCATATCTAAAGTTTTGTGCTGGTTCCTTTGAATAACACTGACTTGATTTACATGAGTTTTAAGTTACTTTTTACTTAATTTAAGGATCTAATAGATCTGAGGTGTCATTTATCTCTCATCATGGCTTGAGGCATTAGCTAGCTTTCTCTAAATCGTGGACGCCCTAAGAAGCTCAGATCTGAGCCTCACCTCAAAGGATCTGACACATGACCTTGACCTGTCAGCAGGGATTTCAAGCTGGACCAAAATTGCTTAAGGCTTCACTTGCATTGACTTGCCTTCAAGAACTTGAGATGACACTTTAATCTTGTCTCACATTAGTGCTGACTCGTGCTCTTAGACTTGCTGGAAAGACGAAAACTTAGATGCTCAACTTAAATCACTTGAGGTTTGGCTTGGACTCGCTCTCCAGTCACTTGGGACTAGAGTTGCTCTAAGAGACTAGATATATGACTTGAGCCCTTTCTCAGAATGACTTCAGACGTGACTGGATCCCACTGTTATGAAACGGCGCTCTGTGACAGAGACAGAGAGACGTCGGCAGCAGCTGAAGCTGTCAGACAGAAGAAAACTGGGGAAGATAAGGAAGGTTTGGGTTTGGCTGTATCGCTGCCTTTTGTTGTTCAACACGTTCAACTTTCGTGGATTGAAAATGTGCTCAAACGTTAATGGAGTTGAGGAGCTCCGCAAGTGGAAGCTAACGAGCCAACCGGCGAGCCGGCTCACAGACCGCTGCCGATTTTCACACCGCTATTCTGTCTTTATATTCTGAGTAACGTTGGAACATTTTAACCTAAATCAGGAGACATCTGGAGTGTGTGTGTGTGTCGCGTTATGCATTACCTCCTCCTGTCTCTTCCTGTCCCTCGTCCTCTCTCTCCCTCCTCCTCCTCCCTCCTCCTGTCCCTCCACCTCTCTCTCCCTCCGTCCTCCTCCCTCCCCCTGTCTCTTCCTCTCCCTCGTCCTCTCTCTCCCTCCGTCCTCCTCCCTCCCCCTGTCTCTTCCTCTCCCTCGTCCTCTCTCTCCCTCCTCCTCCTCCCTCCTCCTGTCCCTCCACCTCTCTCTCCCTCCTCCTCCTCTCTCCTCCTGTCTCTTCCTCTCCCTCCTCCTCCCTCCCCCTGTCTCTTCCTCTCCCTCCTCCACCCTCTGTCCCTCCACCTGTCTCTCCCTCCTCCCTCCCTCTCTCTCCTCCTCCCTCTCCCTCCTCCTCCTCCCTCTCTCTCCTCCTCCTCCTCCCTCTCTCTCCTCCTCCTCTCTCTCCCTCCCTCTGTCTCCCTCCTCCTCCTCTCCCTCCTCCCTCCCTCTCTCTCCTCCTCCCTCTCCCTCCTCCTCCTCCCTCTCTCTCCTCCTCCTCCTCCCTCTCTCCTCCTCCTCTCTCTCCCTCCCTCTGTCTCCCTCCTCCTCCTCTCCCTCCTCCCTCCCTCTCTCTCCTCCTCCCTCTCCCTCCTCCTCCTCCCTCTCCCTCCTCCTCCTCCCTCTCTCTCCTCCTCCTCCTCCCTCTCTCTCCTCCTCCTCTCTCTCCCTCCCTCTGTCTCCCTCCTCCTCCTCTCCCTCCTCCCTCCCTCTCTCTCCTCCTCCCTCTCCCTCCTCCTCCTCCCTCTCTCTCCTCCTCCTCCTCCCTCTCTCTCCTCCTCCTCTCTCTCCCTCCTTCTGTCTCCCTCCTCCTCTCCCTCCCCTCCTCCCTCCCTCTCCTCCCCACTCCCTCCCTCTCCTCCCCACTCCCCATCAGCCATTACTACCTGCATTCAAACGGCCACAGTTTCCAAGCGAGGCTGCTGAGAGGAGGCGTCACATGACCCCACCTGAGCCGCCCTGATAAACAACTTTATCTGCGCAGCGACAGGCTCAGACTGTTACACCAGGCGTGTGACAGCATGATGCACAGACTCTAAACTTTATCCACCTTTCCACGCCAGAAAACGTGAAAACAAGGCCGTTGTTTAAAAATCCAACCCTTTAGGTTAAATAGACGGCAGCTTAACGGCTGCAGCAGACGCAGGACTGTTGTTACGCTTCTTTTGTCAAAGAGACGGAGAGTTTTCAGCACAGCGGTGAAGGATTGTTGTTGGAATAGGTGTCGTGCTTTTATTTTATTAGAATACAGGCTTTTATTTTTGAAGAATTCAATTTGTTTTGTTTTGATGTGGACTCCAGGAAAGCAGATTACAAATGATGATAAACATCTTCCCTCCTGTATCTCTCCACAGAGCCTGCCTGGCCTCTCGTGACCCATACTGCATCTGGCTGCGGACGGGGAGTTGTGCCAACATGGCGCCAGGTTTCAAGTACGTGTCATTTCATATTTTTCTCTATTTCCTCTCAGCCGTCATCAATCCGACAGCTAATAAAGCTCATGACGGCTCGGCTCGTATATCTGCCGCTGCGAGCGAAGGGTCGTATATCTGAGATGTAAATCCGTGATGCCTTTCACCCTCGCAGCCAAAGTGAAAGGATGGATGGGGAAACATAAAGGGAACAAATGTTAAAATGGTTGTCGGTGTGAGTGCGTGCTCTTTGTTGTAAAGGACTCGGTTTGCTCTCTGGGTGCAGTAAACGTCCGGCAGGTCGTGTTGTCTCTCAATCATCTGCACATTAAAGCTCCTCTTATCCCTTTAAGGCCTTTTTAGTATATGTCATCGTTTTTAAGACATGACAAGGGCTGAACGATTAATTGTTTTCAAATCGAAAGTTACAGATCACAGCTCTCTGGGAGCCCGTTCCGCTCTCTGCAGGCTAATGTTGCATATCCACATGGACATTTCAGAATAAGAGCGTTTTGCCGGTCTGATTTTGCTTATTTGTTAAGCTGTCCTTGATTTTTGTGCTTCTACAACGGTTAAGTAGCTACGTAGTAAAATTGTTTAATATTTTGGTCTGTTTTAACAGTGTTTATTGTTGATCGGGAGTCTGCACAGGGTGTTTTATTTTGAAAACCCACCGACTTTATGTGCTCTGTTTGACGCGGCTTTCATCTAAAATAGACCGGCAGTGAATATTAAACTTTGGCAAAACTTCAATAAAAAAAATCAGAAATCGAATCGTAATCTGAATATCTGGCCGAAAAATCGCAATTATATTTTTTCCCCAAATCGTTCAGCCCTACACGTGACTGATGAAATGCATCGTGATCCTCTGAAATACCAGTGGGGGAGACAAAATGCATTATGGGATTGGCATTTTTAAATGTTTGTAGCCTCTGTGTGGTTTCAGACAGTGATAATGTCTGAGCTGAGCGAGGGGAGCGACATTTAAGCAGATCACAGCACTGACTTTGAGGATGAAAACAACATTGAATTAGAAGATTCAGACACAGATTATGACTGTTACAACGTTGGTGAAAGAAATTAAAACCTCGATTGGGCTGTGTGTCACTGTGGGCGTTTTCCAGCTGCAAGCGAGGAGAGAATATTGGGGGGGGGGGAGAAGCAGCTTTTTCAGACAGATTCACCCCAAAAAAGAGACAGATTTGCAGTGATCTGAAGGTA
The DNA here is from genome assembly GCF_014851395.1 of Micropterus salmoides. Lineage (NCBI taxonomy): Eukaryota > Metazoa > Chordata > Actinopteri > Centrarchiformes > Centrarchidae > Micropterus > Micropterus salmoides. The sequence continues at coordinate 4,692,075 of NW_024040817.1, read as the reverse complement.
ATAATAATACAAATAATAATTAGGGATGCACCGAATGTTTGGCCAAAAATAGGAAAAATAGCACTTTTTGTGTTCGGCCTAATAAGTCAAAAGACTGATTAAATGTTACCGAACAATCACGTTGCCCTGTTGGCAGTGTGGAAGCATTTTAAAGTGTCCGAGCCGTTTGCAGACGCTGTCCTGCTGAATCGTCTCCCAGCACACCCGCTCTGAGTGTTTCTGTCTCTGCTCTGTGAGAAGGAGATTAAGCTAGCCGCGCCTACATTCAGAGTGCACACGTATTCCAGCCTTTACGGTAAGTGAAGCGGCCCAGAGCGAGCTGACAGGCAGGTTAGAGACTTTATACTGTCAGTTTGTGTCTTTAGTATGAAGAGAGGCTGTGAAGTCTTCATGTTACGCCGGACGAGAACCACATACAACATTATTTATCAAACCGGACTGGATGAATTCAGCGCGACAAGGAGGAAACACATGTGACAACGCCCGGTTTTCAAAATAAGGCGTCTGTACAGTATAGAAATAAGATTAATTGGATTATATTCACAGAAAGTATAAAGCATATTGCATATTACCGACCCTCTCAGACCCCCCCCCACCATCCTGTAGGCAGCACTGAGTAAAAAGCACATTTTGACTATTTAATTCATGAAATGGGGGAAAAAAGGCATTATAAATGGAAAAAATGTGACAAACCTTCGTTATAATCGGCTTCTGCCAATAATTTTCATTTCGGTGCATCCCTAATAATAATAATAACAGTCTTCTTTGTTTATTGATTTTTAAAAAAAAATGTTAAGTAACACAAGAGCAAAAAATGTTTCTATCTGCTACAGATGTTTTAGGAGGATGTTTCCAAACAGTGCCTCAGGTTTTGGAAGGATTTCCTAGAGAGCGCCACAGGTCGTTAAGGGTTAATTAACCCCAGCAACGGTTTTCTCACATTTTTTTTTCAAAGATACTAATAGCCATTTTGTTAGGTACACGATGACATGTCATGTTGATCGGCACACAGTGTGCAGATTTATGACGTGGAGAGTTATCCTGCCGGGAGGGGCAGTTAGAAGATGGGTAGACTGTGGCGGTAAAAGGGACTCACATGGTCAGCATCAGTACTCCTGAAAAGGCTGCGGCATTTTAAAACAATAATGATAATTTTCCCAATATAATTTCCCTCAACAACAATATAATAAATGTTCAATATATTGTCAATAAATATTTGGTTTTATTCAGTTGAATCACAAACAAATTAGGATTAATTTTTCTATTAAAATATTTATTTTGTTGAGGAAAGTTGGACTGAAAAATTAGTTACTAATCATATTTTTGGAAAAAGATTTTACAATAATAGTTTTGAAGGATCGACCTCAGATTTGTTAAGAAATCTGCTGTTTGGCATCGAGTGTTTTGACCATAAAGAAAAGTTCAACCACACAATTAACCATCTGCTTGGAGGCTTTGTCCAACTTTCACTCAGGAGCAAAAATCAGTCTTTAAACTTGAAAGAAATGAATAATTATCGATATGAAATGTTTTTATGGCGATAACATTTTTGGCCCCAGCCCTATTTTAAACCATGCAAAGTTAGTTTTAAGAGCTTAATTTGTGCAACATCATAACTCCTCTGCCTGCTCCAGCGTTAGTTTAGACATCCACAGCAGTCACATTCCTCCGCACTACTCTGTGAATAATTGGATTGATATTTAAAGCAAACTGTTGACTCTCCCCAACGAAGCAAACAGGAAGTGTGCTGGTGTTTATGTGCTGGAAGTTTAAGGTCAGATAAGATGAACCTTCGATGATCATCTGGGGGAAATAGTTTTCTTTGGAGACGCTCAGCTGAGGAATAGTTTCAGATTCAGACTCTAGCAGATGTTCTCCATCACTGATCTGTGCTGCTTCGCTGCTGACACTTTGTTTTTCAGAGCAGGTGGCAGATGTTTTTCTGCAACAGATACTGGAAGGAGTGGAAAAACGGCTGCACGCTGACGCATAAAGACACATGTTCACGTCGCCATCCTGCTTCTTTGTAATCTCTCTCAGGGTCATTTTAACTGTACGTTTAAAGTGAATTAGCTGCTGCCCATGTTTCCACAGAGCAGCACTGAGACGTGCACTTTGTAGAAACCTGATAAAGCTTCCAGCAGTTTAACTAAGTTCATTTTCACAGTCTTGGTTCTCATTTGCATCAACTAAACCGTCTGAATGCAGCTCTGATTTGCTCCTGTGGCTGGTTCCTTCTCCTTTGTGAATACTCTGGTAGAATTTAGAGCAATTTAACAAACTGAAAAAAATGTGAGTTCTCAGAAATGAGTTTGAACATTTGTAACTAACCCTGATCCAGGGCTGTCGTATACCACCGCTCTGCATCATTAACTCCCAGACATCTTTTCAGTCACACAAAATGTAGTTTTATACAAACTCGCTGGATGGAAGGTCATCTTAGGGACCTATAGCGTGGCAGCAAACAATGTCAGGCAGGTGCGAAGCATGCATAGAGCTAATACGGCGCCGCCACTCAGTCTTGCTGCTTAATTTGACCCAATGACTTCTTGCAGTTTTTCAACAGAAAAATAAATTACTTCTTACTCTTAAGAAAGATGTAACATTTTAATCAGTAAGCTATAAAGATGTTGCTAAATAGATTTCTTTACCTTTGGGCAGAGCCAGGCTAGCTGTTTCCCCCCGTTTCCAGTCTTTATGGTAAGCTAAGCCAACCAGATGCTGGCTGTAGCTTCATAGTTAATGGACAGACAAGAGTGGCATTAATCTGAACATCTAGCTCTCCACAAGAAAACCAGTTTCCCAAAACGTTTTCCTGGTTTTAGCCTCAAACTCAGAGCTGCACCGAATCAGTTTTGAGAAAGGATGTGAAATACTTTTGGCTCTAGCTTCTCAAATATTTCCTGGCAAAGCTGAAAAAAACCCTGCTAACAAAAAGTCTGATGTGCTCGTCGTTACGTCCAGACCGTGACCCGATATATCGGCCAACATTTCTTTATACAACTCTTAACATAGATTACACATTTTGGTTCCCTTAAATTGCGACCAGTGTACCGGTTTAAAGGTTTTGTTACATATCTTTCACATTTTTGTACTTCTATTTCAATGTATATGCAACAAGCTAATATTGCCTGATAAATCGGACCTCTGTTCCCGGATGCTGCTGCATCACACACTTCACAGGATAAAACCAGAAACTGTCACCCCTGATGCTCATTTTCACCCCACTTCTCTCACGTTGGGCTCTTTTCAGGCTGATACTGTGATAAAGACCGCATGTCAGAGATGGGGGCTCGAGTTAGAGGCTTCAGACTTGAATGTGACTTAAGTCGCACACACAGTGAGTTCAGACTCGACTTCAGACTCGACTTCAGACTCGACTCGGACTCGAGGTGTGGGACTCGTGAACAATGTTTATTTTTAGGAAACGTCTGCTGAGCTTGCTGTTATTCCCTCCCTGCGTTACCTATAACCTGCCTACGTAACACGTAGCATCAGCAGCTGAGCCATTCATCATAAACTTTGGCTTTAAAAGTTGTTACAACAAGACCCAAACAAAGAATTATATTATAATAGGTTAGTAACCTGAGGTTAGTGAACATGTTCAGCTCAGCTTCAGCTACAACCTACGAGAGGTTTACTCCGACTGTTGTTCGGTATGAAAAGATGAATGAGTGTTTGTTTACTTGCCAAACTTGTGGTGGTTGATTAACATAATCATTTACGTCCCGCTGGCTGCCATCATGTTAATTATTAGCGTCGGCTGCAAACAGGTTACAGCTTTATTGTTGACCATGTAACTTTACAGTTTCATTTAATTAACTTTACACTGGGTTTGAGAGTCAACAGTGTTTGTTGACTTACAGTAGTTTATAAGCTGTCATTAGTTGTAGACGCATTGTACATTAGGCTGCATGGTTGTAAATGAAAAACAGGTTACAGAATCCCTTATAGCTGTGCAGTTTTATAAGCAGCGTGGTTTGAACGCAGCAGGTGATACAACGTTCATTATAACCACAAGTGACTTGAGACTTGACTTGGACTCTAGTTCAGAGACTTGAGACTTGACTTGGACTCTAGTTCAGAGACTTATGACTTAACTTGGACTCTAGCTCAGAGACTTGAGACTTGACTTGGACTCTAGTTCAGAGACTTGAGACTTGACTTGGACTCTAGCTTAAAGACTTGAGACTTGACTTGGACTCTAGCTCAGAGACTTCAGACTTGACTTGGACTCTAGCTTAAAGACTTGAGACTTGACTTGGACTCTAGCTCAGAGACTTGAGACTTGACTTGGACTCTAGCTCAGAGACTTGAGACCTGACTTGGACTCTAGCTTAAAGACTTGAGACTTGACATGGACTCTTGCTCAGAGACTTGAGACTTGACTTTGACTAGCTTAAAGACTTGAGACTTGACTTGGACTCTTGCTCAAAGACTTGAGACTTGACTTGGACTCTAGCTCAGAGACTTGAGACTTGACTTGGACTCTAGCTCAGAGACTTGAGACTTGACTTTGACTAGCTTAAAGACTTGAGACTTGACTTGGACTCTTGCTCAAAGACTTGAGACTTGACTTGGACTCTAGCTCAGAGACTTGAGACTTGACTTGGACTCTAGCTCAGAGACTTGAGACTTGACTTGGACTCTAGCTCAGAGACATGAGACTTGACTTGGACTCTAGCTCAGAGACTTGTGACTTGACTTGGACTCTAGCTCAGAGACTTGAGACTTGACTTGGACTCTAGCTCAGAGACTTGTGACTTGACTTGGACTCTAGCTCAGAGACATGAGACTTGACTTGGACTCTAGCTCAGAGACATGAGACTTGACTTGGACTCTAGCTCAGAGACATGAGACTTGACTTGGACTCTAGCTCAGAGACATGAGACTTGACTTGGACTCTTGCTAAGAGACTTGAGACTTGACTTAGACTCTAGCTCAGAGACTTGTGAGCATCTCTGCCGCATGTAAGGAATAATCTCTGAGTCCAAAGACGTGTGTGACGTGAAGACCTCCTAAACTCTTTTAGTCTTGTTTTACAGTTTAAGTTTAATCACATCAACAACCTCTGATCCTCTTTTGTCAGGGGTCGGTTGCACAAAAACCCTTAAGTTAAGATTTTCCTTAAAGTCCGAGTTAAGGTTTCTTTAAAATACATTCGGTTGCACAAAACACCCTCTTATCTTCTCCTAAGGATTCCTTAAAATGTTCACTTAAGGTTGAGGTTTTCTCCTTATCTTGGCTTTATACTTAAGGAATCCCTTAAAGTGTGTTAAACTGTTGCACAAAGGACCTTAGCAACCAAACTAAGGAAAAGAATTTAAGGTAGCTCTGGCTTTATCTTAACCGCAACATGGTTGAGTTTATGGCGATAAATGAAGAAATTTTCCATATCCTGAGAAGAGTGTTCTGCGACTGGGAGAATCCAGTGGATGCGCTAATTGATGAGCAAAAGGAGAAGTCTGTCAAATTTATCGCTAGCTAGCAATGCAATCTGGTTTATATCATAACAGTTTAATTGGGTTCTCTTTTATAATTAGTGATCTATTTTTTGGCAAGAACAGAGAAGTTGTCACACTTATTTTGGATCTCCTGGGTGAACCTCTTCACAAGATTTCTTGAATTAATTTTAGAAGCGATTTCCTCCCACATTTGTTGTTTTCTTTTTTCTGTTATTTGCGGATCAAATTTACTTTTAATGTTCTTTCTTTTATGAAATTCCTCCAGCAGTACGATATTTTCTCCTCTGACCAATTTGTTTTTTTTGTCTTCTTTTCTTTCCGACTTTGTACGGTAATAAAAGGTTAACAACACTTAAGTGTCATACTTAAGAAAACAACTTAAGGTTTTTTGTGCAACCAGCCCCTGATACTTGTTTTGTCACTCAGACTCAAGTTCATCCATCCTTTAGCTTCACCCATTTATCTTTTGAGGGGTCCCGGGGGCCTAGAGACACCCAGTCGCAGGGCTGCACATCAGAGCAGACAGCCATTCACAGCTGCAGGTAGTTTAGAGTCAGATTTAACTTAACCTGCATGTCTTTGGACTGCGGGAGGAAACCGATGCAGGCACGAGGAGAACTCACAACCTCCACAGAGGCACGTTTGGATCCAGAACCTTCTTGCTGCGAGGTGACAGAGCTCATTATAAGTCGCACAGACAAATATCCAGAACACTTCTCGTGCAGCCGTTTGGACGTGATAGATGTGTTCAGTTAATCTCTGCTGCGGCAGTGGATAGAAAGGCCGCTCTCTCTGTGTGGCTGTCGACCTGCAGTTAATAACTCATGTATTTACAGATGAGGACGCTGCAGAGAAACAACTCCTCCCCCGAGATACAAATATGAAAATAATATCATTTCGATTGGTTGGAGAGGGCGGAGGAATGGCGGAGTAAGTGAGGGTTTGGCCGCAGATCGATTGTCATGAAGTGTTGTGGAGTGGGCGCGAGCTACCTGACACGAGTTATTGATTAGAAGGTGGTGCGAGGGAACACATTTGATTTCACAACCGAGTTGCTGCAGAGTGTGTGTGTGCTGCTAAAATCTCATCTTGTATTGATTGAGCACAGAAACACGGAGGATTGACTCTCGTGTCTTGAATTTAGAGTCAAACAGGGAGTTTAAAGAAGCACCTAGAGGAGTTTTAGAATTTTCTCCACATTTACATGGAAAATAGGCAGGGATGCACCAAAATGAAAATTCTCGAATATAATGAAAAACGTTCCCGAACACTGAACAAAGTTTTTCAGATTTATTTCTCGTTTATTTTGCTTTTTCCCCCCCATTGCATAAATGATACAGTCAAAATTTCCCATAGGATGTGGAGACTTTCTGTGAATATAATCCAATTAATCTTATTTCCATCCTGTACAGACGTCTTATTTTGAAAACCGGGCGTTTTCACGTTTCTTCCTCGCGCTAAATCCATCCAGTCCGACCCGGTTTGATAAATAATGTTGTATGTGGTTCTCGTACGGCGTAACATGAAGACTTCACAGCCTCTCTGCAGGCAGGACTCTCATACTGCAACACTTCTGTCAACGTAATCGTTCGGTAATATTTATTCGGTCTTTTGACTCATTAGGATGAACTCCGAAAATGCTTTTTTTTGCTGTTTTCAGCCGATTAATTTCGGTTGCCGAACATTCGGTGCATCCCCAAATAATAGGAGTGTAACGGTTCAGTTCATACCCATGTTGGGGGTCATTGTATTCAGTGCAACAGAGAAAGAAAAAGGAATACGTTAGATGCAATTTGCAAAAATGTAACCAAACATGTAAAAATTGCACACTAAACTAATTCCCCCATGATGTCGGGAGTCCTGGATCATTAATGTTGCTCAAATCATGTGGACCCGATCCCGCTTCTTAATTATATTTTTAATCCTGTCTGTAGTGTCCATTTCCATATTAGTTTACGTTTGTGCACTTTGTTGATACGCAGGGCGAGTTGCAGGACTCATTTGGCTCTGGGGGGATTGGTGGCACTTTTCCAGCTCTGGTTTTTGGAGCAGATAAGTAAGTAAGTAAGGCAAGGCTGGAAATGTGATCCCTCCAGCGAGTTCTGGGTCTACTCCGGGGTCTTCTCCAAGTGGGGCGTGCCCGGAAAACCTCCAAAGGAGAGCGCTCAGGTGGATCCTTATCTGATGCTCGATCCACCTCAGCCGGCTCCTTTCGTAGGAGCTCTACTCTGAGCTCCCTCCGGATGTTACCACCCTACGGAGGAAACTCATTTTGTAATCCCCTTCTCTCGGTCACTACCCACAGCTTGTGAAGGTTGGAACCCAGACTGGTAAACAGATAGCTTTGCCTTCTGGCTCAGCTCCCTCTGTACTACGACGGTCTGGTACAATGACCGCATTAACGCCGACGCTGCTGCTGCTGAATAGTAACAAAGAAAGATAGTATTATTATTCTTATCATCAGACCTGAAGAAGTCTGCCGGATGAAGGATGAAACGTCTTCTAGTATCTTCACCCAAGTCCAGATGCTACCGACTTCCTCGGATAACCGTGACCTGGATGACTCACAGACATTATTATTCCTACTATACAAGCAGAGAATTACTGAACGGAACTACATCAGATATCAAATGCTGAATGATCTTTAATGTATTCATGTTGAGTCCAGTCAGCACTGTCCCTCTCAGAGCTTCAGCACGACTCTTTAGATTTTATAAATCCAGCTTGTTTTCAATTTGAACGCAATCAGTGTCGGACACAAATATTCCAGCAGGCGTACGTAATCCCTCTGCGCATCTGCACTCTGTGCCGGCAGCCCGTCTCATCTTGATGTGTCTCTTCGGTCCTGCGTGTTTTCTGTAAAATATTCAGCTTGTCATTCAGTGTTGCACAGAGGACGGTGAGTTCACGAGTCATCGGGGTGGTCAAAGTTAAAGCTGGCTAATAGGAAAGCTACTTAGCTCATTTTAATGTTGTCTCGAACTACTGTTGAAGAAAATCTGCCTCTTCTTCCTCTAAACGATTTCTGCTCTAAAGCTGCAACGACTAATTGAACTATTTTGATAATGGATTCAGCGTTTCAGGCATTTTCTTAAGCAAAAATGTGGAAAATTGTTTCTTAAATGTGAGGAATTGCTGCGATTCTTTGTCGTTTATGACAGTAAATGAAGAGTCTTTGGGTTGTGGACTGTCAGTTGGACAAAAGAACAAATTTAAAAACGTCTCTTTGGGCTCTGGGAAATTGGGATGAGCATTTTTTCATAATTTCTTGACATTTTATAAATCAAATCAGTCGTCAGATTAATCGATAATTAAAATAATCGTTAGTTGCTGCCCTATTCTGGTCAAACGAGAGTTCATGACGGAGCAGAAAGCTTGTTCTGGTCCACTTGATCTACTTTTGAACTGTTCAGTTGGAACAAGAAGGACGACGGTGTTGAAATGCTCTTTTCTCCTAACGTCACACACACAGGAAACAGTAATATCTGCAGCAGCAGCACAAACAATTGGCATTTTTAATACAAACGACAGCGGAGCGCAGACGCTGCAGGAAGATGAAAACGGACAGGATGAGCCGGCGGAGATGACGGGACGAGGAAGGAAACGAAGAGGGAGGTGAAGACGTGATGCAAGAGGTGGAAAGGAAAGAAGAGGGAAAGATCAGAGAAAAAGTCCCAGCTCAGATAGAGATATCTGTGTCAGACCTAAAGGAAGAGGAAGTAAAACAAGTAGAAAGTCAGTTCATTCTCCTCCACACAGGTTTGGAGCTGATAAAGTGGCTTGTACTTAAAGCTTCAGTGCTTTCACAGGCTTTAAAAGCTAACAGATTTACACCTTACAGCTTTATTTGTCAACTGTCTTCGACTCCTCTTTCTATTTTATTAATCAACATGTCAACCCGGTCTCACAAAATAGATTTATTTACCACTAATTTGCTTTGCCAAATAAAATATCTGCTGGACAGGAGCCACAGGGAGGGGGTTCAGGAGTGTGGGCTGTCTGCTACTAAAATACTGTGGATTTACGAATTATGACTTTTGTTTGTCAGGAACAAAGTCAGAAGAAGCAGGACTTTGTTCTAGAGCAGTCAGCAGGGGGCTGATGTTTTCCTTTTCCTGCAGTCATTCTTGGTTTCTTTAACCATCTGTCCCGAACCGTGAAGTGCATAGTGATTTGACAGATCAGGGTGCAAATGCTAAATCAGTGTAGAAAACGTTCTCAACTCAAGGTTCACTTACTTGCTTGTTGTAGAACTTTTGAACGTGTCGCACTGTTCTCTGATCAGCAGATGGAGTTTGGTCCATGTTGGCTTAAAGGTTGTGAGACAATCTCAATTCAAGATTCACTGACCGGCTTCTTCTTGAGTTTTCAACCACAGCGTGTGGTCCTCTACCTTTATTGGACTTTTTCCAAGATTATCATCATTGAGTTGTCAAAATCAGCATAATTATATAATGTAGCTAATACTATTGAATAAATAAATAAAAACAGACTAAGGGCCCGCGTCCACCAAAGCGTTTTTTCAAGGCCAGCGTCTTTATTTTTTTTCAATTCACTGCAACGGGAGCGCCGCGTTTTTACAACATGGTGAAAACGCCAGCAGCGTCACGAGGCGCAGAGCGCTCGTCAATGTCACTTTTTACCCAGCCAATCACAGTTCAGCAGGGGCGGGACAAACACCACACCGAGCCATCTCACCGCAAAATCTCAGGAACCCACTTACGGCGAGTCCGTCCCCTCCCTCTGCGTGTTGCAGCCTTCTCTTCATGCAGAGCTCGTCGTTTGGCGGTGACATTTTTACATTCAGTGAAATAAGGTAGCACATCACCTTCACATACATATTATGTATCATAGCAACCAAAGTGTCTCTGAAAAAACCCCCGCTGTGCCTCCAAAGCACCCTAGCGTTCACAGCTAGGCGCTTTCAGCTGGTAAAAGCATCTGGATCTACGTTTGCTGTGTTCCATTTACCTCTGAAGTCGGAGTTGACCGTATTCCAGTACAACAACAGATGCAAGTCAGAAAACCAAGATGGACGACTCCAGCCATTGTTAGCAATACCAGTTCATAACAACAGCCTAGCAACACGTCCACAGATATAAGTTTGACAGTACTGTGTGTACAACAGGATATCACTACAGCTCTCACTGCCGTTGATGCTCGGAGCAGCCATCTTGGATTTTGAGGTCAGTGTTGGTGAGCTTCTGCCGACTGTCCGAGTCGGAAATCTTAAACTTATCGAAATTAATGAACGCACCATTATACACAGCGCCGCCTTGAGCTACACTGTAACATGAGCATGCTAACAGGCTCACAATGACAATGAACCATGTTGATGTTTAGCGGGTATAATGTTCACCATGTTCACAAGCTTAATGTAGCGTGTTAGCATGCTCACATTAGCTAATTAGCAGTAAACACAGCATACAGCTGAGGCTGATGGGGCTTTAGCTCTGCAGGTATTTGGTCATAAAGCAAAGAATTGGACACATTAACATGTTGACCTGACGATGGTGCTGGATGAAAAGTCAGGGTTATTACAGTTCATCCTGAGGGGACCACGAAGGTCTGAACCACAGTGGAGGACCGACTGGCTGACATCACCTTCCACAGAGCGACACTGGCTAAAAAAGAAATTCACATGAAATGGTTAGATGAAATGACCACACCTTTCACTCTGGCCTTGAGAAATGAGAACACAAAAATGAAGCTGCACCTTTGTCCTCCCTAATCTAAACCCATTCAGCAGAATAATCACACTGACACTACGGAGGTCAAAGGTCAGAGCCAAACTCTTGGAGGATGATGACATTACAGTCACCACAGAGCAATCGTGTGGGGAAGGAAAAAGGCAAGAACGTTGCAAGCAGGGAGATGGAAAGGATTTAAAACTGAGAGCATCATTAGAGCAAGTGGAGCAGAAAGATTTGAGGGAAGAAGATGGACGAGAGCGGCGGAGATTTTATAGTAGACAAGAGAAAATTATTCACTGCCTCTAACTCTGATACTACATATTACTGGCAACCGCAGTATGTACTGCATACTAGGGCTGACCCCGAATAGTCCAAGATTCAATGCTTTGATGGGCGGAGCCTGATTCGACTGTCAGGCTCAGTCGAAGCATCGCAGCGAAACAAGCATCACGTCATTTTGGCAGTATGGGGGCGCTCAACGTCTGATTTTACATAGAACTACCTCTTAATAATCTCCCAATAATTTCAACGTTTAATGCTGTAAATAAAGATGTAAAAAGAATGAAACTTTCAATAAATGTTTTTAAAGCGCGTGAATAAATCCAAAACTGTAACGCTAACCCTGGGGCGTAGGTGCAGCGTGTGCGGTGGCAGTGGAGGAACGCTTGCTGAAGAGACGGAGCTCCAGCTTCACCGGTGCTGTGCCGAGATGTTCGCACCTTCCGGGACCTTCGGATTATTTATCACCGTTGATGAACCACATAAAGAATATTGCAGCTGTCGGCAGCAGTAATGCACGTAAAACTCTGGACAAGAGCGGTGAATGACAGGCGAGAGAGAGGAAAGGGTCTTCAAAAAGCCTCAGTTTAGCTGGAAATTTACAGTGTAAGTTGAATGAAAAGAGGCAGCAGCTCTGCAGCTTCTCAAGATCAAAGCGGAGCTACAGTGTCGGAACAATAGGAGGAATTTAAATGTAATCAACACTTTATCTTATGTAAGGAGAACAAGGCTGCAGCCGATGTTTGCTTTGGTATTTGCTTTTAAACTGTCTCACAGCTGCAGGTCTTTTACTCTCACGCTGTTGCTGGACTCGTCTGCTGCGTCAGCTGCACCGGTCTGTGGGACCGGGGGGCTCCATGAGCCGACCGGCCGGCTCGTTGGATCCCCCCGCTGCACTTTGCGGAGCTTCTCAACTCCGAAAATGTTCGAGCACATTCTCGATTCGCCAACTGTTTTCATAAAATGTCTGATATTTGAAATCTACACAGTTAATTTCTCTCAAAACTTGGTAGAAGTGGATGAAGTGATGAAACAGCGTAAGTTCAGTTGTTGTTGTTACAGTTCTGGTGCTTTCCAACGAAGGTTGAGGTCAAGGGCAGCTGGACTTGGTTGAAGATACTAGAAGGTGTTTTATCCCTCATCAAAGGACTTCTTCAGTTCTGACTGACTGGCAGAGAAACTCAGCTATTTAACCTCAGTGGGGTCGTTAGCTAGGCTCGTTGAGACCGCTGGTTTGTTAGTGTTCCTGACGGTTGTAACGACATCGTCATGGATGTTGGAGCCAAGTCTGAACGACCATCGTTACTCCTCAGGTCAAGAGTCTACTTACATCTGAAGGACAGAGGACACTCGTTTGAGGACCACCAGGTGCACATTTTAGACAGAGAAGATGGATGGTTTGAAAGAGGTGTCAAGGAAGCATCTACACCAGGGTTGAGAAGCCGTCATTGAACAGGGGAGGGGGTCTACGCCACCACTTATCCCCCACTTACAATGCTGTCCTTTCATCACTTCCCAGGAAACTCAACAAACGTAACCTATTGGCCTCAGGTGAAGATACCAACGATGGTCGTTCAGTCTTGGCCACAGGTAGTCTCAACGACTGTAACGACTGTCGTCACAGCAACAAGGAACACTAACGAACCAGCGCTATCGATGACCCGGGATAACGATCCCACTGAGGTTAAATAGCTGAGTTTCCCTGCCAGTCAGTCAGAACTGAAGAAGTCCTTTGGATGAGGGACGAAACGTCTTCCAGTCTCTTCAACCAAGTCCAGTTGCCCTTGACTTTGACCTTTGTTGGATAATTATGACCTGGATGACTGAGAACCTTCACAGCGCTTTGCATTATGGGAAACAGTACACGAGGTAGTCTGGTCTGATGCATACTGGAGATTTTTTCCAAATCACTACGCCATCCGAGTATTTTTGGCTTACTGCTAATTTTGCTTTTGTTTGCAAACAGCGTACTACATTAAGGCCACATCAGCACGTCCTGCTGGTATAGTAGGAGGTTTCAAGCACAGCCATTGTCTCTGTTTCCCTTTTTCTACCACCCTGACACACTTAAAGTCTCAGGGTCTCATGTAAGTCATCAGCAGCCTTTAATCAACATTATAATGTGAGTCTGAAAACTGCGTCCCAGAGGCTGATGGGAGGGCAGTCAGTGTTTGTCCCGTGTGCTCTGCAGTGAAGCGAAGGAAAGTCGAACAAACTTTGGTGATTATCCTCCATTAGCGTCAGTGGAGATCACATCACAGCGGAACAAGTCTTAGCAGCCCCTCATCCTGCATCTGATCTGCTTCTGTTAACATCAAAACTCAGACACGGGTCCGTCCCTGTCCTGCACCTGCAGCATCCTCGGCCAAAGGCACGAAGCGTCGACCCTCGTAGTTTAGGTTTTATTTACAGATTGCACGAGCTTGAAACCAGACTGGGAGTTTCTGGAAAAAGTTTAGACAACCGCCACATCCTGACCTCAGCATAAATACAGAACAGTGTCTAAAGACAGAGATGTTATTCAGAGCTTCACTGAACTGAAAATATCCGAGCTGAAGCGAGTTTAGCTTCTCAAACGTCTGCCGATAAGTGGATAAGATTTCCTCCGGGGAGCGAGACAGAGATGGAGAGATGGAGGGTGGAAGGAAGGATGGATGGAAAGAGCTGGGGGAGTAAAAGGAAGTTTTAACAGCTTATATAACTTCAGCTAACTTCAGCTGAAGACAGAAAATGGAGACAGAGAGAGAGGAGGAGGTCGGGGGAGAGGGAAAGGAAATGTGGGAGCACTGGAAAGAAAGAAGAAGGACAAACTGATGGACTCGTTTGCAGTCAGCTGTTTCCCTGGAGGTGTGTCTGTAGTGTTTACATCGATCCAAAGGTGACAGCTGCTGTGGCAACAACACGCTGAAGCGTCTGTTTGTTGGTCCCTAAATCGAAGATACCCGCTGGAACACAGTGATGGAGAACTTCCTGTGTCTGTTCCGAAAAACTAAGGAAATCTCGTTCAAAATCAAGAGAGCGTTGGTGACGTACACATGAACCGAGGTTGTTACTGTTAACGAGGGCGAGCAAAATAACAAAAACTAGACGTGCAAAAACAAACTAAATTGAAAGAGTAAATGTCCTCAGCTATCGTTTATTTATTTATTTCATAGGACCTAAAGAAGCCCACATTTGGAGTCTGTACCGGGTATTTTATTTTGAAAATTGACTGTGTTCCTTGACGTTTTTGTGTCTGACTTCCTGCCCAGTTCATCTGCGGGGTCATGTGAACTCGGTTGAAATGACTTTGTAGCAGGAGGGCCCCGTGATGAAGCTCCGCCCCCACTGTGCTGAGAGTTTAGCTCCGCCTCCAGGTTTAATAATGTCTTTGATGTCACTGAGATGTCACTTCAGAGCGACTTTCAGTGACTCTGCACTGAAAGTCGCACCTAAACAAACAGATATATCATCAGCACTAATGCATCATGGAAGTGCACAGAACCTGTAAACGTCGTCTCCTTTAACTGAAAGTTTCTGCAGCCGTTTACACGTCGTAATTACATTTCGAAGCCACTGCAGAGCTTCAATGTCGAGAACATGAGAATGCAATTCAGAAACAACAGCGTCTGATAACTTGTCTGCATTCTGTAACTGACTGAGTCTATTTCCGTCCCCTCCTCCGAGTCGCTCCCCGCTACATGAACGAGGCGTTTAGGTGCTCAAGAGGGTTGGGGATATATAGCGGCTCGCCGTCGCAGCGGCCTCCTCCCCTTCTCTCCTCACATACAGCCCACGCTGGTGGATATTCAGCTGGAGAGGCGCAGGGTAGATGGTGATGGAGCGAGAGGATGAGTGATAAGGGAGATAAATATTGAGTGACTGAGGGGGCGGATGAGTTAGCAAATAAGCGAGGTGGGGAAAGGTAAATATAGAGTGAGCGAGGAGAGGAAAGCATAATGATTTCATAATAAACCCAAACATGTAGAGTTCATTAAATGTGATCAGAATGTTCTGCAGCTCCTCTTCTGTTGCATGATTCATTCCCCTTTTATTTCATTATGTGGTCTGTATTTATAAAGAGAATTTAGCTGGTGTGAAAATGTACACAGCTGTATGTGATGGTTGAACATGTGATTCTGCCACCATGGAGATGAATGTGCTGCCATAACAGCCTCCACTCTTCCGCAAGAGGAAGCAGCTGTCGGCAGACCAGTCGAGTTCTTTCACAGAAAACGGGGGAAACGTTTTCTTTCTGGAGCTGGCTTTGTGTTTCAGACAGCCAAGGGTCTTCCCCAAACGATTACAGTCAGAGGAATCATCACGGTTTCACGATTATTATGCATTAATTCATTAACAACACTAGTAATAGTTGATTTTTAATATTAAATTACATTAACAATTATATTTCTATAGAGAGGAATGTTAACTCTATTTATCCCCCTGGGGAAATTTTTACGAAGGAGGGGAATAAACTGAACTGTTGTCATCAACTCTCATCCGTACATTTAAGTTTTGGTGAAAATGATAAATAAATAATTGAGAACATCTCTCATGCAAGTCCTGGAAGTTTATAAGCTCCTGATGTTTGTGTTTCGCACCTGGCAACATTTTCTCAACACAGACCAACACCTTGTCGTCACAAGGCCCTTTTGCGTCATTTATTGATGTTGAGTTAGCAACGCTTAGCAACAACAAATATACAACGTCCGGTTAGAGTTTCAAAATAAAACGCTGGCGTTTAGAAACATCGCTGTGAAACGTTGCAGTTCGCTTTAGGCAACAAAAAGATCGTGGTTTGTGTTTAAATAACTACGGACGTCACTTGCGTCAATTAACTTGCCTAAATAAAAATGGCGGATGGATCTTGACCGTGTGTCCATATGTGGCGAGACAGGGAGTGAGAACGGGTTGCACAGAAAGGAGGAGGCAACAGGACGCAACGTTAAATGTTCAGTGACTGAAGGTCTGCAGAGGACGACGTTCTTCCTTAAAGACCCTTTCCGAAAAGAAGCGAAGGTTTGCGCTGCGCTGGAAGCTGGGTTGAGCGCAAATGTTCATCTACTTTGACAGCAGCGTGCGTGTGAGCTCGCCAAGCGATGTGGTGCTCGACGCAGCAACAAACCGCCGTGTTGTGGCACACGCCGTTGAAAATAGCGTGCTTCGTAGCGCAGCGGCGCTGTCGGTGCGGCGGGTCTGAAAGGTTACATGTTTGCTATGCTTTGTTTACGTTGCACTGAAAGTTCGACTCAACGCCACGGCATCGACTGTAAGTGACACGATCATATTTAATTCCCTACCAACTTGTTATTTAACTCAGTTAGTACGTACGACCTTTACTTTGACGTGCAAAAGCCGGTGGTGATGCCGCAGGTGCTGCATCAAGGTTCATGTAGTTATTCGCTCCTTTAGCAGCAAGTTTTTGCACAGATTATTCTTCAGCTCTTAAATAACGCCCTGGTCAGTCTTGGTGTACCCGAAATGCTCTCACGCTGCCAACTTCCTTTGGTGGAAATAAAGCTTCACGGTTGGGTCCCTCTGCCTCGTGAACAGTAGGAGCCTCCATTAAGCTGGTGCAGAGGAGCCTTTACGATTAATTAACCGTGAGGGTTTAAAGGGCGGTTAATCGCCGCGTCCCTAGAGGGCATCTTGAAAGTATTGTTGTGTGACGGGGAGCCAGCAGGACGTCAAAAACCTACAACAAAACAACACCAAGGTCAAAAGTACACTTAAGTATGTGTACCTGCTGTTGTAGAAAAACAAAAGGATTCATGGGGTTTCTCTTTAAAAATGCTCTCTGAGTTTATGTAACAACCTGAGCATTGGCTTCAGCTGCTGCTTCTCCAGAACTACTTGTCGGACGGGCAAATGGCTTTAGAAACACTCTCCTTCTCCAACAGTCCTCCGGGAGACTGAAAATGGGTACGGATATCTCGTCTCCGCAGCTTCAAGTGTGGCTGTTCAGAACAGCTATAAACGCTTTTGATATCCAACGTGGTCTGACAACACGTTTAGCGAACCCAAGCCTAAAATCAGCCGAGGTTTTTACAGGAATTCACAATGCCGTCTCCGTCTGGAACAACATCAGACCGCTGCATCTGCACACCTGCAAAGGAAAACAGGCGTGAGAGAGGGAAGCCATGAAGGAGTACAGAAGAGGTAGAAGCATAACAGAAAATAAGAACCGGTATTAGCAGGTGAAGACTAACAGTGGAGTGGTTTTCTCAGTGTTTTATACAAAACAAAAAGTTTGAATAAATGTTTCTTCACTCACTCAATCACTCAGGTGGAAAATGTCTTTGCCGATACAGACAGAGACGTGATAAACAGAGCTGGAAACACGCTGGGCCAAATAAATATGGACGTGGGCTGAGCACGATCAGACTGATGAATGGCTCTGTCTCGGAGCACAGCAGTTTCAAAAACAAAGTACCTTTTCAGAGTCTGAAATGTTTCTGGGAAAACATCCGCCCACCTCCAGAAACATCGATGCAGCCTCGTGTTGGTGGTTTATGGCTGGCGGTCGGTTCGTTGGCGCGTCGCCAAATGTTCCCCTTTTGTTTCTGTCTTTAGATGGAAAAGTGAGTCATGGAGAACCCTGGCTGACTCTGAAAGATAAAGACCTCTGTCAGAAGTAGTCAGTATATTTGTTGAAAGACTTGATTGTGCTGGTGGGTGTTTTTCACCACGGATGGCACCACCTGCCTGTCGAGCTGTGCACTCGCTGCACGTGAACATGTGTTCTGGGGGAGTGGCTTTAAAAGGGAGGGTTGGGATTTCTTTGGTTGCATACTTCTCAGAAGTCTCTTGCTAGACAGCTTTACGTAAACTCGGGGTAGATAATTATTCCAGCAAGCAGTTCACATCAGCCGGCAGTGATGGTTCTAGAAGATTTGCTCCGATAATAAGAGATGTGTAGAGCTCGCTAACCGGGCAAGGCTGATCATGTTGGGAGTGAGCAAGACATTTGGCTACCTCCCGTACTCAAGAGTTTGAAGTCCCAAATTCTACTTGGACATGTTCTCCCTCATCCACTAACCATTTCCAGTCGCTTCGCCTTGGCCGTTTATTTTAAAGCTACTGTCAACACCGGCAGATGTTTCACAATAAATGCCCAGCAGGACATCGAGGGATGAAGTTGTGGAATATTAGAAAGGTACTATTGTCACACAGCGAAATTCATTCTCTGCTTTTAACCCATCCAAGGGAGCTGCGGTGTCGCACGGGGAGAACATGCAAACTCCACGTTCGTATGATGTGACGTATGGTGGCGATGGAGCAGTGGATAAGACACATGCCTTTGGTGTGAGAGACTCGGGTTTGAATCCACTGTGAGACACCATTGTGTCCCTGAGCAAGACGTTTAACCCCTCGTTGCTCCAGAGGCTGCGACCTCTGACATGTACAGCAGCTGTAAGTCGTTTGGATAAAAGCGTCAGCTAAATGAATAAAAGTAAATGTGACTCTGTTGTTACTGATAGAACTGCTGAGGAAAATGACATTATACTGGTTTTATCTAGTCCTGCTTCTGTCAGCCATCAAGCCAAAGAAAGCCAGTTTCATTTCAGATGCTTTCCCAGAGACAGTTTTAATTATTCTCCGTTTTCTGTTTCTGCGTTCAGCAGGTGAGCAGTGAGGACAGACAGAATCAGTCTCCTGCTGTTATACTGCTGTCGTTTTGTGCCGTGTGGCGGTAAAAAAGCTGATTTGTTGCCCCTTTAAGATTGATTTGAAGGTCAGATGGAAGTGTCGGCGGTGACCGAGGCAGAGACAGTAAACAGCAGGGACACGAGCCGAGGGCCGGAGACGCTGTGAGGAAAGTAAATGGCTTCATTTGCTGGCGCTGCAGAGAGACATACACCGCCTCGCTTTACTGCCGCTGACACTCAGCGTTTCACGGTTGCCTCTTGTCAATGTCTGCCTTCTGATTGGATGAGTGTCACCTTCCTTTTATTCCTAATTAGACGACCAGAAAAAGGTGAATTTGTTGGCCTTTTCTCCTCAGCCGACCTCTGAACGTCTTCAGCCGTCACAGTAACCGATGAGCTGGAGATGAACTATGTGACATAATCTAATTAAAGTTGTCTTAACTCTTTATCTGGATCCACATCATCGATTAACTGCCCAGGCAACTGTAACCCACAGCAACCGACATGAGAGGGAGGCGATGTTTTATTCTTTAGTTTGCTTAAACTCTTCCTCTTTTCTCTCCTCCTCTCTGTCTCTGCAGGGCGGGGTTTGAACAGGATATCGAGGGCGACCACTCGCTTCATCCAGACAGCTGCCACGGTAAGATAAACCTGGGATTTTACGGCCACAATGGTGGCGAAAAAACAGTTATAAAACGCAGTGTAAACATTGTAAAAGTCAGTGGATTGTAAAACCACAGCAATGATACAGGCAATAAACTGGGCAATTCATGAGATGAATGAGACGGTGAACATTTTAAGGAGAGAAATGTGTTTTTATGCTGCAGAATCTGACTGTGCTGGTGTTGTTTTTTGTGCAGCTGATGTGTCGGCGACCACACGGAACCAGGAGTCTGCAGCCGACTCCCCCCACCGTAAGTTTTACTCAAGATGAGCAGCGAGGGGTCACGGGAAAGAGATGATGAAATAACACGAACGAGGATAACGTCCACTCTCTGTGTGGGAGTCAAACCGTGGACCTGCATCAACATGTGGTCGCTTGTTTAAGTTGAACTTGCGATCGGTCAGGTGTTCGTTTCCTCCTCCAGCGGCTACACGGTGCTTCATGTGGAGTCGTGTTTGTGTCAGCTGATGAAGGTGGTTCCTCTCTCTGTTAAAACGCTCCACTCAACACGTTCTCACTCCCGACTCGTCACCTATTGACGCTAGATCAAGGCCCTTTGGCGTCGCTTTTCAACGTCCTGAGTTCCTCTTTAGCGCCATTTTTAAACGTTTAAGGCTCCGGCGTCAAGTCAACAACGCTTAGCAACAACAAATACGCAACGTCCGGTTAGACTTTCAAAATAAAACGCTAGTGTTTCGAAACATTGGCATTTTGAAACGGCACGTTATTAAAGAACGTTTTAGTTTGGTGGGGGTTAGGCAACAAAACTACCTGGTCAAGGTTCGGAAAAGATCCTGGTTTGGGTTAAAATAACTACGTACGTCAGTTAACTTACGTAACTCGCGTAACTACATCCACCTCCTTACTCAGTCTGTTCTGCTAAATATCTAATACCTGCCTTTACCATCAAAAACTGACGCTACAGGGCTTCCCCCACTGTGTTATAAACTGACGCCGGTGGGTCTTGACCACGCGTCCATCTGTGACGAGTCGGGGCTGCTCCACTATGTTCACCAGCTGAGTCTGTGTGCTGTTTGCTGCTGACCAGGTCATGTACCGCGTTTTTGTACAGCTGCTTTTCTGGAAACGACACAAAGTTTATATCATATATTGGTATTATAAGAATATTGATTATAGCTGTGACAGATTGAAAATTTACATTGTTGACTTTAAGATAAACTATGCAGTAAGTCACGGGCCTCAGTTGTGACTCAACGTGGGAAACGCCCACCCAGATACTTGACTCTGTTTCCACGATTGTGTCTAAAAACGGTTTGCAGCTGCAGTGTCGTTACAGTTTAAAATACTTCTTCCATCACTGACAGACGGGGGTCCAGCAGATTTATTAAATAATCCTTCTACCGGGAGTGTGAATGTTCCAAAATACAAATAAACTCAAAGCTGAGGAGAGAAACTGGAGGGTTTTTGGAGAGCGGTCCGAGGAACTTCCTCATCCCTGCTCGACCCCTCCGCCAACGAGCTCAAACTCAACCGGAAGAAATTCGGTTATTACCGCTCGATTGACTCGTGTTGACGTACAGTAGCTCGTCACTCGGTTTGACATTATTACCCTCCGCTCGACTGCAATCCAGCAGATCAAAGCGGCGCCTCGCTGCACGGCCTGCTCTGTATTCACGGCGGCATCTTGGCTGCTACCTGACTGTCAGGAGTCCTGCTTGTAAACCGGCAGAGGTATTGTCATTCACAGAGCGACGGCAGACCCATGCAGTGAATCCCATTAAGACTCTGTAAGCTGCATTACTGTGATTAAAGCCACAGAGGGGACAGAGAGACGGCAGGACGGAGCGTAAACAGAGATCGTGGTCTATTTGCCTTGAAGTGACTTTCAGGAACACTTGAAGTGAACTTGAGTGGCTGCATCAGGTCAGCAGGAACAACAGCAGTGAAAGAGAAGAAGAAGAGGAACAGGAGAGGGTCGCCACACTGTGAAAGGTACAATGAATATAGAGGGTTAGGAAAAAAGCAACGAGATAAATGATTAGTTTGAAGAAAACCGGCTCGGTTTGGTGACGTTTGGGCTGATCTGAGTGATTCCTGCAGGGAGCTTGTAGCAGGTTTGTACCTGAGCAGCCTATCAGAGAGCTGCAGCTTCTAAACTAAACACAATGAAGTCCTTTTTTCAAAGAGCAGAGGATCTCTGTCTCAGAGAGCAGCTCGTTTTGTATTCTGCCACGTTAATTGCATTCACCTGGCATCTAAATGAGGCCCTGTTAGAGGACTAGAATGAAAAGTACCTATTTAGAAAAAGACAAGAGAGGAGCTGTGAGAGCAGAGAGCTGCTGTCCTGGAGATATCAGCCCACTGCACTTCAGTTAAATCAACTGACAATCTAGTGTTCGTAAAAATCTGCTGCACTTTAGGTTGGAAGTTACAATCAAATATCAAATTTAGTGACTCAAATAATGTCAGATCCTGCTGAGCATTCACTGAACTCATTTTCTTACAGTAGAAGCATTTATTCCAACCAGTGTTGGGCGGTAACGCATTACTATAATAATATTCCCTTTTCCCCAGTAACTAGTAGTGTAACTAATTACTTTTCTAAATTTACTAATTCAAGTAACGCTGCGTAACTGAACGCACCATCCTTGACGTGAAAGCGCGTCAGCTCAGCTGCACCGGACCTTCTGTTGTTCATGTCCGCTGAGAGCCAAACACTAAAGGAGCAATGGAGAACGAGAGAGAGGCGTTCTTTCCACAGCTGGAAGTAGCTGCTGCCATTATTGTGTCACAGTCTAAAGTGCAATTTATACTGCGTAGCCTCTGCGTAGCCCCCTAACCTACGCTGTAGCCTGACGTGCACCTCCTCAAAAATGTAACTACACGTCGAGGCGACGCAGACCGTAAGCTCTGTGATTGGTCGGCTGGGCAGCCTCGCAGTGCCTCTGAGCCGACAGGAAGTGCCCGTGCTTTGAAGTAACTTTTACTAGCGGCCAAAATGGCGGCTGTGACACGGTGGATCAATATATTTGACCATCACAACCCGAGCAAAATGACTTGTTTCACTATCAGAATGTGATCCACGTGGTCGATAACATTTGACACAGCTACACCAGCCGCACGTATACAATTTTACCCCCATTCCCGTCAGGGAAGGGCTAAACCGGAAGATAACCTGCTCGCCCGGAAAAAGTCAGTGGACGCTGTGGCGCTACTGCCGACTATCTGTTTGGGGGTGTAATTGCAGAATGATGGACACACCTATGCACAAGTATAAATGCGTAGCTACGCACGTAGACCCTACGCAGGAGTATAAATGGGCCTTAAAGCTTGATTTATACTCCTGCGTAGGGTCTACGTGCGTAGCTACGCATTTATACTTGGACCTTGTCTGAAACGAGATGTAGATGCTCCTGTCTCTTTAAGACAGAAAGCAGCTTTTAAGAAAAAACAGCTGAAAACAGAGCGTTCAGAACAGGAGGGAATCTGAGGTTTTTGCTCACAGGGATTTCTTTTAAATACTTTAACCTCATTTTTTGAAGCTTTGGCCATGTTTAACATGAACATCCAACATTATAACGTTGTAGATAAGTCATAAAATATGGAAAAGCATAATAGGTCTCCTTTAAAATCCTCTAATTTATTCCAGTAAAAGCTAAAGTTAGCATGCTAACCGTCAGACTTTCATGTATGTATTTAATTTCAGCATAAATTTACAGCTGGATGTGTTTTAAATGTTGGCAAGCTGACGTTGTTCTGCGCTGCATGAACAGTAAACATTAGCTCGTTAGCTTACATAGCTAATGCCAGCCACGTAAAATGCTGCGACTTATCTAGCTTACACACCGACTCTGCATCATTAGTTTCGGATTCTGTGATGCCTTCACAGCTAACCCTATGTCTGGTGCATTTGACTGGTTATTTTTGGTTTGGTTAGGCTGCTGTGAAAGTTGGTGTGGACCAATCAAACCAGACGAGCTACAGGACCGTGTGATAGTTGTTGTCTCGCATGACTCACGCGATTTTTCACACGCTGTCAAGCCACACATTACTTTTCTCACGCAGTGAAATACAAATGTATAACTGATAAGATAGCTGTGATAGTAATCAGCTGGACCCACTGGCGCTGTGAGTCCAGACTTTTTAAATGGTCCAGACAGCTGTGACGAGTGGAAACGTAGCTGGTAGAGTTTCACAACATAAATATCTAAAAACTGAAGCGCAGCCTGCTCTGTTATGGGACAGCGAGCTGCACTTTATGATGTGCTGAAGTTAACATCTGTGGTGAGTTTTCTGCCTGAACACAAGTGTTCAGTTAGTTTCCGTTTCACTTGCAACATGCAGTCCCAAACTGGGTTGGTCAAACGGTCTGAAGGGAAAATGTTTCTACCAGCGGATCAATAACGTAACGCACAGCAGAGTAAAGAGCAGATAGACTTCTCATTAAATAATGACGTTTGTCTGGTAATGATATGACTTTTTTCTGCTGAAACACAGGAGCTATTAAAGTCCAGGAGTTTATCACTGAATTAAATTAAATAATTAATCATTGAGGTTAAAAGGAGCAGCGACGGTCAGCAGCTTCCGGGTCGAAGCTCTCCGCCTGTTCGGATCATATCAGCAAAACAACAATGGCGGAACCTGTGAATCTTTTCACTATCATGTCTTTCTTTAGTGAGGCACCCTTGACGGTGAAAAAGGGTTTAAATTCGTTCAACTCAAACAGAGTGGTTAGTGTAGCTCATCATCCAGGTGGCATAATTAAGGGTAGAGTTTGAATCGTCACCTGCCTCCTGAATTTTGTTTATCTTTATATAAAAAAAGTCACTATAAAATGGTGCAGAAAATTCATCAGAATGCAGGAAATAAAAATAAATTTTCAGATAATTCAGCATTAAAGATTTCTAAAAAATAGTGTTAAAATTTCGTCTCGTGGGTTAAGTGTCTCGTCACACCCCTCGTGATAGTGGTTTGTGATTTTAACAGCATTTAAAAGCTAAAGTCACACGAAAAGCTATATTTACCTGAACCGTGTCCTGAAACAAACGACCTGCAGTAATTTATTAATCTGGATAATCATGCCTGAACAGAGGTGTGTCTTACTTTGTGTGCACTTCATTATCAAAAGGTGAAAGAACACAGTCACTATCCCCAATTTGACGCAGAATGGCATCACCAAACTGTCCAATAAGAGTTCCCCATCAGAATTTGTTCTTCATCCAGACCAACAGGGTTGTTAAAGAGGAGCCAGGTCGCCTCACATCGACGAGCGACATCTGGACACTGCTGCAAAGAGCCAGTAAAATGTCTCTGATCGCACCTTTAATGTTTTCAGAATGTGTTTGTCTCAATGTGGTATTCAGTGTGCTTCAGAATATGCACATTTACACACCTGCAGTGCAGCTAGAGGACAGAAACATTACGCTTAATGTTTCCCCACAAACTGAGCTCAGGTGCGTTTATATGTAGCTGCTGTAGCTTCACCTCAACCTCTAATTTGCCTCCTTAATCGCTGAAACAGCAGCAGGATGTGAGAGTAAAGAGAGAGCCTGCAGTCTCCTGCATACTAGGTTATAAAACAATGACTTCCTGCCTGATTTTCCCCTCCATAAATATTACTTTGCAGGCAGAGCTGCACCTTGCTGTGCTGTGATTAGCCCCGACTGACTGGAGTGATTACAGGCACAGCAGATTTAAAGCAGCGGCAGACGAGAACAATGCTCGCAGATTCATTTACATACTTCCACCGATTCATCTCTCGACTCGCGCTAATTGTGCCGTGATGCACCGTGTCATTTAAGTTTTAGATTTTATTGACGCCTGCGGGGATTACCCAGGGAGTTAATGGCACCATAGCAGAATAACAACTGGCGACAGCAGCCTCAGCACACACTTAGCGTTAGCGTTAAGAATGGCAGCACGCTCATTCTTAACGCTTCCATTGTGAAACTCCAACTTAAAAATGCAGCGATTAAGCCCGGGAGTGAATGGTGGTGGTGCTTTTATACAGTAGGACCGACAGCAGGCACTTCCTCCATAAAGGCGTCTGAGGCATTAACTTCATGGTGTCGGGCAGCTGGGCATGAAGGACTCTGAACACAATGAGTGACGGATGTTTTAGCCAGTGTGCGCCCGAATCTATCTGCCGCTCTATGCTAGAGTGGCTGTCGTTACTGTAATGACATCGTTTGGCGGGGAACTATTCCTGTAATGACGTTTTCTCTGCAAATTGGTTATTTAATGCACTGCGAGGGAGGCCCCCGCGGGTTTAGCTCGGCTCTGAATGGACATAAATTGGCCATTATGCTGCAGTGTGCCATTACAGGGTAGTTGTATATTAGATGAGAGTTGACATTGTGCAGAATGAGTTCTGCAAATGCAAATTATGATGGTTCTTGGCCGACATGAACGCCGTCTGTGTGCTGTCTGTCTGTGACCTTTACGTTACTTATTGTAATGTCGGGGAAGTTTACTCTGCTGTTGAGCTCATCAGTGTCAGGCTAAATAATGAACAATTAAAATGGGCTTCATGTCCTTAAAGTGGACTTCTTCAGGAAGTTGACAGCAGCAGGCTGGCTGTGATGGTGATAGGACTTCACCGAGCGTCCTCATCGTAGACATGCAGCTTTATGCACAAAAGTGTACATACAGTTGTCAACACGAGTTTACGTCTACACTTAAAGGTTCAGTGTGTAAGTTTTAGTGACATCTAGTGGTGATTGTCTCAAATTGCAACCCAGAGACTCACGGTGCATTCATGTGCTCCTCCCATTTCCCAAGTTGCGAAGTCGTTCTTCCGACTTCAGTGTGTGTTCACATGCTCATGCACATGGACGCCGCTACAAAGATTTGTTGGATTAGCATTATCAGAGCGTATATACAACACGCAGACATCTAGTTCACTCTGCATGGACAGCAAAATAACCATAATACAAATGACATGTTTGCAAAATATGTACGTGCAGGATGTTATTTAGCAAGTTCGGCATGTTGTTTCTCTTTTTGCAGTAAAGATTTAAGGAGGGAAAAAAAAGATTCTGATTATTCCGATAGCACGTGAATGCACCATCAGTCTCCGATCACCCTTCCCTTTCCGAGCATGCAGGAGAAGCACCGTATCTGGATTAGGTCGTCTTTTCTGGGATTAAGATGAACAGCCTTTATCCAGAGAGTTATGAGAGGTGGACGGTCTGTGTTTGAAAGCAGTTTTGTTGACTTTAACTTAAGTTCGTCCCGCTGTCAGAGTTTTAGCAGACTTCAGTGTAACTTGGCGTCTTCGCGTGCGTGGAGGACACAGTCGGAGTGCGCTTGTGGTGAACCTCTCCTCCCCCGGGCAGCGTCTGGCTGTTCTGCAGCAGCATTTTGGGGATTTCTGTGGCCTCGAGGGGAACGATGGTGTGACTCACATGAACACAACAGCGTCTTCTGCTCTTAATGGCATGAAAGAGAGAATTTGACATTTAGAGGATACTTAGCAGCTCAAATGCTGTTTAATTGAAGTCTTATCACTCAACAGCAACAGCCAGCCTGACATTTAAGTTAAATGTATGCACTATTTCAAATCATGTCCTCCTCCAGTGGACAGAAATGAATCAGAATGTTGTTGTCAATTTTCTTAAAAAAAAATGGCAAAATGTTCCTTTATTATTCAGCAGTCATCATTCTCTAACAGCCTGATACAAAAATGTAATTGATGTTTTTGTCTTTAGTCAGACACGGGACTGAAAATAATTCAATAATAACTTTTAGCGCAGTCCTGTCTACTTACATGGTTTCTGGTGGCCAGTATGAGCAACACTTCCTCCAAATACATTTAGAAGTAAACACAAAGCAAGTTAATGAAAGTGTCAAGGGGGTTTATTTGTCGTTATACAACACAAGGTTGTTTAATGAAAAGAAAGTTTGTAGTCCCTTCATGCTGCACACACAGATGATAATATATTACATTAATAAAATGAAATTAAACAACATAGCCTATGTTATAAAATTTACATCTGGAGAGAAAGTGAACAGCAGCAACATGTTGATAATCTGGTTTCATCTTCACATTAAACAGTCTGACATTTGGGTAGCAGAGTCCATCTAGACTGTGTTGGAACACGGTCTGCCCAGCGAGTGCTTGCTGTGGCAGATCTCTGATGTGGGCACGACGGTCTCTGATTTCCGTTGTTTGAGTCCCGTTTTGTCCAGCCTCGAGTCCAAGCTGGTCCAACATGGCTCCTATCCCGGCTCTCTTTCCTCTCCCGCTGGGGTGCCTGGTCCAGGTCTGCTGCTTTTTGATCCAAAAACCCGGTCTTCCTTTTGGCAATGACTGTATTACTGTCAGAAGAAACCTGGAAATAAAGAGATGAAAAACAAAAAGGAGATTTGAAGGAGCTGCAAGCTGCACGTCCTAAAAATGTTCATAATGAACGAATCGGTAAAATGTTCACATTTATGCCAAATTATCCAACTTCCACATTATTAAACTCATTACATTTAACTGAAACCAGGATCTTTCCCCGACCTTAACCAAAGACCAGGAGTGCTGCACACCTCTCCTGCTCGGGGTGGTTTCATTATTTAGTAGACGTTTTCCTCACGCTGTGTATCAACATCCAAAAGTTTTCTTATTGATATCTGGTTCACGATTTAAACCGGACTGCAGAGACCTGATCCGACGCTCACATCAGCCCACATAACCCCCCCACCCCCGTCCATCTGTTCTGAGGTCACACTCACATCGCCATAGCAACCTCGTAAGCTTTCACTCCCAGCATGCCGTGCTCACCTTCCATTTCTCCTGCAGCTCAAAGTAGCGTGGGAAGTTGTTTTTATACTGAGCAGCTGAGCACACACACTCACACACCCACGTACATGTACACCTGCACACACAGCTACACACACACCTGCACACACAGCTACACACACACTCACACACCCACGTACATGTACACCTGCACACACACAGCTGCACACACACAACTACACACACTGAAAAGCTGCACGTCCTCCCTGCGTGACTGAAACCTGGAGATCCAGTGTAGGTGATGGAGCAGAAATGTCAGCTCTGAGGCTCACTGTGCGTTTGTGGACGGATTAATGGCTAAAACCATGAGCTGCATTCACAAGCGTGTCTCTAAGTGAAACAAGGCCGTAGGTCAGGACGTCTCCATTAGATCCTCTTCTCTGCTGGAGGAGGTGAAGAAACAGGAGGCGGGCGTCCTCCTCACCTCGGTCAGTCCTAAAGAGCCTCGTATCCATTTTTAAAAACTACCTCTGACTGAGTGGTGTAGGACAGCTTCAAACAACACACAACTCATGTTGTCAATTGCACAACCCAGTTTCCATAAAAGTTGGGCTGCTTGGTAAAATGTACGTAAAAACAAAATGTGATGAAATATTTAATAAAACTTAGAACAAAGACAAATGATCAAATGTTGAAACTGAAATTCTTTTGTTTTTTTTGGGAAATTATATGCCCGTTTAGAATATGAACACCAGTCCAGTTTAGTACCTGGACTCTTTTCCTGTGGAGCCCTGCTGTACTAATCTGTGCAGAATGTGGTTCGGCATCGTCTTGCTGAAATATGCAAGCCCGTCCCTGAGGAAGACTTTGTCTTCTTGGCAGCATATGTTGTTCCAGCACCTGTAAATATCGTTCAGCATTAATGGTGCATTCACAGATGATGCACTTATGCACGCCCATACCATCATAGATGCTGGCTTTTACACTGTGAACTGATCACAAACCAGATTTAAGTTGCCTGAAGAAGAATCCGTCTCTTAGCATTAACGCCCACCAACCCTCCAAATGCAGGTGGATTTCAGCCACAGTTCCTCCCACTGGCCATGTTGAATACTTGTAGTCTTCTCAAAAGGCTTCTGCACTAACAAACCCATTGCAATGTGACACAACTCCAATGAGTACTTCCTGCACACCGTGTTTGCCCATTGGGCCATTCGTGAAGCTTACTGCCTAGCGCGAGTGGGCAACGATCTGATCCCTTTAACCCGGCGATAAATATTCCAGTCTCCTCGCCTTTACGGTTTATGTAGTCTTGATTTGGGTGTGTACGGAGGGGTCAGTTACATTTAAAAGGGTTGTAAATATAGTTCAAGTACATTTTAGCACGCCGTGGTCAACTTTAATGATGTAAAACGGAATTTCCCAACAACAAAATTGTGTCTAGTGGAATTGCTGTGTGGCTAGTTACTTTGGAAAAGCACTAGCCACAGTGGCAGGTGAGAAACTGTATGTGTGGATTACTTTCCGTGGAAACGACGGCTGCGGCAGCTGGGTCTGAAATCAATGAGCAGGAGGACGTTCCACCAAGTGATGTTGGCGTATTCAGAGATCTGCAGCAATTACTTTGACACCGCAGAGTAGTGTTGTAGTACTCGAGACCGGTCTTAAGACCACTTTTTGATGGTCTTGGTCTCGTCTCGGACTCGACATTTTTGTACTCGGTCTCGTCTCGGTCTCGAACACCGAGGACTCTGGATTTTATTTTAAGACTATAACTTTGGGAATATCAATAAATTTTGCATTGTCTGATTTATTTGTTAACATCCCAACTTTGAGTGGATGGAAAACTTATTGCTTCAAATGCAACCAATAAGCCTAATTAAAAATATTAGTCATTACCATTAATACACTTTGGTAGTAAAAAATATTTGAATGATTTATTATTAAAATGTTCCCACCATGAGTTTTGTTTTTTATTACAGACAAATATGTGTGTTGACAAACAGCTCTTACTGTTTGTATGTGGGTGTTTTAATGGGAATGTGGATCTTTCAGATCAATCTGAGAAGCACCTTCGACCTCGTTCCACATTTTATTGTGTGTCATTTAATGTGGGGAACTGGTCTTAGTCTCGATAAACTCAGGTCTTGACTACAACACTACCACAAGAGGTATCAAAACCAACAGAAGCGACGGCAGGAAGTACAAAGATAAAATAAACCAGTTTTATGTCTGTCCGTGTTATCGTGCTGCAGCTGGCGTGTTAACGGCAGCACAGGAATACATCAACCAGCGGTCTTTATCTCTGTTGTTGAAATCAACAAGCTCACTTTCAGCTCTCGACTCTCCATAAGAGACAATATCCTAATTACAGTGTGTACAACAGACAGACAAAGAGTGTGATTAAACTGCACGAGTGTTTCTGATGTGCTTCTGCACAAGAACAAAAACGAAAGAGTGTGTGAGCATCGAGTAAAAGTGTGTGTGTGCGATCAGTGTGATCATTGCCTGGCGAGAGGTTTTGTTGCTACGAGTGTGTCTTTTCATTGTGTGTGTGTTCATCAGTGAGCAGGCAAAAGAGCCATCACTGCGCAGTTAAGTGTTTTTTAATGAGCTGGAGCTCTTACAAGTGGACTGCGTGTGCCGTGCGGCTCCTGCCGAACGGGCGGGGACGAGGGGTTCAGGGAAGCAGCCAAAAGCAAGTTGTACTGACGCTAATTATCTTCATCTTCTCCCCGCGGCGAGCAAAATGAGGCGAAGAATGAAAGCAGCTTCTCTGGATGAGTTCCAGGCCGCCGTCGTGTACGAGCATCCAGCCGGTGTCGGACGGTGATGGTGCTGCGTCGGGGGATTTATACGAGCTCACGTATTGTTCATGGTGAAGCTATAAATGACAGAACAGTCGGCAGTTTATGTGGTGCTCGTATATAACCGCCGAGTTCTGCTAAAGGTGATCAGATAGGAGCAGGTGAAATACAAGTACATTACGTTCAGCGTCAGCCAACAGTGAGACATGTGAAAGTTAAAACTCAATGCTGAAATTGATTAATTTCACAATCTGATTTATTAACAAGTTGTTTTTACCAAGCCGGAAGTTTCCAGTCAGAGACCTGATGTGAACGCGGAAGTCCCTGAAACCTGCTTTTTATCGAACGGCCAGCGGGGGGCGACTCTTCTGGTTGCAAAAAGAAGTCCGGCTCCATTAGAAATGATGGTAAAATGTTTCTACTTGTCAGCTGATTTATTCCCTCAGTAAACACTTTCCTGATGAGTTTCTGGTCTCAGTCGCTAGTTTCAAGTCTTCTTCAACACAGCATGATGTTCATTTAGTAAATTATGGTCCCATTTAGAGGAACAGACACCAGGAAGCAGCCGGTATGGTGCATTACATTTGACATGGGAAGTTCAAAATCGTAAATTTCAAAAGGAACGCCCCCTTAATTTCCGACATGGGCAACCGCACTGCCCCGCCTTCATAATCCAAGATGGCTGTCTGTGTGAAAGCTGTAGTTTATACTGTTTATTAGTGACTCATAGAAATGTTCGTCATGTGGACGTGTTGCTGCAGTGTTTGGTGTGAGTAAATACCGCACGATGTGTTTTTTATATCAACCGGCGAATCGACAGCTAACCTGGCTATTTGTGAACAATGGCTGGCCGAGCGTGACGTCATTCCCAGCTCCGACCTCCGACTTACAATGTAAATGGAACGCAGCATTAGCTCCACCGTCTCGTCCAAATACGGTCACGTCTGGTGCCGGCGGTTGCAAAAACTCAACACGGCGGCGGCCTATTGGCCAAACTCGAGGCTTCAAAACGCATAACATAAACAATGACCGTCGCTGCTTTCTGTTATTTATTAAATTAATCGACTTCACACAGCTGGTCCAAAGCGAGACTAAACACTAAACCCACTCACCAAGGGCGTCACTTTGTGTTGAAAAGTGCTGACAAAACCTTTTAAACAGTCCGCAGCACATCTGATTTTGGTAAATATAACAGGGGATCGCTATGAGGTCAGAGTGGTTATTAACAAATTAAGGTGCGTCTGGAACCTGCAACACCATGTCAATCGAACAAACGCCAAAACCACATCTACTGTAGAGAAAGCACCAGCGCTGTTAGTCAGCCCAGCGATAACAACAGACCTATCCAACAGGGGGGTGCATCTTCACTGGTCTCCCGATTCGATTCCTCGATGCATCACCTCAAGGGCGGGAATTTCTAGGCACCTCATGAAGGATTATGACGCTACGATGTGATTGTAAAACGAACAGGATGAAGATTCACTCCACCTTAATATATCTGTTCCTCCTTTTGTCTCGTGTTTGTTTCTTGTCTTGTAAGTTGATTGTTGTAATCTTGTACTGACCACCGTGGGCCTTGAGAAATGGTATTTGGTTTGTTGTGTCCTCGATATGTGGATGAATGACGACAAGCGAAATTGAACTGGCAGCCAAAAAAACGTCCTGAAGAGGAGATGTTAGCTAACGTTAGCCACCAACGCCTCTTTCGCCGTCACCTACTGCCGCCTGTCATGTAGCTGTCCTTTGAAGAAGGATGAGAGGACGCTCGCTAAGCGCTGTCATGCTGCCCAGTGTGCGGGTGAAAATCATTAACTTTAGTTGTGCATTGATTTTATTGATCATATGTGAATTTTAGTTGCTGCAGTCACTCATTCAGCAGCTGTCTGTACCGAACAGGGAGAACCACGCGTCTCTGTCGTGTGCACGCCACAGACGGTCCGCAAATCTGTGTTTCGCCTTTTTCCTTTTTCTACCTGTAGGGAACACGTTATACTTGGAGTTTTTAAGTTCTACCAGTAGTTTTTATGTTCTGCTCACATGTTGTACCTGTAGGGAACATGTTCTACTTCGAGCTCATAAGTTCTACCAGTAGTTTATATGTTCTGTTCACATGTTCTACCTGTAGGGAACACAGAGTTTTTAAGTTCTAACAGTAGCTTATATATTCTGTTCACATGTTCTACCTGTAAGGAACACGTTCTACTTGGAGTTTTTAAGTTCTAACAGTAGTTTTTATGTTCTGTTCACATGTTCTACCTGTAGGGAACATGTTCTACTTCAAGCTCATAAGTTCTACCAGTAGTTTATATGTTCTGTTCACATGTTCTACCTGTAGGGAACACGGAGTTTTTAAGTTCTAACAGTAGCTTATATGTTCTGTTCACATGTTCTACCTGTAAGGAACACGTTCTACTTGGAGTTTTTAAGTTCTAGCAGTAGCTTATATGTTCACATGTTCTACCTGTAGGGAACATGTTCTACTTGGAGTTTTTAAGTTCTAACAGTATGTTCTGTTCACATGTTCTACCTGTAGGGAACACGTTCTACCTGAAGAGAACACATTCTACTTAAAGCTTATAAGTTCCACCAATAGTTTATATGTTCTGTTCACATGTTCTACCTGTAGGGAACACGTTCTACTTGGAGTTCATAAGTTCTAACAGTAGTTTTTATGTTCTGTGCACATGTTCTGCCTGTAGGGAACACGTTCTACTTGGAGTCAATAAGTTCTAACAGTAGCTTATATGTTCTGTTCACATGTTCTACCTGTAAGGAACACGTTCTACTTGGAGTTTTTAAGTTCTAGCAGTAGCTTATATGTTCACATGTTCTACCTGTAGGGAACATGTTCTACTTGGAGTTTATAAGTTCTAACAGTAGTTTATATGTTCTGTTCACATGTTGTACCTGTAGGGAACACGTTCTACCTGAAGGGAACCTGTTCTACTTGGAGCTTATAAGTTCCACCAGTAGTTTATATGTTCTGTTCACATGTTCTGCCTGTAGGGAACACGTTCTACCTGAAGGGAACACGTTCTACTTGGAGTTTTTAAGTTCTAACAGTAGTTTTTATGTTCTGTTCACATTTTGTATCTGTAGGGAACATGTTCTACTTGAAGCTTATCAGTTCCACCAGTAGTTTATATGTTCTGTTCACATGTTCTACCTGTAGGGAACACATTCTACTTGGAGTTTATAGGTTCTAACAGTAGCTTTTATGTTCTGTTCACATGTTCTACCTGTAGGGAACACGTTCTATTTGGAGCTTATAAGTTCCACCAGTAGCTTATATGTTCTGTTCACATGTTCTACCAGTAGAGAACACGTTCTATTTGGAGCTTATAAGTTCCACCAGTAGTTTATATGTTCTGTTCACATGTTCTACCTACTTTCTTACTGTCAGTGAAATATCGCTCTTGTAAACTGCTGCTCTGCTGTGTGTAACAGACGTGGCCGAGGCGACACGTAGTCCACACGCCTGCTTGATTGCTTTTCTCTGCTGTCTCTTTACTGACCTTCGCTCATCAGTCTTGATTTACTCAGCCAATCAAGAGCTCACATTGACTGTGCCTCCCAACCACACACATGCACACACCCAGCGAGACGCCCACATTGATTGACCCGGTCGATAAAAACACAATATGGAGCTCAGTGGGAATCAATCAACAACACGGAAGCAGACAGTCGGAGATTTTTCACGGTATAAGATACCTGTGTGTGAGAGTGAGTGGGCGAGAGAGGATAGTTGTCTTTACATAATATGTGTATGAATACATATGAATATGTTGGTCTGATGCTGAGAGAATTTAAATTTAGAATTATGTTGGGCTGCGGTCAAGTTGTCAAGAATAATTATGCAACATCCAATTAGACTTTTAAAATAAAATCAGTGGTTAACATTGTGAAACATTGCAGTTCGGTTTAAGCAACAAAAGTACAATTAATTAATAAATTTAGGACAAGATTATGGTTTGGTTTTTTTTTGTTTCATGAACACCTCTCTCCTGGGTGAAAGTTTGTTTTTTTGTCCTACCTGTCCTCCATGACGACCCCCTTACTGGGACTTTTCTGTTATTTATGTTAATGCGTTTAGCGTTGAACAATGGCGAGAAAGGCTGCCATGTGCGTTGGTACCAGACGGCGAAAGACGAGACAAAGTGTAGCCATTTGATGCTCTGATGAGAGAATGAGAACGGGCTGTGTTTCTTTAAGCTCTAGATGGAGTCAGGCTAGCTGTTTCCCCCTGCTTCCAGTCTTTATGCTAAGCTAGGCTAACAATCTTAATTAATTCCAAGTGAGTAAGATGTTAGCTTACCACAAACCAGTTGCTATTAATTAGGGCTGGGGGGAAAAATTGATACAGCATAGTATCGCAATATTTACCTCGGCAATCTCGTATCGAGACGCAAAGTATTCAAGATCTTTTATTATTTAAATTCTACATGAGAATTTTACTTTTTTGGTGCTATAATAATAAAATCAATTGCTTTTCCAGTCCACGAGAAAAAAAATTCCTTTGGGGACACAATTTGAAGTTGGAAAAAAGGTGCAATATATTGCAATATTTTTAAAATCGCAATAATATGGTATCGTGGGGCTTCTGGTGATTCCCACCCATACTATTGATTCACAACAAAGAGCTTTTTTAATTTAATTGCATCCTGTGAAAATGTGATATTCAAGCTCTTTAAATATAATTTCATTATAAATGTATAAAAAAGTTTGCATCATTACCATCTTGTACCGTAACCCCGGGCAACCGCCTTAAACCCCAAAGAGAACATCTTACACATATTTAAACGCTCCTTCTCTCTGAACAGCCAGAACAAAACCATTATAAAGTGAAGAGAATTTGCACCTCTGAGTGCGTTTAATGCTTTTTTTCCCCTCAGCTCCCATTATGTGCATCTGGGTAATGTAGAGACTAAACGGCGGCTTTTAAACCTAAACTAAAAGTCTGCTACGGGCGCGTGGGGGATTGCAGACGCACACAGTCAGAATGACAATAAATTGAATACAGCGTTAAATGGTCCAGCGAAGACGAAGGTCATCACATGATAACATAATATCGAAACACGTTAATCACACGTAGACATATGTTCTATATCTTATGGGCACACAACATGACTTCACATGTGAAAACACCAAAGTAGTTTCAAATGTAATTAACGTTCATCTTGTTATGAGGTTGTAGGAAATAACCGTTGATACTTTATGTTTTACATATTAATAAGAATTTCACACATGCTTGTTTTAGGCGGACTTGACTCCTTACATACAATTTTTGGCAACACCTGTAACAAAATGAACATTATGAATAATTTT
This sequence comes from Micropterus salmoides, assembly GCF_014851395.1. NCBI lineage: Eukaryota > Metazoa > Chordata > Actinopteri > Centrarchiformes > Centrarchidae > Micropterus > Micropterus salmoides. The sequence continues at coordinate 4,655,525 of NW_024040817.1, read as the reverse complement.
AGAGCTTGGGTTGCTTTATTAACAGCTCTCTTAGCCTTTCACACTGAGCCATCGATGTCTCTTACCCGTCCCTCCACAGCATCATCTGAAACAAAGAGACTCAGAGTGTCTTCTGTTTTCGAGTTAGATCTTTTTATAACCTCTGCTGCCGCTAAACCCGTCCGACCCCGGGGCAGTTCGCTGGTAAATCGGAGAGTTTACAAATATTCAAACCCACTGATGACAGCGTCAAGAATACAACCATTATAATGTCGAGTGAACCGTCTGTTAGCACCACCGAGGGAGCCTCTAGTGGCACTTCCCCTCCCATCGCTGTTATAATGATCGTTATCAGCATCATCATCATTATCATTATCACCACATCAGGCCTTAATGTGGAGCTTAATCGCACTAACTGGTGTAACACACAAACCTCCCCCAGCAGGACGAGTTCCCAGTAAGGCTAACTGGGTGCAGTGAGGTGAACTTTCTCTCTCTCTGAGAGTTCCTGACTGACTTGTTTGACCTTGAGTCGGAGGACTCTGGTTCCGGCATCTGTTCAGCTGCTGGCTGCAGTAATTACACACCTGACCATCACCTGTAGGAGCATCTCTGTCTGAGATCAGGTGTCCTCCTTTCTTTTTCCCTCTTAATGAGAATTTCAGGAGACGTTACCTTGATCTGCTGATAATGAGAGCGCTGCGAAACACCTTTGACATTAATAAACCTGACTGTCAGCCAGCAGCTGAAGTGTCCTTGAGCAAGACTCTGAATCCATGGATCTCTGCACGGGGCACCTTAATTGCATGTAAGGCTGCACAATGCGTCGTTTCAGCATCGTCATCGCGATGTGCCCCTGCGCAGTAGTCACGATGTAAAGAAAGTCAAATTAACTCAACCGCCTCAACTTTTTTGCTGCTTGGCACAAAAGGAAAACGCGCACGGTTCAGATTTTCCAGGAGGAGTCTGATGTAACATCATTCACTTTGGTTTAAGGGTTCTTGGAAATACAGAGTTTGTTGCTGGTTAGTGGCCTGCAGGAACCACCGATCACAATAAGTGAGGAACAGGAGAAAACCACCGGCATTGTGGATTTGTTTGCAAACTTCTGTAAAGCACTCAGGTGGCAGGTGTATAGCTGCTCTTTTATTTTTATTTGTAGAATTTTGATTCAAATATATTTACCGCATTAAAGCTCAAGAAAGGAAAGTTTGCACTTTGAAAGTTTTCAGACTAAAAAGACAACTTTCAGCTTATGTATTTTTATTTTCTATGTATTTTCCTACTGAATCACCCCAATAAATGTAGGATGCTTTAATTCTTTTCAAATAGAGCAATTGAAGTCAAATCATTCCTGTATTTTTCATATCGCTTATATGTATATCTCAGAAAAGAAAAATATTGCAATCAGTCAGTTTTTTTCCCAGTATCGTGAAATAAACTATCATTAACTAGAGTTTTTGTCTGTTTATAATGATAATAATAATAACATGTATTGAGAGAGCACTTATCAAAAGTGCTTTACAGAGACACAGAGAGGTGAAATACATGAGGGGCAAAATAAAATAACAAATACTGATAAAATAAAGAAGTTCGGGATATACTTTCTGATAAAAGTGCATTTTTATTTCCTTATGTTGAATGATGAAATGTCTACAGAAACACATACTGACGAATATCAGGTCTCTATAGTAACATATAAAAAACCTATTCATTCTAATTATTACTTATTAACTTGTCAGGTATGGATGCAGAAAACGTCAGTTTGGGGGCAGAAGGTTTCCGGGTGGAGATCAGAACAAACCGGCCTGAATTTGCCCTGTGGAGCTTCTTTACGTTCGACATCTACTTACACTGTATGTAAGTGACTGCGCCCTCTAGTGGCCGTAGGGTTTATGGCTTTTAACACAGACCGCTGTTCGGCGCTCTCCTCCAGAGCTTCCCGTCAGTCAGCGAGCAGAGACTCTGTCCCTCCGCTCTGATTGGTCCCTGTCCTCTACTCACTCTGAAAAGCCGCCAGTGACGTCCGCAACAGACCAACACGTTCTCGCTCCCGACTCGTCACAGACTGACGCTTGGTCGAGGCCCTTTTGCGTCATTTACTGACATTTAGGGCTCCGCGGTCAAGTTAGCAACGCTTTGATTTGATGCGTTTATTGCTATTTAATCACAGCAAAATGTTTACTTTGGGTTCAGTAACGGCGAGTTGTGTTTATTTGCGTTGTGTGCAAACACTCCAGCGATAAAACCCCAGCGAGGAAAGCGTTGCGTGGATTATATCCGCGTTTGCTCTGAATGCCGCATTAGCAACAACAAATACACAACATCTGGTAAAGTTAGCAACAATAAATATGCAACGTCCGGTTTGACTTTCAAAATAAAACGCTAGCGTTTCGAAAACTCGCTACAAAAACTACTTGGTTAAGGTTCGGAAAAGATCCTGGTTTGGGTTAAAATAACTACGTACGTCAGTTAACACTTAATTTAACTTTGCCTAAATAAAAATATTTAATGTTGACTTTTTGTTTCACACAGAACTCGGTGTCCTGGTTCAAAGTCCGGGTGACTTGATATCAAAATATCTGCAATATCAACAGATATATCAGCCTGGCAGTTTATCAGTCTGAAGGGATCCGTCTGCAGCTAACGCACACGAGCGCGTAAATACATCAGCTCAGTAGATGCCGTCTGCGTCCTACATTTAGCGAAGCAGACAAAGAAAACATTCAGTCTCAACGATATGGTTAAATAAGCCCCGCCCACACAGCGTGATTGACGGGCCCACACGGCAGAGGAGCACTCGGAGGATTAGAATATAAAAAAAGAAAGTGTGGCAAGGAGGTGAAGAGCGTTCACCTGCTGCAGAGAAACGCCTTCATTCTTATTCCGCACACGCACGTCAGGTGTGTCGAGTGTGAGCTGTCCGACCTTTACAGCGAGGGGATGGCGTGTGTGTTACCGGCATTTTCAGTGGTGAAGCGAAAAAGTCAAACTTGACAAGGTCTCTCCTTTTTCCCCTCCCTCCCTCTCTCCCTCTCCCTCTCCCTCCCTCTCTCCCTCCCTCTCCCTCCCTCCCTCTCTCCCTCCCTCTCCCTCCCTCTCCCTCCCTCCCTCTCCCTCCCTCTCTCTCTCCCTCTCTCCCTCCCTCTCCCTCCCTCCCTCTCTCCCTCCCTCTCCCTCCCTCTCTCTCTCTCCCTCTCTCCCTCCCTCTCTCTCTCTCTCCCTCTCTCCCTCCCTCTCTCTCTCTCCCTCTGTCCCTCTCTCTCCACCCATACACTCTTTCATGTGTGTCATTTCTCTCTCTCCTTCATCTCGCTGTCATTTCTTTTCTCTCTCTCTCCTCACACCGACTCTGTCACTGCTCTCTGCTTTCGTGTGAATACCAATGGATCCTGTGGCGAACAAGTGGGCGAGAGAGAGAAAGAGAGAGAGAGAGAGAGCATGCTAATAGGGGAGAAGTTCGTGGAGCTTGACTCCAGCGTTCGGAGCGTCTGCCCCGGCCTTAAAGCCACAGCTCGCCTGTAGCAGAATGTGTTACCTCGTGCACGTGTGCGGGGATTTGATGCTGTGCGGCCTTCAGGCCACCTGCGCTGTGCGAGCGGCTGTGCTGGTTCAGGTGACTCCTGCTGTCTGTGTCACACCTGAGGTGGCGTCTGGGAAACATTTCATTTCCATTCAGCTGATTCTTTCATCTTAACTATCTTTGTCGCCCAGGTCTTCCACCACAAAGCCCACTGCGCCATCACCACCCTTGTTGGTTTAGATTAGATGCTGTGTATAGTGGAATGAATTAACACCAAGTCCTGCAGCTCCTAAAGGCAACAACACGAGTGCCAGTGTTTGCTGACGATGGATTTAGATGTAGTGCTTTGTTTCTTCATCTTCTTAGACGGCTGTTTAAATGAGGGTTAATGAAGAAGAGAGCAGGAAAAGGAGAGCGCTGTGTGAGTATCTCACAAAAGTGAGAACACATATTAGTAAATCTTTGATTCTATCTTTTCATGAGACGACGCTGAAGAAATAACACTTTGCTCCAGTGTAAAGTAGTGAGTGTGCAGCTTGTATAACAGTGTAAAGTAGTGAGCGTGCAGCTTATATAACAGTGTAAATTAGTGAGCGTGCAGCTTGTATAAGAGTGTAAAGTAGTGAGCGTACAGCTTGTATAGCAGTGTAAAGTAGTGAGCATACAGCTGGTATAACAGTGTAAAGTAGTGAGCGTGCAGCTTGTGTAACAGTGTAAATTAGTGAGCGTACAGCTTGTATAACAGTGTAAATTAGTGAGCGTGCAGCTTGTATAACAGTGTAAAGTAGTGAGCGTGCAGCTTATATAACTGTGTAAATTAGCGAGCGTGCAGCTTGTGTAACAGTGTAAAGTAGTGAGCGTGCAGCTTGTGTAACAGTGTAAATTAGTGAGCGTGCAGCTTGTATAACAGTGTAAATTAGTGAGCGTGCAGCTTGTATAACAGTGTACAGTAGTGAGCGTACAGCTTGTATAAAAGTGTACAGTAGTGAGCGTACAGCTTGTATAACAGTGTAAATTAGTGAGCGTGCAGCTTGTGTAACAGTGTAAAGTAGTGAGCGTACAGCTGGTATAACAGTGTAAAGTAGTGAGCGTGCAGCTTGTGTAACAGTGTAAATTAGTGAGCGTACAGCTTGTATAACAGTGTAAATTAGTGAGCGTGCAGCTTGTATAACAGTGTACAGTAGTGAGCGTACAGCTTGTATAAAAGTGTACAGTAGTGAGCATACAGCTTGTATAACAGTGTAAATTAGTGAGCGTGCAGCTTGTATAACAGTGTACAGTAGTGAGCGTGCAGCTTGTATAACAGTGTACAGTAGTGAGCGTGCAGCTTGTATAATAGTTTAAAGTAGTGAGCGTACAGCTTGTGTAACAGTGTAAAGTAGTGAGCGTGCAGCTTGTATAAAAGTGTACAGTAGTGAGAGTGCAGCTTGTATAACAGTGTACAGTAGTGAGCGTGCAGCTTGTATAACAGTGTACAGTAGTGAGCGTGCAGCTTGTATAACAGTGTACAGTAGTGAGCGTGCAGCTTGTATAATAGTTTAAAGTAGTGAGCGTACAGCTTGTGTAACAGTGTAAAGTAGTGAGCGTGCAGCTTGTATAAAAGTGTACAGTAGTGAGCGTGCAGCTTGTATAACAGTGTACAGTAGTGAGCGTGCAGCTTGTATAATAGTTTAAAGTAGTGAGCGTACAGCTTGTATAACAGTGTAAATTAGTGAGCATACAGCTTGTATAACAGTGTAAATTAGTGAGCGTGCAGCTTGTATAACAGTGTAAAGTAGTGAGCGTGCAGCTTGTGTAACAGTGTAAAGTAGTGAGCGTACAGCTGGTATAACAGTGTAAAGTAGTGAGCGTACAGCTGGTATAACAGTGTAAAGTAGTGAGCGTGCAGCTGGTATAACAGTGTAAAGTAGTGAGCGTGCAGCTTGTGTAACAGTGTAAATTAGTGAGCGTGCAGCTTGTATAACAGTGTAAATTAGTGAGCGTGCAGCTTGTATAACAGTGTACAGTAGTGAGCGTACAGCTGGTATAACAGTGTAAAGTAGTGAGCGTACAGCTTGTATAACAGTGTAAATTAGTGAGCGTACAGCTTGTATAACAGTGTAAATTAGTGAGCGTGCAGCTTGTATAACAGTGTACAGTAGTGAGCGTGCAGCTTGTATAACAGTGTACAGTAGTGAGCGTACAGCTTGTATAAAAGTGTACAGTAGTGAGCGTACAGCTTGTATAACAGTGTAAATTAGTGAGCGTGCAGCTTGTATAACAGTGTACAGTAGTGAGCGTGCAGCTTGTATAACAGTGTACAGTAGTGAGCGTGCAGCTTGTATAATAGTTTAAAGTAGTGAGCGTACAGCTTGTGTAACAGTGTAAAGTAGTGAGCGTGCAGCTTGTATAAAAGTGTACAGTAGTGAGAGTGCAGCTTGTATAAAAGTGTACAGTAGTGAGAGTGCAGCTTGTATAAGAGTGTAAAGTAGTGAGCGTACAGCTTGTATAACAGTGTAAATTAGTGAGCGTACAGCTGGTATAACAGTGTAAAGTAGTGAGAGTGCAGCTTGTATAACAGTGTAAAGTAGTGAGCGTACAGCTTGTATAACAGTGTAAAGTAGTGAGCGTACAGCTTGTATAACAGTGTACAGTAGTGAGAGTGCAGCTTGTATAACAGTGTAAAGTAGTGAGCGTGCAGCTTGTATAAAAGTGTAAAGTAGTGAGCGTGCAGCTTGTATAACAGTGTAAAGTAGTGAACGTGCAGCTTGTATAACAGTGTAAAGTAGTGAGCGTGCAGCTTGTATAACAGTGTAAAGTAGTGAGCGTGCAGCTTGTAGAACAGTGTAAAGTAGTGAGCGTGCAGCTTGTAGAACAGTGTAAATCTGCTGTCCCCTCAAAATAACACAACACACAGCATTAATGTCTAAACTGCTGGCAACAAAAGTGAGGACACCCCTAAGTGAAAATGTCCAAATTGGACCCAAAGTGTCAGTATTTTGTGTGGTCATCATTATTTTCCAGCACTGCCTTAACCCTCTTGGGCCTGGAGTTCAGCAGAGCTTCACAGGTTGCCACTCCTCCATGACGACATCACGGAGCTGGTGGATGTTAGAGACCTTGCGCTCCTCCACCTTCCGTTTGAGGAGCCCCACAGATGCTCAGTAGGGTTCAGGTCTGGAGACATGCTCGGCCAGTCCGTCACCTTTACCGTCAGCTTCTTCAGCGAGGCAGCGGTCGTCTTGGAGGTGTGTTTGGGGTCGTTATCATGTTGGAATACTGCCCTGCGGCCCAGTCTCTGAAGGAAGGGGATCCTGCTCTGCTTCACCACAGTGCTGGCAGCACTCATGCAGCCCCAGACCAGGACACTCCCACCACCATGCTGGACTGTAGGCAAGACTCACTTGTCTTTGTCCTCCTCACCTGGTTGCCGCCACACACGCTTGACACCATCTGAACCAAATAAGTTTATCTTGGTCTAATCAGACCACAGGACCTGGTTCCAGTAATCCACGTCCTCAGTCTGCTTGTCTTCAGCAAACTGTTTGCAGCTTTCTTGTGCATCATCTTTAGAAGAGGCTTCCTTCTGGGACGACAGCCATGCAGACCAGTTTGATGCAGTGTGCGGCGTACGGTCTGAGCCCTGACAGGCTGACCCCCCCACCCCTTCGACCTCTGCAGGGGCAGTCTTCTTATAGCCTCGGCCATCTTTATGTAGAGCAACCGTTCTTTGTTTCAGATCCTCAGAGAGTTCTTTGCCATGAGGTTCCATGTTGAACTTCCAGTGACCAGTATGAGGGAGTGTGAGAGCGATAACACCAAATTTAACACACCTGCTCCCTATTCACACCTGAGACCTTGTAACACTAACAAGTCACATGACACCAGGGAGGGAAAATTGCTAATTGGGCCCCATGTGGACATTTTCCCTTAGGGGTGTCCTCACTTTTGTTTCCAGCAGTTTAGACATTAACGGCTGTGTGATGTGTTATTTTGAGGGGACAGCAGATTTACACTGTTACACTCACTACTTTACATTGTAGCAAAGTGTCATTTCTTCAGTGTCGTCACGTGAAAAGATAGAATCAGATATTTACAAAGATGTGAGGGGTGGACTCACTTTTGTGAGCTACTGTAAAAAGAAAAGTGAGGTAGAGAGATAAAGGCAGAGGCTGAGACAGAGTTGAAGAATCCTTTACATTCTGGACTGACAGGAAACAGAAAAGACTTCACCCAGAAGATTTTTACAGTTCAGGCTGACAGCAGAGAGAAAGAGAAACTTTCACACTGACGGAGAAGAGAAGGAAACAAAGAACATTTCCATGGCGGGCTGTAATTAGCATAATATTTTTCTCTGTGCGTCTCCATCATCCTATTTATAACTGTCAGAGTGAAGGACGGAGATGAAAAAGTGGAAAGAACGAACATGAAATGGTCTCTGTTGAACACAGGCGTGTGCGTGCGTGCTAATCCTGACTGGACGTGTAATGACTACTTGCTCTATTTCAACAGTATTTTGCATAAAAGACAAATTTGTTCCGTGGAGTCTTGTATCAAAGCGAAGCCTCAGAGGCCTCTGGGCATCGCTGGCTTTGAGGTTAGAGACGTTTGCCAGTTCGAGTCCCGGACCGGAGGGGGCCGGGGGATAAAAACCCCCGGACGGCCAACAGCGCAGGGCATGAAATTATCTTTTTGTTTCTGGGGGTATTTTTGGCCCTTTGATCAGGTTTTCAGGGACACGCTGCTCCGTCTGTGCAATTCAACTGAAGCATGGAATAATAACAGGGAGTTAGCTGGCCCTTAAAGTGATACAGGCATCAAAATCTCAGCTCCCGGATGCTTGAAAGTTAGCAGTTTGGAGTCAAATACAGACCAGTCAGAGAAAAAGGGATTTCTCAGCCCGACCCTGCAGCATTATTGATCTGCCGATAACACAGTCTGGACCCTCCCACACTAACTGTGCAAAGCATGTGAAAACCAGTTAAAACCAGTTTATATAGGAAATTTATAGTTTATTTACTAGGAAACTGACGTCATAGAAAGCTGGTTACACGGTTTCAAAGGGAGGGATTCTGGTTTATCTAACCCTCTACCTTGATTACAGAAAGCAGGCGTCTTGAACTCAGATGTCTGCAGAGGGAGTGCATGTTGATTTGTCGAAAGTCTGTTGGAAACTACATTTACCAAGATGCAACGTTGTAGTAGTAGTTTCGGGCCGGCAAACAGCTGATTTACCGAGTTTTTAAATTCAGTTTGCAGGATGTTTGCAGCTTCAGAAATGTAAATCTTCAATTTAAAAACAGGCGTAAAACTCTTTTAAAGCAAATCATCGAAAATTTAATTCAAAACAAACAACTGGACAATCTTTAGCGCTGACATTTCATCTGAAAGTCAGATCTAATCATTGGGTATGCGAGCTGATGAAGCTCAGATCAATGACGGCACATTTAGAAGCTGTGGTTTTACAAACCCTGTCTGGATCCTTTAAATAAATAAAGAAATCGTCTCTTTTCTTCTGCATCATCGTTCAGCCACAAAACAAGAACCTCTGAAGGCACGTTTGACTGTTGGATCGTGTTTATATCCAGATTCATTTGGAGTGAGGAACTATTGTTTTCACAAACAAATCAGGATGATTGTTAACACGCAGCTTCTTCAGGTCAGGATGTCATGTGAAACCGCAGAGGAGGGACATATAGTGGGTTTCAGACGCCGGGGACATGTAAGCATTAATAAGTATAATTAGTTAAAAAACATTCTGAAATATAGATTTCAGGTAAATAACAAATGAAAATGCCTTTAGAAAGGTTTCTTTGCACATTAAGAAAACTTAAAATATAGAAGAGACAAACATGCAGTGTCTGAAAAAGGACAAAACAAACAAGCTGCTGATTAGAAAATGACCCAAAAACGTGCAGCAGCAGTCAGTTTCTTCTTGTCACGGTTTCTTTTTGGCCAAGTTTTGCGTTCTCTCCCTGTGAACATGACAAAAGAGGAAGGAAGACTAAATCCTGCCTGCACACTGTCGCCTCAGCAGGGACGATGTTAGAGGAGAAAAGAGCTTTCATGAGAGCTGCACCGACTTAGATTCTGTTAGATTTATATTTTGTTTCCTTTTACATAAATAACAACATTTCCACCGTAAACTGGTGCAGAAACTTTCACCAGAGTGTGAGTGTCCCCCCAGACCACCGCTCATATAACTTGTCTAATCTGAGGTCTTATGTCCCCACCACTTTTGTCCTGTTAGGAAACATTATTCTCGTTAGTGAAGATAATAAATGCCCCCTAACAGCTGTTTTATATAAACAATCCATCTGCATCCTACAAGGACAGTATCTCGTGCTTTACCTGAAGTTAAAAGTGAGACTTCTCAGTTTGAGTGTTCAGCTGGTGAATGGAGCCGTCCCTCTCGGGGCTGGGCGGCTGCCCGGTGTGAGTGCGTGGACGTGAATGTGAAGCAGGACGGCGGTAATAACAACAACAACGACAAAAAAAACCCTCCTGTGGCGCTCAATCAGGCCGTCGGGATGAAACAGAGGTTAACACAAACAAAAGCTACCTGACAGTCACGGCGCTCATCTGTTAGAGTGGCTCATCACTGGGACGGACCACGGCCCCGGAGCGCTGTCTGAAAAACACGACTTCAGCAAAGACGAGAGGAGTGTTGTTCACCTGCAGCAGAAAACTACCGGCTGTATTTTAGTGAAAATCTTCCGTGTTTATTGTAAATATAAGTCAATGCAATGTTTCCACAGGTTATGGTCTCAATAGTTTAGTGTCTTTTAGTTCGTTACCTACTTTTAAGTTGGTGTGTTGGACGTTTTCCCTCCTCCAGCAGCTACAGAGCAACGTGATGCTTCATGTGGAGGCGGGTTTGTGTCACATGGTGAATGTGGCTGCGTTCCGACTGCGGGCCAAAGTGACACAAATCTGATTTCTTTGCTCACATGTGACTCTGATCAGATTAGCAGTATGAACAGCTGATCTTTTGGGCCACTTTCAGACGTGGTCGAATTCAGATAGAGATGTTTTGACATGTGACTCAGTGCTCACAAATTCCCTTTCTTCCATCTGAGATCAACTTAAAAATAACGATATAATGAATCTAACCTCAGCGGTCAACAATCATTTGATGGACACCAGTGGCGAGTTCAATCTCAAAACGTTTTGCAACGTTTGCAGCTTCTTCGGATTGAACGGATTGAATTTTTGCACATGCACAACGGGCTTCGAGGTGTGTTTGCTTCTGTTCGGCGGGAGCGTCACAGGTGTTACCCAATCAGCTGCGACAAGTCTGTAAACACAACGGTGTAAAAAAGGCAGGAAAATGCAGCGCGCTTGTGTCCACAACAGGGTGTTCAGGGAACCACCGTTTCCGTTGTCTGAACGCGCCCCAGCTTTGCTTTGAGTCCTGAATACTACGATTGGCTAACCTGAAGAGGCTGAGGCGTCACATTGTTCTTCTGCACATGCAGGTGACTTTCAGGCCGTGGCCAGTTCACGCCGGCATCTGATATGGGCCGCATTTAAAAAATAATGCGAACAGTCAATCAGACAAATCGGATCTGAGCCTTAAGGGCTGCAGTGTGAACGCAGCCTGTGAGCCCAGCAGCTCCCGAGGGAAATATCTGGCTCTTCAGCTGCTAAACGCTCCTCTATGTTCACCAGCTGCTCTCTGACTGAGTCTGTCTGCTGTTTGCTGCTGAGCAGCTCGCGGACGGCGGCTTTTTAACAGCTTCTACTCTGAAAACGCCGCTCAGAGCGCGCTGAGAGTGAACCATTCAGTATGTGGACAAAAGTACTGGGACACCTACACATTACTTCCCATTCTAAATTTTGAGGCATGAATATGGAGTTGGTCCCGTCTTTACAGCTGGAACAGCTTTTCACTCCTTTGGGAAGGTTTTCTGCAAGATGTGGGAGTTTATTTAAAGAACATTTGTGACGTTCAGATGGTGTTGGACGAGAGGGCCTTGAGGGCTCTGAGCGTTCTTTCACACCAAGCTGGGATGGAGCGGGCTTTCTGCTTGAGGGCACAGTCATTTTGAAACAGGAAGAGGCCAAAGACAAACTAAAATTGTACTTTTGTCCATGTACACTTCACAAAGATAAACCAAATGTAGACTAAAATAAACACACGGTATCTCCGCTTTAGTCCTGAAAAGCTGCAGTCTCTATTTGTTAGTCTCTGTATCTTACACATGTGTATTTAAAGCATTAAACGTTGAAATGTTTATTGTAACAGGCTGTATATTAACTTATTGGGAGAAAACTGGTAGTTCTGTGTAAAATCAGACGTTGAGCTCCCCCATATCGGCAAAATGGCGTGATCCTCGTTTCGCAGCGAAGCTTCGACTGTGAGATTGACAGTCGAATCAGCATCGACTCTCCCACTATTCGGGGTCAGCCCTCAAATACATAACAATATAGGAAAATAGAAAAACCCTAATAAAATACATTAATGAAAAAACGTTCCAACCAATCAGTATGAAAACAAATAGACGCCTTCGTGTGTTTCATCTGAGCGTTGATCACTGCAGCAGTGATCTGCCGGGCTCTGTGTGATGTGTGCAGACTGATGACTCATTGTATCTGAGAGGCTTTGATGTTGGATCTGGACCTGACGAGGTGAACGCTGCCAAACAATGAACTCTTTCATCTCCTCTCTCCTTCATCCCCCCGTCCTTCTTTCTCTTCCTCCTCCCTCCATCCTCCTCTCTCTCAGATCCAATCAGAGTCTCTTGCTTTCTTCTTTCGTCTGAGATCTTCTCTCCTCCGTCCTCCTGTTTTCTCACCTGTGAGCCACCTCTTCCTCATTAAGTCCAATCCTCGTCTCCGTCTCCCCTCCTCTTCTCTTCTCTGCCTACTTTAATGCTCGTTCCCGCCACAGATCCCTCCACCTGCCGGTGAAAGGCGTAGCTCATCACAGACATGTCGATCACATGACTTTTTTTCTGCGTCCTCCAGGTGTTCGCCATCTTCCGGAGATGGACCAGCGCTCCGGTGCTAACGTCCACTACACCCTGCTGATCGCCTGCGTGCTGGTGGCCTTCTTCCTGGGCGCCATCTTGTCCGGGTTCCTGGTGTCGTGTTACTGCAGCCGCAGCGCCGCTCAGCGGGCGAGGAGGCTCGGGAAGGACCCAGAGGCGTCGCTGCCGCACGCCTTATCGCTGCGATCCCTCGCCAAGCTCAACGGACTGCTGGACGGACAGCCGAAGGTGGGTGGATCCTTCGGACGGTGACGTGTATGAAGAGGCAATGCATTGTGGTAAACTAAACTCTGAGAGGCGTTTATGTTGTACCAGAAACCGAAAATATTGATTCATGATGGAAAAAAAGAACTGGAGTAGCCAAACTGAGTCTGACACCAGGGATACCCGAACCTCTCCAAACACGTCCGGCTTCACAGACAAACTTTTATTTTATTTTAGTGTGAAAGTCTCGGTGTTCAGCCTAATGAGTCAAATGATCGTTTAAATTTTACCGAACAATCGCGTTGATGTGTCGACAGTGTGGAAGCATTTTAAAGCTGTTTGCAGACGCCGTTCTGCTGAACTGTCTCCCAGCACGTCCACTTCATCTGTGGCTGACTTCTTAGAAAAGAACCGCTGTGAGTGTTTCTGTCTCTCCTCTGTGAGAAGGAGATTAAGCTAGCTGCGCCTACATTCAGAGTGCGCACATGTTCAAGCCTTTACGGTAAGTGAAGCGGCCCAGAGCGAGCTGCCAGGCAGGTTAGAGACTTTATCCTGTCAGTTTGTCTCTTTAGTATGAAGAGAGGCTGTGAAGTCTTCATGTTACAACATTATTTATCAAACCGGGTCGGACTGGATGAATTCAGCGCGACAAGGAGGAAACACATGTGACAACGTCCGGTTTTCAAAATAAGTCGTCTGTACAGGATGGAAATAAGATTAACTGAATTATATTCACAGAAAGTAGAAAACATATTACATGTGTCTATTAAAAGTAAATGGACACATGTAATTTACTTTACCGGACCCTCTCGGGCCCCAGACCCCCCACCATAGTCTCTCCACATCCTGTGGGAAACACTGAGGAAAAAGCTCATTTTGACTATTTAATTTATGCAAAGGGAGAAAACGAAGGCCAAAATGTCATTTGTTAGTGTTAACAGAAAAAAAATTAAACATGTGTTTAGGGAAATAAATCAGTTTATTTAGGCAACAAAAAAAACACAAAACCTTTTGATCAACCATTTTTGAGAGAGCATTTAAAAACCAAAATGAATTCTATTTCAAAAAGGAGACAGATCTTTATATTGACATCTGAATCTGCTACACAGACGTTATGCAAAATACCCTCTTTTTTTTGCTTTATTGACTACAAAGAATCTGATTTTTATCCAATAACAGAGAGCTCTGTTCTGACGGTCTTTGGACTGGTGACATTTTACGTTATTGATGCGTTTAGGTTCTCTGCACAGGTGTTATGTTGTCATATAAAATGTGCTGATTGTTCCAGACAACAGAAGAATGAGAAAACATGCTGAAAAAACAAGCGTTTCCCACGAGACGAGGTGCGTCGTGGCCACGTGTCGATGAAACAAACACGTTGCCTCTTCTACATTTTCCAGACATTAGCATGAGGTCCGGCAGGTTCTGTTGTCGAGCTGAGAAGCAGCTGAATTTTGAGCAGCAGAGTTAATATTCATCTCCTCTCAGGGAGGGGGGGGGCTGATAAGTTAACAGCTCCTCTTCAGTCTTTTCTTCAGTCTTTGTTATCGACTGTTTCATTATGAACTCTTTCCAAAGCGTCCTTGAGTGAGAAAGTGAATCTCCCGCTGACCTCTGACCCCTCTGCTGAAATGTTTGGGACGTCCTCATTATACTGAGTGGAATGTGATAATTGAAAGATTAAAAGTCTCAGTATCTATATATGTATTTGTTTCACACCTCTTTTCCTCACTTTATCATCCTCTGGCGGGGAAAGCTATCAGCGCTCTGACTCCCCTTCTCCCTCTTTTGTTTCGTCTTCCTGCAGGAGGACAAACTGGACGTGTCCAGCCCCAAGATGTACAGCTCCTTCATCCCCAACGGCCGGTCAGAGTCTCACCTCCACACCCCCGGACACCAGGGCCTGCCGCTGGGAGACCCCGACCTCAGCCTCTCCCAGGTAGGACAGCCTGGTTGGTTTCACTCTAACAAAAGAAAGCTTTGTTAAATCAGCAACAACTCTGTGTCCATATCTGTAATCTGATCATCTGTATTTTAAAGTCTCACATGATGTGGTCCTCACAGTCTGAAATCCACCTTTTTAAGGAGACGTTAAGTATCTTAGTGCTGAAATGATTCGTCAGTAGATATTGACAGAAGCTCGTATCATTAGACTTGTTAAAGCTGCTTTTGCCTGTTTTATTGTAAGTTGAATATTTTGGGGGTTTTGGATCGTGCAGACGTCATCTTGGGCTCCGGGACTCTTTATAGACCAGCTGATTGTTAATTGCAGCTCTAGTCTGACTGTGTTTTCCCCAGAAATCGGGAATTTGGTTTCACATTTGATCAGTAATATTGACGGATCAAAAAGCTGAAAGGTGGCTGTAGATTAGGGCTGGACGATACGAATCAGATCTTTATTTCTCTCCAGTTTAAAGGCTGATTTTTGCTCCTGAGTGAAAGTTGAAGAAACCTGTTGGTTAACTGGGGTTTAAACTTTTCTTTTTAGTCAGAAAACATGAGGCCAAACAGTGGATCTCTTCACAAGAACATTCAAAACAGTTTTTTAATAAACATCTTAATGAAAAAGAAAAATAATCCTATTTCGTCATTTATTGAATATTTATTCCACATTTGTTATATTGTTATTGAGAATGATTATATCACGGTAGTTATTGTTTTATTGTCTGGCTCTACTGCGCAAACCTCAAACTCGAGGGTTTGGTTCAGAGTCTGAGGTTTTGGCTTCTGTGAAAAGACCACTCTGATTTCCTGCAGGGCTTTAAGACAAAAAGGTTGTTTGAGGCTCACGGGTCTAACCTCTGTTCAGTCTCTGTCTCAGGGTGACGGAGAGCTGTCGGGCCTGCCCACGCCTGACTCCACCCCGGAGCTTCCCATCAAGAACATCAAGGCCCTGCGGCACCATCAGTACGAGAAGAACCAGAACTGCAACAACGCCAAAGACAACCCCCCCCAGTCTGGGCCCAGCTGCTCCGGATCCAGTCTGGGTTTCATGGCCGTCGTTGGGAACTCTTTGACGCAGCAGGTGTTTCCCTTCTCTCATCACCACAGCAGCAGTTTCAGCAACGGCTCGGCCCACGGAGCGGGCGCTTCCTCTACTTCACTGCACCTCCCAGAGGAGAGGAAGCTGTCGAATGACGAGCGAGCGGCGGCATCGGCGGCGGGAGGCGGCGGGGGGGTCCCTCTTCACCACCACTCCCAGCAGTCCCTGCCCCAGACGGTGGTGGACGTGTCGGCGCTGGACGAGCTGCTGAAACACATCCATGAGGTCAGCGCGTCGGGGACCGGAGGCATCAAGGTCCTCACCTCCACGTCCTCGTCCTCGCTGTTCCCCGGGCCCTCCTCTGGAGGACAGCATCATAATCACCACCATCATCATCATACCCACCACGGCCAGACCCGCACCCACCATTACAACCACAGCCATCACCATAGCAACCATCACAACAGTAGCGGCGGCGGCGGCGGCGGCCACCATCACCAGCAGCAGATCCCCGAGACAGAATCGGCTTCGTATTACAGCACCTCCACGCTGCCGCGGGACGGCCTCCCGAAACGCCTGGACGCAGCTACTCAGAACTCCACCTCGTCCTCCGCTTCCTCCTCATCCTCCAACAACCCCACCTGCTCCACCTCCGTCCCGTCTTCGTGCTCCTCCTCCTCCTCCACGCCGCTCCAGCAGCAGGTGATTCCAGAGAGACCCGGAGGAAGCGGCACCTCTGTGACACGACACCACTCCCAGCGCCACTCCCTCATCAAGATGGGCAGTGGGGGCGGCGCAGTGCCGCGCCACCACAGCTTCAACCAGCGGGGGGCGCAGCACGCGCACTTCCTAGCCAGGATGAACACCAACAGCAGCAGCAACGGCCCCCCCGGCGCGAGTGGGACAGCTAACGTCAATACGAACGGCGAGAGCCAGCGGCCGCTGATCGGCAGCGCTTGCCTGACGCGACAGCACAGTTACAGCGAAGGACCGCATGCGCAGCGGGCGGCAATCGTCCGGAGAACGGCGTCCCTCAAACCCCAAGTCCCGCCGAAGCCGCTGTTCCTTCCGAACACAGCGACATCACCGGTGGCAGAGGCGGGAAAATACAACTACTGAGAGGAGGTGGCGCCAATCCAACATGGCTGCTACGGTCCTCACCAAGTAAAGCACTCGGAAACGTCTGCGGGGCGTGTGAGAAATGACAAAATGAGAGCGCTGATGGGACGAAAAGAGGCGTTTTGTCCCCGTCACTCCTCGTTACGACCCTTCAGCTGTGGTTCTTTTCCTGCTGCTGAGAGGACGCCGCCCGCCGCCTCTCTGAGTCACGACCGCTGCATTGTTGCTGCTTCGCTCGCAGAGCAGAGCCCTGAAAAGAGCCAGACAGACAAATAAACAAGATCTCTGACTCATTTCGCGGGGAAGGCTCAGGGCCGCTCGTGGTCTCCCCTCACGACGATCGAATCCGGCTCAGACGAGTCTGAGAAACATTCCAAAAGCGGGACGAAAGATGTTAATGATTCAAAAGTTGTCCCCAAGGCTCGAGGTGGCCTGAAAAATCTTGATTAATGCAGTTTTCTTATGAGCGCTTTGATCTAATGTCCCGGTTGTTGCACCTTGGCACAGGGCCCAGATTTCATTTGCAAAGACTCAAATAAAAGCAGGAATCGGACTGCTGCAAAGCTGACGTGAACTGAATCCTCTGGGAATTCTTTCCACAGGAGAAATCTAACAAAAATCACAAAGGTCCAGAGGGTAATTCCTCTCCGTTTGAAGTCTGTTTGTCCCTCTGAATCTGGTCCGGGAAATTGAAATTTCCAGGAGGGAGCTCAGAGTCCAAAGGGAGAAAAAAAAAACCCACAATGAGGTTTTTGTTATCGCGTCCAACGCTTCACGATGACAGGACATTCAAGAGATGGAGATTTTTGTACACTGACACATCAAAGAGAGACAGTTCTGCTCCATGAGCTGTGGTATGAAATCAGAGCAGCCGTTAGTGACACCCTGACAGCACATTCTTTTCTTTTCTTTTTTTATACCATATTGGTATCTGAAAACAAACAAAGCATCAACAGAGCGGGACTGTTAATCCCACAAATTAGAAATCCATGCACTCATTACACTTAATACTCATTTGTGTGTTCAAATTACTTAATTGAGTCTCTTGAATAAATAATTGCACCTCAGATGACTTAATTTACCCTCCCTTCCATGTTTTGCATCCGTCTTTATCTGTGAAGAGCTCTAAACTCTCAGAGCTGCATAGAATTTATGAACCCACGTCTGCAGGATTCATAAAACATGTTTAGCTGGATGTCAAAGAGCAAATTAAAACCGTATTGAATCCATGAGGTCCGCAGTTTCTTTTAGGTGTTAAATGAGAAATTTGAGGGGATTGTTTATCAAAAATATTACATATTATAACAGAAGGAACAGCTCACAGAGTGGAAAGAACCCTTTCTCACGTACCTCTGTGGTTCCCACAGTGGACGTCTCGGCCTCCAGGTGACGCAGGACTCATTCGATTCTGTTGTTTACACTGAACATTTCTGCAGAAGCAGAGAAAGAAAGAAAAGAGAAAATAAGCAATAAAAGTTTCCAGAGCAGCAACCAGCCTAGAGCTAAAAATGACCTATATGTCTAAGGCCCCGCCCACACTACTGCGTTCTGGTAGAGAGGCCTTTTGCTACGTTTGCACCTCCCGTCCAGACTGAAACGGCAAAAACTGAGAAGTTTGGAAACGCTGCCGACCCTGTTTTTGCTTTCTAAAACTTCGGGGAAGTGTTTTAGTGAAGACTTTGGAAACGATGACGCTCGCGCTCGGATTCGGTCTCGTGAGTCATGCAAAGAAACACGATGCTAAACTTTACTAAAATATTTAGTACTTTGTGACGACTCCCAGTCTGTTTCCCGCCGCCGCCGCTTTAAACTCCCGTGTTTCATTCAGTCCCCGCTCGTTATCGGTCCACGCTAAATAAAATCTGCTGTGCTTCTTCGTCTATAGAACTTTATTCTTTTGCCAAATCTTCTGTAACTACAGAACAGACCAGCTGCTTCATGTTTACACCGGCAGGCGCACGCCCAGTGTTCCTGAACGGCCACCAGAGTCGCTTATAGACGAAAACGCAGCTAAAACGGTGGACAGTTCACTGGTTCCATCAGTGTTACTGAGCGTGTTGTCGTTTATAACCGTACTAAGGTTAGTGTTGTTAGAGCACATTGCACGCGCTCAGTGGGGGACACGATCTGGTGGCATCTCGCCGTGCAGACGTGCGTCTCAGATTCAGCGGAGGTGAACGGAACAGAGTTTGTGACAGCTTAGAAAAATGACATTTGTCCCAGCTTCCCCGGATAAACCACAGAGCACACAGGCGGCAGACTTTAGAGGGACGGTGTCTTCAGTAGGAAGGGATCTGAATGAAAACACTTTCAGGGATTATTATGCTGGAACGCCGTCGCTTAAATACCACAAGGGACGAGTGTGAACAAATCCTGGGTATTTCTGGTATTTCTGTGGTCGTTTGGGGGAACGTTTCGAAGCCGTCTGTGGGAGGGTTTCTTCACAGATGGTCTAAAAATACCCAACTGGGAAGGGAATGTGCCGTTTCCTGTTTCCCTGCCTGCACTTTTTTATCCTGTCTGTTCTGTTCGGGCTCCGGACCTGATGAGAGGCAAACCAAACAACTGCGGGGGGGGGGGGGGGGGGGGGGGTCAAAGGTTAACAGGCGGCGGCTTGAGGCAGCGGGGACGAGCAATAAAAGTGTGCGATCGAGACAAAACACCTGTAAATAAAAGAGTGAGCCGGGTGGAACTAAATCACTCAAACAGCTGACGGAGCAGGTTTGGTAAAGTCTGATAAATGAACGGGATCATTTTTAGATTTGGAAAAGTTTGGACTGCAAAAAAAAAAAAAGAAGGTCTGGAAAGTTTTCAGAAACTGTAGAGACACTCGAGCCTGGAGATCATCTCACAGGTGTTTTTTACTTTACTTCCTCTTCACTGCAAAACAATAAATAATGATTCAAACTCAGAGGTCCTAACTGTTCACTGACTGCTCACGACTGCCCGGCCACGACACACACATGCACGCTTGGCAGATTACTGTTGTTTAATTAAGACAAAAACCACTAAACGTCCTGTTTTTAGACACGTATGCAAGAACAACGCCAACAAAGAGCACTGCAGCTGCAAAGCTGTCAGTATTTCTGAAGTTATCAACACATCCCTCAGCTAGACATTGTGCTAAAACCAGAATCCAAATTAACTGAATTTGATCTGCAGCTGCGTTTGGACTAAAAAAGGTGATTAATTATCTGGAGGCAGATTACAGTAGTCCATCTAAAATCTGACTGCAAAAAATAACCCAACTCAGGGTCCACTTACTCGCTGTTTGCAGAGCTTTCAACTTTGTCCAACGGTCCTCCTCAGCGAGTCACGTGAAAACACATGGTTGTATTTTGTGGCGGCGATCCAAACCTGGTCCTCTCCATCTGCTGAGGAAGACCATGAGATGTGGTTAAAAGCCAGTAAATGGACTTCTATTTTCTGCTTAAAACTGTCCCACTAAGACTGAGCCTGCTGTCCAATCAGTGTCCGTCATGTTGAAACAGAAGCATTAGGTGCAGGTGATGCGGCTTTCCAGACAGAAACCAATAAACAGCCGATGTCAGTTATTAAACTTTTCTGGATCCCAGCTGCAGGTGAACCAGATGAACATCCAGCAGCCGTTTTTAGTTTCATGTGACTGGCTCAGCTGGCCGGACTCGCTCTCCCAGCGCACATTAAGCAATAACGAAGCCACGGCGGCGATGCTGGTTGGACAAGGAGAGTTGGTCAAGCATCCCCGCCTGCGGGAGACGAGGCGAGCAAATGATGCAACTTTGAGTCCGCCAGCACCAGAGATGTGTAAAAGTCACGCTGCATCGGGCGTTTTGTTTGATATTGATTTCTGCTTCGTGTAAAAGGGGGGATTTGTGTCACGGCGGAGGTTACATCATTCTCTCTCGTCCGACTGCGACTGTGTGATAGTTATCAGAGATTAGTGCTGCTCTGGTCACCGGGAAGAAGCTGCCTGCGTCAATCGAAGTCTAAATTAATCAGAACAGCAAATCTGATCTTCAGCTCGGCAGCAGACGGGGTGGTTTCTAAGGTCGGTTCTGTGCCGCAAAGTGAGGCACGAGTCTGCTGAGTGCAATTTAAAGGAAGACACTTCGGACCTTTTACCCCTTTAAATACAAGTTGCATATACTTGAACAGTTTTTCAAAACAAAAGGTTTTTAAATTCTTAAATAAATAAGTTTGTTTCTATGGAAGTCAACATGCAGAGACTTAAAACATGAACACATGAAACTCTCATTTCTGTGAGTGGCTCTGCAGTTGGTGAAAGCCAAAACAGATTCCTGATGATTTTAACTTTTATTTTGTTTCCGTATTTTGATAAATAACATAAACTGAAGTGACAGAAAGCTGAGAGAAAAATTAGCATGTGGACCTTTGAATTAACGATAAGTACTAAAACGCTAAATATTCTGATTGAACTGACAGAAAATGAACTATCAGTACTTTTGATGGTTGATTCATCATGTAAGTCATTTTAAAAGCTGACACGTTTCCAGCTCCTCTAACGTACGAGGCTGCTGCTTTTCTCTGTATTAACTGAATCCGTTTTTGGGTTTGGACAATTTGGGTTTTGGACAAACGCCTCTATATATTTGATGAGCATGTTTCACATCTGTTTGCAGCCTAAAACTGAATCCACAAAAGATACACATTCAAATCCCGATTTAGAGAACAGTACAGCTGCGTGTCAAACTGCAGTACTTTTTTATTTATTTTTTTTGTCCACAAATCGTCTAAATACTAAATATTGGCATTGAATGTCTGGTCAAATCTGTAAACTACTTGGATTTTTCTTCCTTCAGGTAGTTCCTGATTCAAATTTGCCACTTTTATACTGTGTTTTGTTCAGAAAAAGTTCTTCTACGACTATTTAGACGACATTTAACATTTGAGAGTTTCTTTGGTTGAATGAAAAGGGTTTGGTGATATCACTTTGGTATCAGTACAGAAACTCTGGTGTCCAATAACTAAAGATTTCAAATGAGACCCAGCGATTTACGTTAAAGCAACTTAAATAAATAAAGTACCTGGATGGTCCTTTAAATCCAGCAGGATTGTTGTCAGGCTGCAGATACAGACGGCCAGGCTTTTCTCAGAAGCTACAATGGAGAGAGGGCATGAGAAGAAACATCAGGTCAGTATTTTTCACTAGAACTCATCTTTTATAAATATTTTACACTGAAATCCCAGTGTGGTCAGGTCCTAAAAGACGACTGGTCTGCACTCACACAGTCAGAGCAACAGAAATCTCCATCTGTTATGAATAGAAACTGTCAAAGGGGTGTTTTTTTTAAAAAGCTGCTGTTCCTTTACGGTCTGACTCTTCATTGGTCCTTTAGGAATGTTTTCACTGGGTGCTACAACGGGGACGCTACGGAAAATAAACTCACGGCTGGTTTTATAAAAAGGCTTTTTGTATGAGGATGCACTTGTAACCTTGGAAATACGTTTGTTTATTCATTTCGTGGTTCTGGTTTCCCGTCCTCTAAACGTGATTCTGCCGGAGAGACTGGGGGCAGAGACACTGTGACATCACTGATGATGGACTCACAGCGCCACCCGGTGGGCCACACCAGAACAACAATGTAATAATGTCAAAAGCTATTATGTTACCTTACTGCTATTAATTACCAATGTGGATGACTGTGTAAATAAAAGCTACTGCGGAATATTTCTCTGAGTGATTCTTGTTTGTGTCAAGAGCAGCAAGACCATTACAACCAGTTATAATCTGGAAGTCTGTGAGACGTACCTTGATGTACTGGATATGTTGACGCAGTCCCAAAGGGATCAAGGGGATCTTGAGGGATTTCTAGTAGTCCATGAGGTTTTATGGTCCTGAGACCCATCAGAAAGTTCTACTGTGTCCCTGAATGTGTCCCGAGAGTGTTTGAAAACATTCAGGAGTCTTGGAAGGGGTTTCAGGCCATTTCAGGAATCCTGAAACAATTCTGAGATTCTTTAAATTTAAGAGGACCCTTGATTCCTCTTTCAGGACCCCTGAAGTTGTTGCAAGAGTCTTTGAGTGTATTTAAGGAGTCTTTCGGGTGCTCCAGAAGTGCTTTGGATGTTTTAAAGTCCAGGAGTTCTTGAAGACATCCCAGGGGTACTTACAGGTGTCCCAAAAGGGCTCAAAGGAGTTTCTGGAGACCAGTAGTTCTTGATGGAGATCCAGAAGTCCATGAGTGGGTTCGCAAGTTCTTGAGGTGTTTCAGGGTTCTGTGTGTGTCCCAGGGTTACTTGAAAGAATCCCACAAGACCAGTAGTTCTTGATGGAGATCCAGAAGTCCTTCAGGGTAAGGGGAGTCTTTGAGGTTATTTCAGGTATCCCATGAGGCGTTCCAGAAGTCCTTGAGTGGGTTCGCAAGTTCTTGAGGTGTCCCAGGGTTGTTTGAAAGAATCCCACAAGACCAGTAGTTCTTGATGGAGATCCAGAAGTCCTTCAGGGTAAGGGGAGTCTTTGAGGTTATTTCAGGTATCCCTTGAGGTGTTCCAGAAGTCCTTGAGTGGGTTCGCAAGTTCTTGAGGGGTTTCCAGGGATATGCATGTCCCAGGGATGCTTGAAAGAATCCCACGAAACCAGTAGTTCTTGTCGGGGATCCAGAGGTCCTTGACAAACTGAACAAAGGGAGTATTTTCCTCTATAACCAGTCGGTTACAACGAGCAGCGTATTTTATATTCTGCTCTCATTGTCGGCAGATTAAGCACAAAGCTCTGCTGGTTGATGGAAATGTTTCTTTTCATTTCAATTTTAATTTTAGTCAAATGAATCATGGAATATAAATGAGTTTTTCCATCCCTCCTGAGACAAAAAGTTGAAATGCTGTTATCCAGTGCTGCTCTGATAGAAGTTCCACCTGACATGTATTCAAGTCAATTTTATTTAAATAGCCCAATATTACAAGGGGCTTTACAATCTGTAGAGAACATCCTCCTCTATCCCTAGACTCTTAATTAAGGGAAGGTTCACTGATCACTGACGGGGTTTTGCTAGCTTTTTGGAAGGTGCTCCACTGATGACGTCCTGGTGTTTCTTGGAGGAATTATCGGCTGCTTGAAACGACCTCTAGGAATCCATGAAGATGTTCTACAGGTCTTTGGTTTGTCCTTAGTTTTTGTGAATGTAGCAGGGGTCCCTGAAGTTCCAGGCGTCCTTCAAGAGATTGTGGGGTTCAAGGAGGTCAGCAACCCTGGTATCTTTTTACATAGTGTACGAGGGGCAGAATGTAAAACCACCACGAGTAAAACAATATTTTATGTTGTGTTTTTATAAAAAGGTTGCATCCAAGTACTGTTATTGTAAATAACATGGTGCAGGGGTTTTCTGGTCACTCCAGCTAAATTTATTCAGATAAAATGCATTTATAAATTGTAATTGTGTGACTGTTTCTCTGCAGACCTGCTGCTCAACACTTTCTTTTTTTATATATTCATTAAAAAGGGAACCTGCAGTGTTTTATAAAATTATAACAACTGAAATAAAATCATATTGAATTGTGTTGCATAATATGAACTTCTTCCTCATCACCATGTGGGTCAACCAAGATGCCATTTCAAACAAAGTGCTGTGCTGCCATCTGCTGGTCTGAAATGAGCAGGTCAAATAGTTGCCTACACTGCTCCATGTCTTTCTTTTCCAACAGGCCCACAATGGAATAAAACACAATTTAAAAATGAAATTCCAACATTTGGCCTTGTGTTCAAATGTACGATTACAAACTTATAATTTAACTTATAAACAAAATTATATTTAGATCCTGATTTTATGCCAAAAGGGAGAAAGCTCCGATGACATTTGCATGACATTTCGACTAATTCTGCAGTTTTATGCAAGAGAAAAAAAGAACCTCAATAGTTACCTTATAGGTCAGGCAGAGATTTTACTGATAGATGATAAATACAACAAAATGTCAAGATAAACAGCGACACAATCCATCCCACTGTTACCAAAAGTCGCATAATAGTTGTGTTGAACAGAGTGGAGCTGTGGATGTAAAGGCTGTCAGCTGCAGTTTTATTTCAGAGTTTTCATAAATTACAGCGGCCTTCGTATAAACCAGCTCTCACCTAATCAAACCTTATTTAACACGAGTTTAGTGTCTGTTAACAGAGATGATCACATATTCCATGCTGCAGAAACAAACGAGCTGCTAACCAAACCTTCAGTCCTGTGTTGTTGCTTCCAACTGCAGACCCCTCTCCTCGGGCCCCTCGGACCAGTTCCAGTTCGCCCCTGCTGGTCTGTTAAATTATTCACTCACTTATAAATATCTGAATATGATACAGCAATACAGGCACGATCTGTGATCAGCCATAGCATAACTAAATAACCGAAGACATTCTTATAGACTAACTTGTTGGAAAGCACCACAGGCTGTCTGCAGTAACCTTCAAGCTAATGTTGGCTAACTCGCTAACCTCTATGGGAAATGTCTCAGCAGCAGCGCAGTAGCGCCCCTGCCTACGAAACTCTGAGCAAACTTTTAAAATTGGCCACGTAGATTTAACATGAGTGAAGCTTCAGGCATCTGTGCTGCTTATTTCTCACCTCAAATGTGTTCAGAAACAGATTTTGGTGGACTGCTAAGGTAGCCTACTTCATACGACAAACCCCATTGGCTCACGGACACTAGGGGCCTCAGGAGGGGGGGACTGCAGTCGGACTCATTAGGAGAAACAGCTCCGATGGAAGAACGTGAAAACTTTCCAATCTTTCAATTCTTTAATCAAAACACGGCTGGTGGATGTTTTTGTGCTACAGACTTCTACACCGCCTGACTACCTAACAAACTGAGTGGACACAAGTCAAACACTGGTAAGTGTAAAAGGACAGCACCGTCTCCACCAGTGTAAAGTCTGTTAAAATATATAATATATAAAATTACAATATAAAAGTCTCTTCTTCCTGGTCTCGGTGCACGATGTCCACACTCACGTGGAGAAATATAAAAATCCATTTATATTTTGAGAGTTTCCCGTCCATTTATCTTTGAAATCCAGTTCTTCCTCCTCTGCTGGCAAACAAAATGGCGAGACCAACACGGCCTTCTTCTGCTCCGTTCTTTCTTTTAACCAGTTTTAAAAAACCTCTGAATTTGTTCTGGTTTTTATTTTGCAGCGTCTCTGAAGGAAAACGAACAACTCTCACTGAAATGTAAAAAAGGAGGAGGAGCAAATATTCATCTTTATCCAGACAGCGTTGACACGTCTTGTGTTCATGCGACCGCCATGTGCTGGAAACCTCCTCTGCCAAAGGTCTGACGGTCCATCCCGCTCTGAGTCCTGGTCCCACGGTCTCAGCTCTGCTTCAGTCCCGTGTGTGTGCGGATGTGGCGTTTGTAATTCGAGTTGTCGCTGAACCTGCGGCCGCACTCGTCGCAGGAGTACGGCTTTTCACCCGTGTGAATCCTCAAGTGTTTCTGATAACCGTCGAACCGCGTGAGCCTCTTCCCGCAGATGTCGCACGTGTACGACTTGTCGGCTTTGCTCTCGACCTTGCGGTGCACCTGCACGTGTTTGGCCCAGTGGCCGCGCTGAGCGAACGCACGGCCGCAAATGGTGCAAATGTACGAGTCCACCACCTCGGACAGCGGCGCGTCCAGTTCGATGCAGTCCGGCTGGCCGTTGCCTGAAGCCTGATCTGAAGCTTCAGGGGCGTCCTCGCCAAGGTCAGAGCAGGTCTGCGGCACCGAGGTGCCCGGCTGGGGGTCCAGCTCCGAGTCGTCCAGGTCCTGGCACGGCCGCGTTGAGAGCGAGGAGGTCATGTGGTGGTTGTCCTGCGCGTTCCTCACACCGCCGCTCTGGAACAACACGAACTTGCCGTCGTTCTGCTCCGGCGTCTGAGGCGTCTCCTCCCGCTGAGGCGGCCACAGCTCCTCGTCCTCGTCCTCCTCTTTGATGGGAGGAGGTTTTATCTGGTTCAGGTCCAGACTGGAGCTCCACTCCTGCTGCTCAGAGAGAGCTGCCAACCACAACAAAGAGTCAGGACATGTTGAAAAACTGCAGCTGGTTGTATTTTCTCCAAGAAAAACTTCAAATGTTCTAAATTTAAATAAGATCTGAGCCTTTTTTCCTTTTTGCATTCCCTCAAAGCGTGCGCTGACCCAGTACTACCGTTTGATTTCAGGGATACTGTATCTTGATGCCGTGACGTCATTCTGCCATCCCAACGTCCCACTGCGTGCACGACCCCAAACTGTGCTCACATGTGACACAGCAGACCTCTTTCTAAATCAATCAGTTGTTTATGTGAGCTTGTATGACTTTGCCATGCCAGGGGCTCAGCGGGGCTTTAAGCTAAACGCCAACATGCTGATGTTCAGCAGGTATAATAATTAACATGCAGTTTAGGCCGAGAGTTTAAGGTTAACTTTAGAGGTCATTTGTAAATATGGTGTGGGAGCGTTGCACCGTACAAATCTTTTCACCGAGAGGCTCCATGACGCTGCTGACCCCGGTTTTGGTTTTAAACTTAGTTTTAGTGCGGACAGGTGAAAACAGAGGACGCTCACGCTCGGCTCTCTGATTGGCTCTTATCAGTCATGCAAAGCAGAAACACGATGCTGCTGACAGAGTTTTAGTTTTGGTGTTTTTATTAAAAGATTTTGTTCCGTGTCAGTAACACTTCTACACTTGTACTGTGCATGGCGGCATATTTGCTTTTCAACGACTCCCCGTCTGTTTCCCGCCGCCACAGTCTCTTTGTGCTCCCGTGTTGCTTTCAGTAACAGCTCCACCTCGCTGTCGGTCCCTGCAGACAAATCTCTGGCGTGGTTCTTCTTCTCTAGTAGAACGTTCGCCAAATCTTCTGCAGCTGCAGGGTAATCTGCCTCCTGTTCACATACCCAGTGCAGTGAACGTCCACTAGATGTGCGTTTGCAGTCGTTGTAATACAGACAGAGATTAATTCTGATACGCAGCTAAAACGCTGCTGTGGACGCAGTGCAGGTTCTCTCAGTCCTGGCAGAAATGTGTCTGAAGGTAACGGGGCTTTTAATCTAGCTGACTTAAACTTTTATCAGCCAGTTCTGATGTAAAACCATAATACTGTATTTTGTTTAGGCAAAGTTCTTGTTCTTGTTCAGCCTCTTAAACAACATTTAAGGTTTGAAAAGTTTGAATTCTTTTGCTAAACGGAAGAAAAAACTGTTTATATTCCTCCTGAAGTATCGATGAAAGTACCAACTGCAGACATATTAAAGTGCACTAGAGAAAAAGCCATGTATATCCAGCTTTGTCTACAATAGGACATCTCTTTGACAACTTATAAAAACTCCTTTATTCCCACTGCAATATCTATTTTAAACAAGGACAAATAGACTGACGCTACTTTTTAATGAAGCTGCACACATGCTCTTATTTACTGATGGCTCTCGCAGTGTTGTAATTTAGTTTTTATTTAATCTTACATGGGAGTGTGTTTTCTGATCTGGCTCTGGGGTCTGCTGATGGCTGGAAAGGGTTAAGGCTGCAGGCGCCATGTTGGGGCAGAGCTGCACAAACAGGTAAACACTTATTTTATTATTACTGACAACAACAATTAAGAAACTGCTCTTTAACCCTGAAAAAGCAGCTGCTTCCTCTTGTTCTGTGGGTTGCTGAGCACACGCCCTTTGATAAGTTAAGTTAGTGGTTTCAGTTAAACATGTTTAATTCATCCAAACTGTTGTTTAATCCAGACTGTGTCTCCGCAGCTTCACTCTGCGGCTCGGTGTGTTAAACTGCAGCCTGAAGCCGTCAGATGACAGAAACCAGGGACTCACCTGAGCTGTTCACCTGCAGAGAGATCTGCGGCTTCTTGTGGAGGTCCAGCAGCCGGCGCTGGCGCTCGATCTCCAGCTTGGAGCGGGAGATCTCCTCCTCGTACTCGGCTATGGTTCTGCCGAACACGCCGAAGATCTCCTCCGCGGCCTCGGTGAGCCGCTGGTTGATCAGCAGCCTCAGCATCTCGATCTTAGACATGTTGGCGGACCTCTGGAGACCAGAACAACTAAAAGAACGGGAGAAGTTCGCTGCCCGAAGCGTCGTGGTCGCTTGTTTACTAGCTACACTTCCAGGTGAAAGCCTGGACGCATGCGCAGTGAGCTTTCGCGGTGGCTTTGCTGCCGCCTGCTGGACTGGAGTGCAAATGTTTAAAACCTGCAGCTGCTGTGCAGAGCTGTGCAGGCTCCTGGCGGGAGGTAACACTATGCTGAGAGAACTGATGGATGCAGATCTCTGCAGGAAGCAAACACCATCAGGTCCTCTGCAGACGCTGAGCTGTGCACGTGCTCACCACGTAACGTTTTTTGTGCTGAATCTCAAGAAATGTTCATAAAAGATATACCTATAATCATTTATCACCACTGATGAACAACACAAAGATTATGTTATCCTTTTTAAACAGAGGTGCATGCAGAACTCGGCACAACACCTGCTCTAATATTCAGAAAAATTATCATAAAATCAATATCCTCAGCTACTGACACAGTTACGGAACACGTTATTGACCTTTTCAGTAAACCTAAATTTAATTAATGTTATTTAAACCTTTTTGAGTGTCGCTTATTATCAGTGTTTCCCCATCATGCTGTGACTTCCTGACTGTTTCTTCTTTTTTATATTCTGTGGTGAGTACTATGATCACAAGATGCATAAATTTACTCACCACAGAAGGTAAAAGGTTCTTTTTGTCCAGCACATTAAAAAGCAGTTTCACAAATTTGTCACTATCTGCTACCTGGTATGTTCATTTCCATGTTCTGAAATATCTTTTTGAAAAACAAAATAGAACAATACAGACATAAAACTGTTTTTTGTTGATATTCTTCTAAATAAAACACATTTTTGGATTTGGTTTGTTCTCCCATCCACACTACACAAAGTTAGACACTTAGGATTTTAAAATTCTAAAAGGTTAAATTGGAAAATGCTGGCGTTGTAATAATGAACACGGATCATGAAGTTTATCAAAACATAAAATCCAGCGGCAAAGTTTTCCAGGCACGCTCCTCAGCAGGAGCGAGTGAAAAGGCACCGCCACAGTAATAACATTCATTTATGTAAGAGTTAAATAAAAATGTTTAATATATTTTTATTTAGTATTAAAACATAAAATACTGTACTTATACATAGCTTAAGTTTGGTAAAAACGTAGTTAATTGTTTAATAAAGAAATATATGAGCACAATATTTACATAACTGGAAACATAAAATAAACACAAGCAACTGTAAATGTGTTAGCATATCTGTGAAATCATAACGTCTCTTCAGATTAACAGCAGCTGTTGTGGACAAAAAGACTTTGTGCTAACGGCTCTTTAGTCTAAATAAGTTGTTCTTCTTGTAAACACTTTGATCTATTTGTGTAAAACATTTCTTCCATCACAAAAGCCCCATTTTGTTCCATCATCATTTTCACATTTGACACTTTTACTTGGATGTTTGAACCTCATTAAAAAAACAAACAAGACGCTGTTTTCCCTCCAAAAAAAAAAATCTAACTTTGACAACACCTAACATGTGTTTTGCAGTCATCAATAAATCACCTGTCCTGCTCGTATCAAAGTTGTCCCATGTGTTTAAAGTGTGTGTCACTGACATTCAGTGAGAGACGCTGCTTCACTTCTGTCTGTGATAAACCCAGATGTAATGCAGAGCTTCTCCTGTGAATCAAAATAGTAAAGAAAAGTGCATTAAATTTAATTAAAAAAGTTAACTGTATAAAAGTGTAACATTCACAGAGAATCTAACTTATTTTTGAATTACTCCATCCATCACTCAGCAGCTCAAGAAACACACAAAAAGGGGTTTTCTTTGCATGTCTCAAGATATCTACCCATTTTTACCAACTGCTCAGCTTTTGCTCAGTCTACAGGTTCACGTAGTCTTGGTTTTATGAGTTATACCCAATACATGAAAAGAAAACTCCCAAGTGTTTGAATGTCAGTAAATTACTACTCGAGCTACCCATACGTCAATAAAAACTTACAGAGTACACAGACGTCAGTGTGGAATCAGGTTTCTGGTTTCAGCTTCTCAGAGAGCTGAAGGTTGTCAGGAGCTGGAGTAATAACACGTTTATTTAGTACAGCTACTGTATGCGAGTTACATAAACTATAAAATCAATGCTGCACAGTAAGAGTTTAGCTCAGACTTGATGCACATGAAGGAAAAATAAAATACTTACAATCTGAAGGGCGCTTGGCTGAAATTAAAAGAAAATCCAAATTAAAATGATTCTATGTATCACAGCTGTAAACAACAGAATATCCCATCCTCTCAAACGAATCTGATCTCCTCTTAAGTTCACACAAACTGCTTAGAAAAACAAATTTTGCCATTTTGACAGGTGCAGTTGACCCGAAGGTGCCGGCTGGTTCAGCTGGCAGCTGAAGCAGCTGGAGGCTGAAGCATAGTGAAAATAGGGCCCAGGCGTAAACATACAGAAATGACCTTTTAAAGGCCGATATTTTGTTCAGCTGAACTGTAGAAGTAATTTTATATTTACATTCCATTTAGCTGACGCTTTTATCCAAAGCGACTTACAATTGCTATAAATATCAGAGGTCGCACGTCTCTGGAGCAACAAGGGGTTAAGTGTCTTGCTCAGGGACACAACGGTGTGTCACAGTGGACTTAAACCCCGGTCTCTCACACCAAAGGCATGTGTCCACTGCGCCATCACCATTTTCACACAGAACGGGGACTGTGGATTTTGTCATTCACCTTTTACACAGCAGATCGTTCACGATGGACAGCAGGAATGATCACAGCGAGTTTCACTCTCTCACCTTTTCTCCTTTTGTAAACTGTGACACCAGTGCCCACAGTGAAGACGATAGCCACTGCCAAAACTGCCGATATGATGATGACTAGTGTCAGGTCACTGGACTTCTCAACTGAAAAAATAAACAGTCAACTGAGAACAAACACCTCAGAAAGCAGTGGCCTGTACTATGAAGGGAGTTCAACCTACTCAGAGTTAACTCGGGGTTATTAAGCAAAGTCAGGGTTGACGAACTCTGACCGCCTACACTGGAGGTAAACGGTACTACGACGGTGGATAAGATGTTGGTTAGTTGAGTTCATGTTAACCCGGTGTTAACTTAATTGGAATTTGTGTGAGTTCGCATAAAAGGGGCGTGTTCGGCCGGCGCGAGATTTTGTTCACATATTTTCCCCAGAAGAATGCTCGTTGGGATATAAGAAGTTTAAAGACACGTTAACGGCTAAAGTTACGCATGCAGTGGAAAGTTATATTAGATTTCACAATCGGATTTAGCAGCGAGAAAATACTTGTGGGTTTAGCCCACAACACTATATTATCATGCACCTTAGAGACTTTGCCGTAGATTGGGACTATTCAGAAGAAAACACCAGAGTGATTTTGATTTTTTGTGACTTAATTTCAGGGAATTTCTCGGTTTATTAACCCCCAACCCTGGCTCCGTATTTTTTGGACATGTAAAATATGTGAAAACACAATTATAGCCTACAGACTATCTAAGAAACTGTCCCATTAATTAAGGCTCGCTGTTGGAACGTGATGCTTTTGTGTTCAGAATAACTTCAATTCAGCTGCAGCCCCAGTGGAACAAGTCAGGATGAAATCTTTAGAGATGTGGCGTAAATTGCCATGGCAACAGATCTGGGTTAACACCTATCCACCTTTCGTAGTACTGGTTAATCGGGAAGTTACACCCGACGTCACAAAGTTACTCCTGAAGTTACCTGCATAAGCCGGTTACCTCACTTCGTAGGTCATTGGTTCTGTATGTAAGAAATAGTCTGGAACACAACCCCCAAAACACTGCAGGTTTTTTATGGACTGAACAAACGCATATGATTGGTTTCAACAATGGACACAACAGACAGAAAGCTAGCATTTCAGACAATGAAACTTTCTTCTCTGTTGATAGTATATGTGTTGAAAGGTTTAGCAATGAGAAGAATCTGTAATTAGCCACGCATGCTAGCTGGATCCAGTAATGTTTATTGTGAAACACACACTATAAAAAAGTAACATTAATTAAACATCAGACACATCAAAGTTCATGTATGTTTTCAAGCTCTGCTACTTACTCCAGTGAGTTTTTGATTTTGTTTGCTGGGTCCAGCTTGGTGATGATGTCATTCTCAACACCGGAGAGCTGAAAAACACACTCGTACATCCACCAGTCTTCGGGTGTGACCAGCGAAACGTCCAGCTCCACACTCATCTGGAAGGTCCCGTCGGGGTTGTGGAGAAGCTCACCGTGGTCAACATGCTGATGAAGCTCCTCCCCATGTCTGCTCCAGAAGATCACGGCTCGGTCAGGGTAGAAACCTGTGGCATGGCAGCTCACCGGAGACGAGGGCGTCTTCCGGAGGAGGGACACAGAGGGAAGCTCTGGAAAAAGAGAACGCAAGACAAACAAGGACAGATAGCTGCTAACTTCAGATGGCCTTAATCTCCACCAGGGCTCAACAGTATCGACTATCAACTGGAAAAGAATGAAGCATTTTGATGTCGTTTATTACCACGCTACAGCCTCTCCCCTGTTCTCGGGCTGAGCTCCTTCACATACACATGTGTAACAAAAACCTTCACGAGTAAAAAGCCAATACTTTTATCACTACACTGAAGAAGCCTCTTGGATGAGAGGAGGATCTTCAAGAATCTTCAACCAGTTGAGACCAAACCTGGATGACTAAGACTCTTCACAGACATTTATCAAACATTTACAACATGTAGAACAGTATTTTTAAACCTGGATCTTATTTTGCTATGTTTCTGTGTCCATGTGATTAAGTGGGACGACATTTTTTGAAACTGGTCCAGCAGTCAGCAGCAGTGTAACAGGGCTGCAACAAAGTGCTTGTTTTTGCCACTGACAGGTTATTGCAAGTGTCTGACAACATTATAGAAAGGATCCCTACACAGACAGACGCTTGTTTAAAGAGTAAGATCATTTTTGTTTAACCAGAAACAGCTTCATGTAACTCATTAACATAAACAGTATTTTTCAATAGATGTTGAACAGTACGTGATTGACGGTTCTTTCTTTTAATCAAACATCAAGATGAACTTCTCCTAAACCTGACTGGAAACGCATGCTTTAAAAAACGTTTTATTATAGCTTATTTTATTTCTTATTCTTATCATTATTATAATTCTGTCCTTCATGTATTTTATCATTCAATGTGATTTTCATCTGTCTCTGTGTGAAGACATAAGTGCTCTATGGAAGTTTATTGATATTATATTGTTATTTTCTTTGATGTCGCCGTGTTCCCACATTTCAGCATTTAACTTTGTGAGTGCAGGCTTACAGACAAAACACTACTTTATAACATTACAACAACATTGATTTCAATGTGTCAGATAAATATTTAATCAACATTTCACATCTTAATTAACCTTCTGATCTCATTTTCAGGTTGTGAGCATTAAATACACTGCCACCCTGTTGTGCTACACTGTATATATACAGTAAACCCTACTTTTACCTACCTGTTCTCAGCAGAGTGCTCTTCCCGTAGTTCAAACTGTTCTGCAGCCTCACGGGACACTCCTGGGTCAAACGGTGCTCCATGAATTCTAACCAGCTTTTGTCATTATTCCACTTATGTTGGGTTCTAATAAGCTGTGGTTTTGTAGCGATCCATCTCTGTGCCTTCATATCCAATATTAAAATGTCTTCTCCTTGATAACTATTTAGACCGAAACCGTTAACTTGTCCAGTTTCATCGTCCCATTCACAGCCATGCAACACCTGGATTACATGGATGCCTGAGAGAGAGATGGAAACACAGGTTTTTATCAATAAATCAAGTTAATGAGTGAATTTAATATGATATCTAAGCTTAAAAAGAATTCAAAGTAATGCAAAATTAACCATTATACAATATTTTAATATGTATCAAACAGATTTTAACGTACTTTTTAGACGATTTAACTTGTGTCCTGGGTTTTTGTCAACACCGTCACACATTTTTTTTTAAATAAAAAAAATCAGGAATAATTGCTGGGATTGGCTCCAGCCCCCCCGTACGCAGGATAAGTGGTTGACGATGGATGGATGGAACTGAAGGCTGCCAAAACTCTGAGGACCCCTTTATCACTTCCTTGTTCTTTCTAATACTATGAGACCACTCATAGTTTTTTAGTAAGTTTTTTAGATTCTATATATTTTATACCTACTTGTTGATACCTTGCATGTCACAACCGTAGTGTGTCAACACCATAATTAATGTAATGTAAGATTTGTATCATATTTTCTGTTATAAATTCCTAATTTAAGTAGATTATAGAGGTCAGAAGCAACTAATCATAAACAAGATGGCTCCTGTGATGAGCACATGTGTTTTAAGGGTAAATATGGGATTTTGTCAACACCATCAGGATTGGTGTCTAAGACTACTTTAGTGATTTTACCTTCTAAACATTTGATATTACTGTTATTCAGTTTCATGTGTTGAATTTCAAGCAACTGCCAGAAAATAGCTTTATGTTTTGAATTGAATCTCATTTTCATAGAATCTCAAGTACTCAATATGTAATAAGGTGTTGCTTATACTTATCCATCAGAAAAGTATACTGACTGCATGATGAAATGCATTTCAGGCCATAATAGCTAGTGAGAAGCTATTAGTGGAGGAACGAAAGAGAAGGAACAGGAAGTATCAAAAAAGAAGGTGAATAAAATTGATAGCCAGGAGTTCCTGAGAAAGGAGGGGGAAAGATTGAGAAATAGGGTGGAGGAGGGCAAAATAAAAAGAATCAGTAATTTGTAAGAAACAGAAAAGAGATGGTTTTGGAAACAAGCACAGAAAGAGCCAAGCGGCCTCATGAACAGAGCACAGCATCTACAGACCCCATTTCCACAAAAGTTGTGACATTTTCCAATAAAAATAAATGATAAACTGGGATTATTTTACAAATAGAATAAAGATTTTCAATAGTTTTACTGAGCAATGTAACTGTATTTTTGTACATATAAGCAAAGTTTGAATTTCATGCGTGCAACACAAGCAAATAAATGTTGGGGCTTGTTTACCTTTGTGTTACCTCACCTTTCCTCGGATAACAACTGATCGTTTGGGAAGTGAAGATACTAATTGTGCCAGTTTTATAATTGGAATTTTTGTTATTTCCTGCTTGATAGCTGCTCAACAGTCTGTGGTCGCCACTTCTCCTCTTAATGATGCGCCATACATTTTCAATAGGAGACAGATCTGGACTGGCAGCAGGCCTTTAAAGAACACGCAATCTGTGGGTACGAAGCCACGTTGTTGTAGCCCCGTCATTATGCAAATGAGGAGGGGCTGTGTCTCCATACATACCACCCAGTACCTTTCGCTGAAATTTTGCCACAAAGGCGGGGCGCTCCAATGCATCCTTACTTGCAAAGCCTTTGGTGGATGCAACTTTTTATATCCAGTTATTGTGGAGTCTTCCAAACAGGTGTTACTTGAATATTCTGTGCACTTTTCAACTATGTCCCAACTTCTGTCGAGTGTGTTGCAGGCATGAAATTCTAACTTTGTTTATATTTACAGAATACGATTCTGCTGGTCTGTAAAACTATTGAAAAATCTTTTCTTTGTTCTTTTGTCAGTTAAATAAAGGTTCACTTTATTCACAGGCTTTTTGGAAAATACGCCAACTTTTCTGGAGATGGGGTTTGTAGTTTGTGTATAAGCAGCACAGAATTGTGTGTCTCTTCATTATACTCACACAAGATTATGTCACGACGTTACTATGGTGACCAGGTCCATTGAGTGGGTACCATAAAGTTGAAAAGGGGCTTAATAGCCTTATGAGATATTTCAGTCTGTACCAAAGTGGTGGTCCCACATTGCCATCCATAAAGCCATGAAGAAGAAGTGAAACATTCAGTACACGCACCTTCAGTCTGGTTAAAGCGCGTCTTTAAAATCTCGATGTTGACTCTTCCTATCTGCTCTTGACCTTCCCAGTACGAAGTTTGCCTCTTCCAGTACTCTGGATCATCTGCTGTGACTCGGTCCATCCAGGCCTGTATAGGTACTGTTGTC
Organism: Micropterus salmoides; assembly: GCF_014851395.1. Classification (NCBI taxonomy): domain Eukaryota; kingdom Metazoa; phylum Chordata; class Actinopteri; order Centrarchiformes; family Centrarchidae; genus Micropterus; species Micropterus salmoides. The sequence continues at coordinate 4,618,725 of NW_024040817.1, read as the reverse complement.
TTGGTGATGCTGTCATAGTAATCTGTCTGAACGCCATCAACAAACACAACGGCCACAAAGTCGGGGAAGTTTGCGACCTCAGACGATGCGGTGTAGACATGCTTCAGGGAGTGTATCACTGCAGAGAAAAGATGTAACACGGTCATTTTAGCACAGTATCTATTTACAAGGAGTATTTTTCTTATTTTGTATTAATTATTTTATGTTTAAAACTACTGACTTTGATAATTATTTGATATAAACTGATACTCTGAGTGGGATAACTTTCCAAATTTATTACTAAAATATAATTAACAGAGCAAATTCTCTAGCATTTCTTCAATCTCTATGACCTAAAGCCTATTGTGAGCTGTCCAGCATATGTATATACAGTATATATATATATATATATATATATATATATATATATATATATATATACACGTGAGCCACCATGTGCCAAACTTTGGTCAAGCCAGCCAATGTCTGAATTTCATTCATTATTTAGGTTATAATAATAATAAATTTATTATTATTATTATTATATTAGCTATATTACTATATATATATATAGGCAATAATTGTGTCTATGTCTAAATCTGTGTTCATAAAACAACAAAGAACATGAAGGAAAACGTGTACCAGGCCATCATTACCATAATGAAACTACTTTAGGTGCAACGAAATTGTGAGGCTGCTGGCTTTTTGCTGGCTTGACCACGGTTTCGCATTCTGCGGCTCCTGTTACCGTGGTAATATTGTCAGGGCATTATTAATAAATACACAATATGTGACAACACCAATGGAAAGTGTAAAGCTTCTTGCAGACTGCCCAGACAAATGCCGACCAACTCCAAGCAACACCAACTGTTGGATCAGTGTGCGCCGTCAGTCGGTGTTAGTCGGATGGAGTTTTTAGAGTCCTAGAAAGTCTGACCAATGTGTGCCGTTTTCCAACCAATCGTAACATTCTGAGAGTTCCCTTGACAACTGCCCAGTGCCTCCTGAAGTGTTCGTCCCCTGAACACACCTCGTCTGCCATTGCATCCAATGTCTACATATATAAATTAGGGCAGTCAAAAATAGCGCGTTAACGACGTTAATTCGTTGTTTGTCGTTAATTACGTCAATTTTTTTAACGCATTTCACGCATGCGCAGTGTGACAAATTATTCAGGTCAGGAAAGTGGTTGGGACGGGAGCTAGAGGCGAGATGGAGCAAGGTGAGCAAAGTGGGCCTATTGACGGATTCAAATATAAAAAGAATGATGATGGTACAGTTAACAAGTACAAGGTTATTTGCAAGATTTGTAACAAGGAGTTTCAATTTCACCGGAGCTGTTCAAGCTTGAGGTACCATGTCAACGCCAAACATGCGTTTGCTGGGTCGTCAGGTTCAGCAAGTGGTTCGCGCCAGACCATGCTGAATTTTCGCGGGCCATTAACAAAATCAACCTCAGATAATTTGACCAACAAAATAGCAAAATGGATTGCAAAGGATTGTAGACCCGTTAGTATTGTAGAAGACTCAGGTTTCATTGATGTTTTGCAAGTGGCGTCTCAAGACTCATCCTATAGGCCACCGTCAAGAGCCACAGTTATGACGAAAATCCACGAGCTCTATCAAAACGAAAAAGAAAAAAGGAAAGAGGTCTTGGCTCAAGTAAATCATATCGCCCTGACAGGAGACCACTGGACATCAGTGAATAACAACAATTATTAACAATTATTTGGCTGTGTTAATAAACAGACATAATATGAAAATTATGTATCTGTGTCTTTTTATTTATCTTTTGGTATGCATTTCAGAAAAAAAAAATGGTTAGGATTCAGGTGTAATTGCAAATAGTGATTAATCCTGATTAATCCACTGAAAATTCTGATTAATTTGATTAAAAATTGTAATCATTTGACAGCCCTAATATAAATGTATAGTTGCTGCCAACCAGGGCCATAAGTACTATGAAATTACAGTGTTTGTTAATAAACAGAGCCACTATTTGGTGGAGGTCTACTTGCTACATGTTTCCCATCCAAAGCACCCAGACAGTGGAGGGACTGCCACTTCTTCTGGAACCCACCAGCAATCTCCAGCCATTCAGATGTTTGTGCGCTGTGAGATAACTGTTGTTGTGATTTGGAGCTATATAAATAAAATGAAAGTTGAATTGAATGTTGTGTTTGGGCACTAAATGAAAAAAGTAAATCAACATTAGTGATGTTGATGTAAGAAAATGGACCTAAGAATGAAGAGAAAATGTGACTGACACAGACAAAGAGGAACCGACCCCAAGTGGTATCACAACCCCGCTCATTAGGCGCAAGACGAAGTCCCCGGACAGCTCAAGAAAGAGATACGCAAGCTCTGGAGACAGATAATGCTACTCTGCGGCATACTGTCAGTACATGGAGCATGAATTTAGAGCCATTCAAGAGTCAGACCCGTGTTATATTCGATATGTAAAAGCTCAGATAGGTCAGCTTATCTATAATGTCACTCACAACCATCTGTCGCAGTAGGACAACCCTTTTTGATTTATTTGATGCATTCCTGTTGCAATAGTATCTGCTGACTATATCAATGTACATATAACATATTACAATGTGATTAATAAATTATTTTATTTATTGAAACACAGAGATGTATATATACATACATATCATTGATATTTGTTATTTTGATTACACATTTTACTGACATGTGCCTGCATATGGAGGACCGATCCTGACACAGGCAGAAATAAATACAGAAATAAATAAATAAGCATCCAATTAAATACACAAAATAATAAAGTAAATAAATAAATGTAGGTAGTAATTAAATTATACAAGGAGACATAAATGTATATATTTTAATTAGTGTCTTTACTTATTCACCTTTGTAATAATTACCTTATTTATTTACTCTCCGTTATAATCTTCAACTTTATTTATTAATTACTTATTTTTAAATGTATTTATTTATGTGTGTGTTTTAATATTTTTGTCTGTTTTATTCTTCCTTTGTATTTTTTTACCTTATTTATTTTCACCCATGGTATTTATTTCTGCCTGTCTTTTTTAAATTTCTGTATGCATTTCTGCCTCATTATGCAAATGAGGAGGGGCTGTGTCTCAAGGGGTCATCTTCTCTGCTATTGGTGGACCAGTCAGACAGGAGAGCTCCTACTCTGCCTGCAGACATCAAGCAGCTGCTCTTCACACAGTCAGATCGCGGAAAGTATAATCCTTGCTTCAGAAAGACGCACATGATGACCCAGGTACCCCTGGCCTGTAAGCAGCAGGCTATATGATATATGCTGATGATGATAAATTATTAATGCATAACGTTACCTTGAAACATTTTTCACAGAGAACTTCATGGATGGCCACACAGGTTTCAGGAAATGTATAACAACCAATCACAAATTGGTAAGAAATGTTCTGGAAGGTTTCACGTGTAAAGAACAAACATAAAAACACCATGTTATGCAATAGGTTTTACTATATCTGAAGGGTATTGTATGAATAAAGTAGGCTGTATAGACGTAGGACAGCCTATGTACATTTTAGAATCTTAAAGTCACCATGAGGCGTTCAGGAGAAATGCAGTATTTTCTGGCAGTGAGTGGAGTAACCATGCTCAGTAAATGCTTGAAAGCTGGAGGCGCAAAACGGGCAAAGTTTGCAAAATCTCTGCACATGTAAATATTTCATTTTCATTTCATATCATGCACAAACCTGCCACACTGCATATATTTGTTGTTAATTGTAAATCTTTGTTGTTGCAGGATCTGCCTCCTGTGCGTCAGTCTTCTCCACAGTCTCCTCCTGACTCGGTTTGACTACAGCTTAAGTCATTGTTTAAGATGAGTAAACATTTTTTTAAAACACCATTCATTATCTGTGATAATTCTGTGTGTAAAAATGCTTTTATTTTGAAAACGAAACTATGTCAAGAGCTAAAGATGATGAAATGTTTAGTCTTTCATTCAAAAAGTCTTTATAAGTTTAAATTAGTTTTTTTAAATGCATATATTTTTATGCTGAACTCTAATCAGAATCAGAAAAACCTTAAATCGTCAAGTGGAGGAATTTGACTTCAGTTTTACATTGTCTCAGTGTACAGTATGAACGAGTATATCCCATGCACACAACCATCAGCAGCAAGTCGTTTATGCTGTATTTTAACAGAACAGTAAAACCATGCTGAAGTAGCCTCAGGTGTTCCGCTAAATGTGAAACTTACCTGGAGATGCAACATGGCATGAAAGCAGCAGCAACATCACCCGCATCCTCCCGAAAAAGAGAGCCGAACCCGGAGGAATGGAAGGAGTCTGTCGCTCAACCAGCGACGGTTTCATATCTTCGTCTTCCTGATCCGAAGACTCACAGCAAACTGTCACCACCGGAGCTCCGGGGAAAACTGCGGACCAATCGGAACTCAGGAAATGCTCATACGTCATGGGTTACTGGACTGATTTTAAGGACAGAGTTTGATTCTGAAAGTGAAACATCCGCAGGCTGATTGGTCAGCTGCGCGGAGGAGAAAGAGAAAGCTGCAACTCTCAATACTTTAAAATCAAGGCTTTTCTGTTTGCTGCTGCCTTTTATTAAATCAAACTGAAGACTTTTGAATAATATCTTCCAGGCTCTTCTGTATTGATCTTTTCATTTTCTATTTAACTATTTTTTAAATTGTGTTTAAATGTATTTTTATATTGGCCCGTGTTGCTTATATGTTTTATGTAAAGCACTTTTAATTGCTTTGTTGTTGTCTCTTGCCTTGTTACACAACCTTTTCTGTCACGAGACAAGACAACTTTGATTTGTCCACATCGTGACAGTAATTTCATGTGTTCAGCATCACCTGCTTTGACTGTGGGTGCTGTGAGCTGTTCAGATCTGGTAAGTAGGTCGATATTTAAATCTTATCAGTACTCTATTTTTGATTTACTGATTTTTGAGAGTCATTTTCAGCCACATGGTTTGGTTCACAGATTCTTGTATTCCCTTTATGACTAGATACCTACAAATCTATTGACTACTGACCTAATTAGAAAATGTCAGCATGCTAACAGGCTAAACTAAGATGGACATTATAAACATTATGTTGTAATTTAATTTAATAATTAAATTACAATTGAATTAATTTAATAATTAAATTACTTTATTTTATTGTAGTTTTGCCTTAAATCATAAGCAAGATTATTTTATTGATGTGAATGTAGAATATTAATGTTATTATTTTAGTTAATTTGAGTATTTCTTTTAGGGGGGGGGGGCTTTTGTTCTGAAGGTATTGGGCATCTTTTTTGCATGTGAATCTACATATAGTGGTAATCACATGTAGGACAGGCAGGTTCATGGTTTTTTACCAGGGCAAGAGAGGCTGCAGACACCATTTGTTTGTATGCTTGCCTGGACACTGGACTTATTTTTTTCCCTGCGTAAGATTCGCTCCTTAGGTGCCTCAGTGGCCGTTTGATTTTGATTTTGTTTTACTTTAGTCTGATGTGATTCAAACCTTTGAATTATGTGGATTCAGAAAGTGAGAGCATTTATCAGAAGCCTCCAGCCAACAGAAACGCTTTCATTTTATAATACCGGTAAGTCAAATCAAATCGTATCATATTCCTCATCATGCTGAAAACAAGCATCAGCGTCAGACTCGTTCTGGACTTTCGATGTGACTTGATCTGGAGCCAAACTCACTGCAACACGGGACAGAAAGGCATTCTGGGAAATGCTCTCCCCCATCACGTTGCCCACAATCAAATGAGAAGACAGCTTTACATTTGTTGGATTGTTTATTTATCATCATTATTATTGTAAGTGCCATAAAAGTTCAATCAAAAGCAGAGTCCCAAATAGAAGCCGGGTCTGTTTTTTATAGAAGTTCACTGGTTGTATAAAGCCTCTTAAAGCCCAATGGCTCTTGAGCTAAGCTGCTTAGATCATGCATAAAAATATAAATGTTTATAACTTTGTCAGTATGTACATGACGGTACATCGGTTAGATTCTCTACAGTTCAATGGTTCACGTCATTTTACTGAAACGAGCACCAAAGTACAATTCATTCAGATTTCCCAGCTTGGTAAACAAGAGCAAGGAAATCTGCAGATTTAACTGTGAGGCAGTCTGAACGCTGTTTTCTGCTGAGGTGAAATGCAGAGATGCACCGATCGATCGCAAGGCCATTTTACAGCTTAAGCATATCCGATCCTGTGCCGGGCCACACAGTGTTTCCCGTCATACGACTATCGTCAAAGATATCGTGCTGAGAAAAGAGGAGGATGCAGATCTGGGCAGGAAGCCTTCGTCAGCTGTTCTGCTGAATGATGCGTTCACCTCTTAAAGGTCCTTCTCAGATCCTTTGCTCTGCACGCTGATCAAACGGGATTATCGCCGCGTATTTCTGCTGAATCTCAGTGAACGCTGCTTCTGTCAGAAAGATCTAAACGTTCATAGAATAGGCTAAATACTTTGAATCATTTCTCACCATTGATGGACCCCATAAAGGACATTATAGCGTTAAAAAGCATCATCTGGAGCTGCATGCAGAACGCCGGATATTCCCATGACGTGCGGAGACATGGCTGGTAGCTTGAAACACATTCCTGAGGATCAGGGTCCCTCAGGTCTGGTTTCTGGTTTGGAACCCGGACGTCTTGTTTATTACAGACGTGTGTAACATCAACTACAGACGTAACGACGCTCGCCGTAGCCTGGTTTATTCGCTCCAAACCAGCTGATGGAAACTCACGTTTCTTTTTTGTGACATTTCAAAAGTAAAACTTTGTGTGACAATTAGATGGAAACATGGATAGAGGTCGGTGCTGCCGGGCTGCAGAAAGACTTTCCTCTTGCAGGACGATGAGGTGAATCTGCAGCAGACGGATCAGAGAGGGAAGGCGACTCCAGACCGCCGATCCTGCTCGCTCACTGCTGCGCACAGAAAGACCACATCCTGCTGCTACATTCTCTTCTCAATGAGAAGACGCTGAAGAAATCTGGGCTTGGACAGACAGCAGGATCAGGAGTTTCTCTCCTTCAAGATAAAATAACCCGAACGTTTGTTAAACTAGGAATCCGATCCGGCTCTTGACCAGCTCTCAGCTCACTGAGGGAGTTCATGTTGAAATGTTTTCGCGCCGCCGCTGGCCACGCCTCTCCTCTGACAGGGGTGTTTGTAGAAGCAGGACAGCTGGCTGAAGCGCCTGTCGCAGACGGAGCACCAGTACGGCCGCTCGCCGGTGTGCGTCCGCAGGTGCACCGTCAGGTTGCCCTTCTCCACGAAGCCGCGGCCGCAGTACGTGCAGGTGAACGGCTTCTCGCCCGTGTGGCTGCGGACGTGTCGCACCAGCGTCGCCCTCCTGCCGAAGCTCTTGCCGCAGAGCGTGCAGCCGTACGGCCGCTCGCCCGAGTGGATCCTCATGTGCGTCCTGAGGTTCCCCCGCAGGGTGAAGCTCTGGCCGCAGACGCCGCAGCGGAACGAGGTTTCTCTGTGAACTCGGAGGTGGAGCTTCAGGTTCTCCGTGTGCTCCAGGTGTTTCCCGCACAGGCCGCAGTCTCTCAAATGTGCCGACGCGTGAGCGAGCAGATAACTAATCCTCTGGAAGGACTCGCCGCAGACTTTACAGCCGAACACCGGCGGAGGCTGGCGTGAGAGCTCAGGCTCCTGCGACGGATCGCCGGAGCTCCTCGCCTTCGAGCTCGCAGATGAACTTTGTCCTTCAGCTTCTTCCGTCTCCACCGGCTTCCAAAGTCCTGCAGCCTCTCCCCAGTACTCTCCACTGTCTTCGGTCTCAGAGGACTCGGCGAGGAGTCGGCCGTCGCCGGCTTCTTCCTCACCACCGGCTGGATCAAAATAACCGCTTGGTCTCGACGCTCCGCAGTCCTCACCGCCAACTTCTGATTTGATCTGAGCAGCTGAGGTGCCGGCGTCCGTCTCCTCCATGCGGTCAGTCAGGTGCAGCTGGACGCTCAGGACCTGGTCATCAGGACACTTCTTTATCCAGGAGGACGCCGGCGGAGGATCTGAAGGGAGGAGGAAGACAAAATTATGTTTTTTAAAAAGTACAACTGTGGGTATGTCCTCTATGTTGTTCCTTTCACTGCAAAACTGAATCTCGACGACGATATGAAGTTAGCTTCGGATCAAAAACCACTGCGCCACCATTTAAAATTGCGCTTTTTCGCAAATAGAATAAATGTTTCACAAATCTGAAACTGCGTTTTAAAGAAACTTCAGCCTCTCTGGGACAATCCAGTCCAGGTTTGACAGCTGAAGGTGTAGCGGGTTTCCCTTTAACTTTCCCCTCAACAGCCGGTGTTCTGTCGATTTATGCTACCTATCCAGATGTGCTATTTAGCGGTTATGACACAAATAAATCTGTGCAACCTTGCTGTTGGGAATCAGTCAATATCTGTCAGTAATATCTCTAAAAATAAATAAAATCATTATTAGTCATTAATCAGAATACGCTGCCCCTGATATCCTAAATAAAGATGGCATAATATAGTATTTCAACATGCTCCCCGTCTCCGTCCAGTACACATGGAGTGAGTAGTGGTGCAATATAACATGATTCTGTAGTGGGAGCACTACCCCTGAAATGCTGTTACAATATAATCAAAAAACAGCAGATGTCATAAAATACTGTGAGAGGATTCACATCAGGTAGCATTTTTCGATAGGGCTGCATAAATGGTCAGAACACCGGATTGAAAGCTTCAGCGTAGTTAACAACATTGTGATCAGATCAGGGAGCCATCAGGGCTCAGATTAGGGGTGTGAGGACAGATTTTAACCCCAGTTTTTAAGAAATATTCAGTGCTGAAATATATGAGTGGGAGAAACCTGCATTTCCAGCATTCTGGAGAAATTCTCTGCACCAATTTATGGTGCAAATTTATTTACATATAAAGGGGGAAATAAAATTCAGCACAATTCAAAATATAAAAATATAATGCAGTGACCTGCAGCTTGACTTTATTTGCACATTGATTTCTTCTATATTTACACTGCATGTTTTCTTTTTGTGCTCTTTTCAACATATTCTCGTTGCAAACTATTTTCCAGAACATTTTGAAGCTTTATTAAAAATGATGTAAAGAGGACTCAAACCTGCCGTCTGGCTGCACCTGCCCTCCTCCTCTTCCTCCTCTTCCTCCTCCTCCTCCTCGGACCTCAGGCCGTCCAGCTGTCGCCTCTGCCGGTCTATCTGCTCCCGGTACTGGGCCACGGTTTCCGCGAACACCCCCAGGATGTCGTCCACCGCCGCCGCCAGCCGCTCGGTCACCAGCTGCCTCAGAGTGTCCATCTGAGGCAGCGGGCTGCTCTGAGGAGACACCCCGCAGAGAGCCTCCTCCGCCCCGGGAGGCAGCGGAGAGGAGGGCGCGGGGAACAGCTGCCGGTCCGCGGACATGTTGAAACAGCCGTAACTGTGAAAACACCGAGAGTGAAGCGAGAAGACTGCAGGACAGAGACCAGGCAGGAGAAAGTAAACACAGTGGCTGCGACACAAAAAGACGTCGGAGGCGAAACAACATGTGGTCATCAAAGGTTCCGGGAGCGCACAGTTGGGTTTGTGTAAGAGCATATTACTCTGGTACAAGTGTTGAAATATAATTAGACTTTATTGTCATTCAACTGCACATTCACAGCGTACACTGAACGAGATTACGTTGCAAGGCTCCAATAAAAACAGACCAGTAATAAGAGAAACAGGATAAATATAAAAATATAGCTACAAGAAACAGAAACCGAATATAAAATAAATGAAATAGAATATTGTGACGTTTGTCAGGAATGTAGCAGCAACAGAAACATATGTAAGACAATATGAATTGTGCAAATATCTGTAGCAGCAGGATGTAATGTAACAGTGAGACGGACAGTGTAGTAGTGCAGATAGTAATAGTTATGCAATAGAGTTCAGTGTCCATGTAAAGTGACTAGTGTCCTATGTATGGGGGGGGGGGGGGGGGGGGGTTATTGGGAGTTTAGCAGTTTTATAATGTTAGGGATGAAGCTGTTGTGGAATCTGGATGTTCTGCATTTGAAGCTGCTGAGGGCAGCAGGGAGAGCAGTCCCTGATGGGGGGGGAGGGGTCTTTTATGATAGTCTGAGTCCTGGACAGGCAGCGTCTGCAAGCAGTGTCATGGATCGAAGGAAGTGCTGTCCCGATGATTCTTTCCGCTGTCCTCAACACAGAGTGTTGTTGATACTGCAGCATTTTAATGTCACAACTGGTCAAAGTGGAGCAAAGATTAACAAGTTTAAATTTTTAAATTTGTATGTAAAAACTAATTTAAACTGGAAAAAGAAAAAGGCCTAGTCAAGGCTATTTTTCCTAAGGAAATTTAGATCATTTGATGTGAGCACAAATCTGCTTTATACCTTTTATCAAGGCACCATAGCCAGTGTTCATTTTTTTATTCTGGGGAGGCAGCATTACTACTGCAACAGGCATCACTACTACTACTATTAGTAAAAACAGGATTAATAAGGTGATTAAAAAGGCTGGCTCTGTGATTGGTGTGGTGACGTTCTTTTTTCCCCTCAGAGAAAGTAATAATCGATCGATTAGACAGATTAAAAATGATAAAATGATATTTAGTTACAGAATAAGAAAATATTTACAAAGGGATCAAATAACAAAATGCTAGCAAAAAACACTTCTGTTCCAGATTAACACTTAAAATATTAAATGTTCTTCAAAAGATATTGTCTTGTGAGGCATATCCATTAAAGAATTTAGTCTTATTTAAAGTGCATTTTTCAGCTGTCAGTGGATGATTCGAGAGCTCCCCCCATCTCTCGCTCCAAGAGGGAACTGACTCCCCTCCTTACATTTGATTGAACCCCTGAATATGCCACTTTTTAGAAATGGCGGACAAATTGCGCAGTAACTAAATCCTTATTAGGTAAAAACACAGCTTCACCCGTTGTCCCGTATCAAAAAATGTATTTGGCAGCTCTTTAATGCTCCTTCCTGTTATTCCCTGCCTAGAATATTCTCAGTGAACCAGGGTCCACTTACTGACCAGGCACATTTCCCGGATTGTTTTGCCTCTTTCCCTGATCCTTTCCCTGTTAAACAGCTGGTTCTTGCAGCTTCTAATGACTTTTTTTTATATTAAGTTTTCTTTTGTTTTCAAGCGACCTAGTTTATTCAAAGGTCTCTATCCTGGAATGACCTGCTGTCACATACTAAACCGATTTTTAAACCGTATGTGAACATTAATGCTACAGATTCTATAAAGTTCAGCTGGCAATAACTCACATTGGCCTTCCCCCTCAGTCACTCGAGGTCACTTTAGAAACCTGATCTTGTGGACCTCCCACTAGTTAGTTTAGACACTTTTCTACTCTTTCTAAGCTCTTCAGTGGGTCACATTTTTAAAAAGCTGTCAGCTCTGATCAGAGTTCTAAAGGATTTAAATGGGTGCATTGATTGTTTGTTTGTCTTGTCTTGTCTTGTCTGTACATACTGGTTGACCTTTCTGTTTATACTGTATGTTGTGTGACGTGAGCTGGTGGAAATTGAGTTTCTCCATTAGGGATTAGTAAAGTTTTTCTATTCTATTCTAATTTTAAGTAACTGTGGCTTTCAGATCAATGTAGCTGAGTAAAAAGTTCCATATTTACCTATAAATGCTGACCAGATCAAGCTGAGGGGTCGTCAGATGATTCACGGGAGATGAAAGAAGAATAAATCATGTTGGAATACATAAAACTTTTTAGTAAAGTATTGGATAAATTTACCTCCTCAGGGCTCAAACAGTTACTGAAAGTAAACCATGTGTGAAGTTATGAGGTGAAATGTCTCTTTTGTTGATCTGCTAACAACTCACAGACGTCTGAAACAAGGGGCCCAGGAACCAGGGCACAAACAAAAAACAAGCCACTTTATTGTATTTTTTCAGCTAAGTGAATGTTTTTATTAACCTTCAAAGAAACTGGGAACTATAACTTTGGATAAATGTGAAAAGCAGAATATATTTCCTTCTCAGAGAGAAATACTAAAGTACTTCAAAACAGATCTTAAGTAAAAAATTAAAGAGAATAATGTTTTGACTAAATTTAAAACAACAAAATAACACAAATAAAACATTTACAGGGAATTAAATCATATCGTTACAGAAGCAAACATTAGGTATGCAAAAATAATGCAGGGAGATGGTCTAGAGATCTAGAAATTCTAGTATTACTGATAATAACTGTTGTTAGGAATGTCCTCTGACTGAAGTCTCCAGCTCAACCACTGAGGGGCAGTAAAGTAAAGTTAATGTCAGTAACCTGAAAGGTTCCCGCTGTTAGAAAGGTTGGGCTTCTGAAGTTCACCTGTTAAATGCAGAGCTTCAGAGTCTACAGAAAAATGTTTTCACCTGACAAACCACATTTTTTTATGTGACAGTGGTGAAGCAAAGTCCTGGCAAAGACAACAATTGTGATACAGATAAATAAATATATAAAATATAAAGATGTTTGTCATCTGATATCTACAGATATTGAGACAAATGTTGGAAAAACAGGGACTGAGCCTGATTAAAACAATGTGAAGATGGACATTGTCCTGCTGGTTGCAGCAGAGGAGGCTGCTGGTTCTGTTGGTCTTCCTCTGATTGGATGAAACTGGACTTGAAACTGGTTTCACTTCCCTCTCTGAGCACAGTAACCATGGCAACAGACAGGCATCACTGATGAACCATGGCAACAGGCAGGTTTCAGTACTAAAGATAAAAGTGTGATGTTTTACTGTAGTGTAAATTCTGATCACCAAAACCATCAGATGTTGGTGGTTAACTGTGAACAGGAGAACCAGTTAGAACAGGTCAGCTGATAGAAAAGTTAGTTAGTTATAACTTCTATTGTTAGTTTGTGTTAATCTGCATGAGGATGTTTTAAACAGGCAGCTGTCCCAGCAGTGAGGAGGAAACAGCATGATATGTTGAGGACAGCTACAGTTCACTGACTCTGTGTGTTTGCATATCTGTCCTGCCTCTCTGCTCCCAGCCGTTAAGAGGCCAGTGTTGATCAGTGGCTGTCCAGGCCTTTCAGAGCCACTGACACGCCGGCAGCACAATGATGATGTCACTGATTCTACTGCTGGCCACCCTGGGGCTCCTTGTTCAGGGTGAGACTCTCTTCTGAAAACTTTGCTTCAGGATGCAACCAGCTTCACTACAATGATGTTCTGCTGTGATGGAGAAACACTGAAACAAGCAGCATTTACCTTCTTCCATCTGTTCTCCATCTTAAAGAAATGAGACTCTTCTGTTTGGATGCTGATCATCTTTCTCCAAGCTGGATTTGTCTCAATAACCCTTCTCCTCTTTTTCATCTTTTCCAGGTTCATCAGGACAAATCATCCTGACTCAGTCTCCTGGATCTCAGTCTGTTGTTCCAGGACAGGCTGTCTCTCTCAAATGTAAAACCAGTACAAGTGTTAGTAGCTACCTCCACTGGTACCTTCAGAAACCTGGAGAAGCTCCTAAACTCCTGATTTATCTAGCTACAACTCGTCAGTCTGGAGTTCCAGATCGTTTTAGTGGAAGTGGATCTGGGACTGACTTCACTCTGACCATCAGTGGAGTTCAGGCTGAAGATTCAGGAGTTTACTACTGTCAGCAGAGTAACAGCTTCCCGTTCACACAGTGATACAACGTCGTACAAAAACCTCCCTCAGCTGGAGAGGAACTGATCTGACTCAACAGCTGCACTGAAACTAAAACAGAGGTTTATAAAAATGCACATTTAGCCAATAATTATTCACATTAATGATTGCAACACTAAATCTTCTTTAATATATAATATTCTAGAAGTTATACTTCTAATATGTTTATTAAAACAGATTTTGAACCACTCTTCTGAACATTAAAGCTAACCTCTGTTGAATTATGATGTGTGATATTCATGAAAACACAAGGACACACAGATTGTAAATATTATTTATTATTTTATATCTTACCATTTTTTCATTGAATCTCAGATATACTATAAATTAATTTCATTAATTGCAGTTAAATGACTAGTCATGTTTATAACAACATGTATTTATAACTTAAATTGTGTTTTTTATCCCAGCAAACAAATTCATTTTAGTATGAAAGTAGTAAATCATTAATATTTGAATTGTTTCCTTTGGTCAACTTTTACTTGTCTTTCTTCAGCAGAAGCAGTATGTACAGCATCTGACAACAGTGAGTACACCCCTCACATGTTGTCAATATTTGATTATATCAAACAACTTGTATAACAGTGTAAATTTGCTGTCCCCTTAAAATAACACATCACACAGCCTTTAATGTCTAAACCGCTGGTGACAAAAGTAAGTAGGCCTACACTCCCAATTGAAAATGTGCAAATTGGGCTGCCATGGCGCTCAGCAGTCCCGTTGTGACACCAAAATGTGTGACCTATCAGATTCTGTGACCCAAATGAGAAGTTAAGCGCCAGAGGCTTTGTTGACGATGTGAAGCGGTTGCAGTTTGGTTGGGTTTAGGCACCCAAAGTACTTGGTTATGGTTAGGAGAACATCATCGTTTGGATGTAGTCACAGAATCTGATAGGTCACACATTTTGGTTTTACACCGTTATGCCAATTGTTTAAACGTGTGTTGATAAGCAGGCTGTCATTTCATGAGCTACAGCTATGTATTTCAAAGATAGAAGCAGAACAGCAGAAGAAGGATAAATGCCCAAGAAGTTCTGCTGAGTGAGGGAGGATCAGATGGGGGAGAGATAACAGCCGGCATGTGGGCGTCTGAGAGAGAGAGAGAAAAAGAGAGAGAGAGCGCTCAGTTCATTTATTCTCATATAAGCTAACTAATGGACTGCTACCAAATATTTGATTTTTAACTTTGTTATGGCAAGGCTAGCAGACCCAAGTGCAGGACTAAGAGAGATAGGATTTAAATAAAAGAGGAATATTTATTGCAGGGTAAAGGGATGCCGAACCGGGTTGATGGCTGCTGTACAGAGCAGGGGGGGAACGTAACTGAGAGTCCAGAGTGAGAGAGTCTGATCCGAGCAGGTCCAGAGCAGAATCTGGGAATGGTTTAGCCGGACTGGGGTCCAGGCAGAGAGCAGACGGGATGAGCTTATTTTCGGTAGCAGAACTAAATCTAACACGTTATAATGCAAAATTCACTTTTAACTTTTATTATAGCGACTAAATGCTCTTCTTCTACGATCGCCTAATATAATTTTAAAAGTGTTCATTATGTTGTTGTTTGTTTGTGGTAGCCTGGAGTTTAGGCCTACTTATTAATTTTAAAATGTAGGAAATTTGACTGTTTTGATCTGTAATTAAGCAATTGTAAAATTAATAAACGCCATAACTTCCACAGTACTGCTGTCCTCACTCAGTTTAAAGTGTTCTCACACAACTCAGGGATTCGTTTTGTTTTCCCTTTGATGTGAACTGGAGCGTTGGATTATGTTCACTGCTGTCGGCGGAGTTCAGGAGCGTGAAAAAAACCCCTCAATAATCAAATCTCGACATTGAAAATCAAATGTGTACCCAACAGTCGAATATTCACATATTCAGATCCAGCCCTAATGAATTTACATTACATAATGTTACATATTCTTTGTAAGATCATCCCGGAGAAAGATTTCTCTCAGTGTTTCTCTGGATGTAATATCCCTTGGGTGTGAGAGACTCAGGTTCGAATCCACTGTGAGACACCAATGTGTCCAAAGCAAGACACTTAACCCCCTCATTGCTCCAGAGGTGTACGACCTCTGACATATTGTAAGTCACTTTGAAAGCGTCAGCTAAATTTATGTATTTTGTATTCCAACAAAAAATGTGTTTTATGATTGAAACCAAAAAGGGTTTATGGAGTAAGTAAATCACTAAAATTTGAATTCTTTCCTTTTGTCATCTTTAATTTGTCTTTGAAGTTCTTCAGCAGGAGAAGAATGTTAATAGTTCCTGCTTAGAATAGCAGATTACTCATTTTATTTCTCACTATGCTGATGATATGGTGCTTTATATTTCAGGTTTGTAAATTCTGTATTAACAGATGATAGGATGATAAATGATTGAGGGGTTTCTACATTGGGTTTTGTTCCAAAGGTTTATTATTACAGACAAATCTCTAACGACTACAGTAGCAAGTGTTTGACAGCCATTAGGCATTCATATTAATTCTGACCAAATGATTATTTGTATAGTATTATTGATAATTGGCCTTATACTGATAACATCACTGGTTTGTACAAATCCAACTGTACTGTGACATTTATTAAAATTTACTGTGGCGATATTACCATTATGTCAGCCCAGTTTCTCTGGATGTAATACATTCACCGATACCATCAAGAGAACATTTATTAAGACACTTTGATAATAATAAACATGAAAACAGCTGATTAGATGAAAAGGTCTTTATTATCTGGAAACACTGAAATAATATTGAAACAGTGCAACAAGCTAGTAAATCTTGCTGTTGAAAGATGTCAAAGAAAAGAGAGAGACAGTTGCAGAGTGCAGAGTGAGAGCAGGAGCAGAGGAAAACCAGTAGCAGAGTCCCAGTGAGTCAGGTCAGGACTGGGAACACTGGTCTCTCCTCAGTGTCTCTGAGAGCGGAGTCTGGGAGCCCTGGGTGGCCTCACAGGTCACAGAGCCCACCTTCCTCCACTGGTCTGCAGAGAGCCTCAGGGTGCTGCTCCAGCTGTAGTGGCCGTCCTTCTGCAGCACCCCGGGGCTCCTGCTCTCCTCCCAGCTGCTGCTGCTGCTGCTGCTGCTGCTGCCGTCCACCTTCCAGGCCAGACTCCAGTCTGAGGGGAAGCCCTTGTTGGCCAGGCACATGAGCGTGGCCTTCCCCTGCTGCAGCTCCTCGCTGGAGGGGGGCAGCACCGTCAGGGTGGGACGGGCATCACCTAGGAGAAGAACCAATCACCTTAGAGGACAGGGACCACACAGCTGGTTTCTGCTCCACCAGTCACTCACTCACACATTGTTTCACTTCCTTTAAGAAACCTCTCATGCATATCAGCACAGAAAGAGTTCTCATATGAGCTGAAAGATATCAAACTGCACTGGAAATAAAACAATCAGGTTTTAAATTTGGAAATACAAAAAACATATTTACTGTCAAAACTCTCAAAAGGGCAAAAGTTACTGAGATCCACTGTTAAAGGACATTATCAGCCCAAAATACCTGACGACCACAGGTAACCTGTTCCTCAGACAGATTTAAAAACAGCATCAGAGAACTGTCAACATTATTTCAAACCGAGGTTAAAAGACAATTTGAGCCATTTTAGAAGATCAGAGATTTGGACACATTTTTATCTTCATTCACACTATTCAAAATAATTTTAACTCAACTTCTAAACAGTTTAAAATGCAGAATTAAAGGCTGAATCATTTTTAAAGTACGAGTGTTGTTCTTTAATCTTTGCTGCAGTTCAAGCTGTTCACATTTCACAAATTAAATGGAACGTTTAAAGAGAAGTTCAGTAAAGCTGCTTTGAGTTCAGCTTCATGGTTAAACAGGAGAAACGAACAATAAGATTGAGTCTTTAAAGTGATTTAAATCAGTCCAGAGGAAATTTATATCTACTACAAATGTTCAGACACAGAAATTAAAACCTTCGCTGATGATACGATATTTAATATTTGTGCAGAAACTTACTTCCAACATCCAGTCTGGTTCCTCCACCGAACGTGTACCACAGTGATACAAACTGATTGAGTCGTCGTACAAAAACCTCTCACTGTAGAGAGACACGGCTCTCTGACTTTGAACACAACAAACTCAACAAAAACACTTGCTGTTTTTAAAAGAATGAACTATTTCATGTTATATTTATCAAACAGTGACACAGTTGTTGAGAATGAATCCCATTTTTACGTATATATTGTTCCATTGGTCTGAAAGTCAAATTGATCCCTCTAGAATGAAATGAAAGCAGACAGAAGATGTTGTAAAAGAAAATCTTTCTGCAGTCATCAAAGCAAATGTCCATAAAAATGATCACTGACACATTCCTAATCAATCCTCTGGTAAACGTATTGATCCATTGAGAAGCAGCATCATCAGAGTAATCCAAGTCCCTGTTGGAGTCAGTCAGAGCATTTCCATAGAGAGCCACTTTGCATCAGCAGCACCATGCTCCAGTGCTCTGGGAGACTTTATAGTCCTGAGAGTTGAACACTGGATGACTGACAGCTGTCCTTCATGACAACAGAAGCCACAGAAATCCTCCTCATCAAAAACATGACTTTGGTCTCCGTCCTCATCTGGACTCTCCTCTGCTTCACTCAGGGTGAGGAAAATCATTTTTCTGTGATGTGAAAATCATTTGGAGTGTAGCTGAGTTTCACCTCACCATCTCATGTCCAGTGTTTCTTCTCTCTCCTCAGGGTCTGTTGGACAAAATCTTGTCGTGACTCAGCCAGCAGCCAAATCAGTGCAGCTGGGTCAGACTGTCTCTATTGACTGTAAGTCCAGTCCAGCAGCTGGTCACTACACTGGTTCACAATACTACCTGTCCTGGTACCAACAGAAAACTGGTGAAGCTCCTAAACCTCTTATCTATGCAACAACAAGCAGAGCTTCTGGAATCTCCTCCAGATTCAGTGGAAGTGGAGCAGGGAATGGAGTTGACTTCACTCTGACCATCAGTGGAGTTCAGGCTGAAGATGCAGCAGTTTACTACTGTCAGAGTCATAAATGGATCAACAGTCAACCTGTGTTCCCACAGTGAAAAAGTGTCGTACAAAAACCTCCCTCAGTCAGACTGAACAGAAACTGAACTGACTGCTGCAGCTGGAAGCTACTGCAGAGACTGATACAGTTCACTGAGGACACACACACACACACACACACACACACACACACACACACACACACACACGCACACACACACACACACACACACCATGGTCTTGGGGGCAAGTCTTTCACATAATGCATTCCCTAGACCCTTACCATAACCTTAACTAATACAACTAACCATAGACACAAGTCCTAACCTGGTTGAAAGTTTAGAGGAACATTTGTACATAATATTGGTGGTTACAATCTGACAGCATCAGCTGAACAATATTGATTTTGATTGAGCCGGCTCCCGTCTGAGAAAAGATTTCTCCCCCGCACCTGTTTACAGAAACACTTGATCATCATTATAGTTTATTTCTGATTGCTTAGCAAACTTTTTGAAACTATTGGCTATTTTGGCCAATCTCTACACACTAACCACAAACCCTTACACCAAAAAAACAAAACATTATATATCTCTTGCAAAACCCTTTTTAAAGTTCTGTTGTTGTTTTTCCAGTACACACAAACATCTCTGAGTGAGCACACAAAGCAGTAATTACATACTGATACTAAAATTGAAAATACACTTGCGATTTTTTTGCGATTAAGTTTTGTCATGCATGTAGCAAAACTCTCAAACACACAGGTGCCCAAATGTGTAAAGATGTTTGTTCCTCAGTTGTTTTACACAAAATAAGTTTATTTTGAAAGGGACTCTGTACTGCAGCCTCACCCAGTGTAGAGACACTCAAGCTGATGATACAAGGGGCAACTTTTTGAGCAATATTGCTGGGCAATCTTGCTCGTGGCAAGTCTGACTATGTTTTGAACGGATAGCGGCGGTGCGGGCAGGTGGCAGAGTGGTGGGGGAAGGGGATTACGGTAGTAATCTTGCAATGACCATATTTACAATGTGGGTCTCCTGCTCTGGGGCTCTGAACAGTCGACCTGTTCCACCAGATACTGGTTTCCTTGACCTTGTAAAAAACATTTGTCAGACAGATTGACAGATCCATGTCATCACAGTACATATTACTGAACCAGTACCAGAGCTGAACATCACCTCCGGTTAATAACTGCTTCTCATTTCAAAATAATTTCAGATGATACCTGCAACAGTAAAGCAGCTCAGATTTGGGGGAATCTGCTGCCCAGCCTCCCTCAAGCTCATCCCATGGTTGACAGGATGGTCAATCACAGTTGCTCTGATTTCATCAGTTGTTATGTTCCTGACTGCGCTTTCTCTTCCTGGTCCTCTTCTTCTCCCCCTATCCTACTTGATCTCGCCCTGTCCTCCTCTTCTTTCTTCACATCCTAGTCCATGTCCTCCTCTTCCTCCTCTAATTCTCACCCCTCTAAAGCCTCCATTGTTAGCCAAACCAAATGTTTACCTGTGGCCTTTTTACGTGTAGTGCTCATTCTCAGATTTTATTTTCACGTGCTAATGTGGAATAATGTCACAAAACATTGTAATGTTTACGGTTTTGATATAATTGTGATATGAGTGTGAAGCAGAAAACGTGCTTCAGTCTGGCACACTTGGTAAACGATTTAAATATAAATGTTGATGGTTTCACAAATGGAGCTTAAAGAATGACTGTTTAAGTATTTAAGCACTCAGAGAAAACTGTAAGAGATGTATTCACTTAAATACTCAAAGAGGTCACACAGGTTTGCACTGTGAGTGGACTAGAAAGGCCATTTAATCCCAAACTGAATGAAGGGCTGTTTATTATTGATCACACATAACTGACCAAAACTGTTTTCTTTCTTCTCTGAGGGGGGGGGGGGGACTATCCCTTTTGCGTCAATTATTGACATTTAGGGCTCTGAGGTCAAGTTGTGAAACGTTGCAGTTTTGTTAGTTTTTAGGCAACAAAACTACTTGGTTAAGGTTAGGAAAAGATCATGGTTTGGGTTACAATAACTACGTACGTCAGTTAATACGTAAGTTAACTAAAGTCAATTTACATAACTTGCTTAAATAAAAATATTTAATGATGAGTTTTTTTTTCACATGGGACACGAACCCCGGTCTCCTGGTTCAAAATCTGGGTTCTGGACCTCCTTCCACGCCAACCACCTCCTTACTCAGTCTTTTCTGTTAAATATCATTTACCTGCCTTTACAGTCAAGAACTGACACTACAGGGCTTCCCCAATACGTCAAACTATGACGGCAAAGGGATTCCCAGTGCGTCACAAACTGACGACTATGGCTCTTGACCATACGTTAATGTGTGACGACTTGAGAGTGAGAACGGGTTGGAGGGGGAGAGTTTGGGTGAAGTATAGGAGAAGGTCCTAGCACCCATGGTACTGAGGTTCAGGGCTTGACATTAACTTTTTTTGCTCACTAGCCAATGTGGCTACTGGTTTTTCAAAGTTACTAGTCACGCAGCATTTTCACTAGCCACATTTTTGTTGTAGGGAAATTACTTTTTATACGATTAAAGTTGACAATGGCACGCTTAAATTGGCGTGCTAAAATGTACTAATATTGTCATTAGCTCTGATAAGGTTGTGTAAAGCTCCTTTTGTTGAAAAAATTGTCTATTAAGATAAACACATTAAAATAGCAGCTTCTTATTGTATATAATAAAAGTGCTGCATGGGTGTAAAAGATTAACTGAAAAGATAAAAACTAAACAAAATTCATTAGAAATCTGCATTAAACAAAAAATGAAAAAAATCACACACAATTAAGGCAATAGGATTAAAATGTTATGTATAGGCCTATATTATTTTTGTGCACTTTTGGATTGTTTGTTTTTCCTCAGAGCTCTGACTGTATTTATGTTTATCATCACGAAGCTCTGCAGTAGCTCTGAGTAACTGGAGATATGAATTGAGTATACAGGTATTTATTTTCCAGATTATTCCCCTGCAAATACATCTTCTGCTTTCAGACATGGCATGAAAACTTTTTATTAAAACACAGAATCAACTCTAGAAAGGTAGTTGTGATATGACGATCTGGGGCTGTCCTGCTAGCAGGAGTCTGTTTTCTTTTATGAACACTAGCATGACGGTAATCATGAAGATATCTAGATTTTACAGCATTTAATGGCACTTTCTTCCTGCTTTTCTCCGCCTCTGCTCTGCCTTTTCTCTTTCCTTCGTTCTCCTGTGCATTTTCAACGTCTTGTTTACAGTGTCATTCGCCAGTAGCGCGCAAGACAATAGGCTTCACTAATGGACCAATGAGCAAACACTATGTGCAGCAAGTACTCATGGGAGTTTGCTATTATGCCTTTTGACGAGACTACAATTTTTCAACAAGCCAAAGTGGCTAGTGGGAGTGACTGTGTTACCCGCCACGGCCGAAATTCACCCGCATTTGGCGGGTATGCGGGTGTTAATGTCAGGCCCTGCTGAGGTTGATGGTTGGTAGTGCCAAAGACTTGTTGCAGAAGACCTCAACGAACGAGATGGAGTGTAGGTCTGAATGAGGTCAGATTGTGGAGGGCTTGAATGTTAGTAATAATGTTTTAAAGTTAATCCTTTTGTGATACAGGGAGCAAGTGTAGTTGAATCAGCAGAGGAGTGATATGTTCTGTGGACTTGTTATGATCCTTGCTGCAGTCGGTGAATAAGTATGCTAGGAATACCTGCTAAAATTGCACTGCAGTAATCAATGCGTGATGTGACCAAGGCATATCCTAGGACTTCCGTTGAGTTTTGAGTTAGAGCAGGACATGGTTTGGAGATGTTTCGTACGTGGAAAAAGGCAGTCCGGGATACGTTATGCATATGGCTGGAGTAAGACAGGGTACTGTCCAATATTACATCAAGGCTCTTAACCTGTTTCCAAAGTTCCTGTGTTTCCTTGCTGATGTTGGTTTTTGAACCAATGAGTAGTAGCTCAGTCTTACTATTGTTGAGTTGCAGGTAATTAGTTGTCATCCATGTCTGTATGTCATGTAGACAGGCAGTGAGTGTACTGGAGGGGAGTATGGAGCTGGGGTTAGTGGACAGATAAGTTTGTATATCGTCAGCGTAACAGTAAAAATGGATATTGTAGCCCCGGAAGATGTTGCCAAGAGGGAGGAGGTAGATGATGAATAGTAGTGGTCCAAGCACTGAACCCTGCAGTACTCAGTAATGGACTCTGGAGGTTTCCGACCTGTAGTTTTGTATTTTTACATATTGTGACCTTTCTGAGAGGTAGGAAGCAAACCATTTCTCACTTCTATATCAAAATGAAACTCTACAGTCAAAACCTTTTCAATCCTTTTTCAAAACGGCATTTTTGTGACAAAAGGATACACACACTGTTTTTACTCTTTCAGGCAGGTAACAACACACTGATGTGCTTTATACAAAACACTGCTGTCTTTAGTACTTTGTATACCTATTTTCTCATACAGGCTTCTGTAAAATGTTATCATCTACTCACATTTCAATGAATACAAAAAATAGAAAGGGAAAAAAAACATTTATAGATTTGCAGGTTTTTACATTAGCAAAAACACAAAGAAAAGTAGAATTAGAGTACAGTAGTCAATACAATGTTACTGCAAACTACTGAAAACAAAGGCAATGATATACAAAATTATTATTTTACAGTAAGGGATGGTTTATGGATCCTGCTTTCTGTTAGGGTCTGACCACATCACCTCATTCACATCACACGCAATTTCATCCCTCGGTAGACAATGGGGAATATTAGGCCTTGTGTGCTGTATCCAAAGCAAACCCGTGTCTCTGCATGCCACTTTCATTGTTTGCAGAAGAGGCATGTGGGCATGTAGTTGGTGGTCGTATGCCAACGCCAAGCCGAAAAAGAATTCCTTAATTGGATAAAGGAATGGGGAGTAAGGGGGGAAATATACAACTTTGAAGCTATCGTGTTTTGTGAAGCAGTCCTGGACCAGAGCAGCCCGGTGGAAACTAACGTTATCCCAGATTACAACAAACCTTGGCTGCTCTGTATTAGATAGTTGTGTACCTGTTCTCATTTCTGAAAGTTCAAATTATGAACACCACTGTAAAGTTACTCAAGTTGGGCTGGACGCTCAGTCCTGCTTCTCACATGATCAATAACTGTGTGTCTGAACTCTTCCTCCTTGAACTTGTCACCGTTGTCGTCACCTGCCTTTCCCTCCTAATCCCCTTGATCTCTGTCCATTGTTGGCTTCCATTGTTCAAAACAGGTAATCTGACCTTTGACCTATTTATAGGTCTAGACTTAAGCAGTGATTGGTTAGTGATCTGTTAAGAAGTTAGTTGTTGCACCTGTGAGGAGTGGCTGTGTGACCTGGTGAATAAGTGCAGCATTTTGATTGGTTGTGTTTGGAAAAGGAAAACAAGGGACTTCCTGTTGAAAGGCAGAGAAATAGCTTATTGGTTTGGAGATTTGGTGTGTAGTTTGTCGTTTTGAGTGAGAGGTTTCAAAAATTGTGGGACATGTAAAGATTTTGTGTGTAAGCAGATGTAAAAACCTGTAAACAGGCAGCAGTGAGGAGGAAACAGCATGATATGTTGAGGACAGCTACAGTTCACTGACTCTGTGTGTTTGCATATCTGTCCTGCCTCTCTGCTCCCAGCCGTTAAGAGGCCAGTGTTGATCAGTGGCTGTCCAGGCCTTTCAGAGCCACTGACACGCCGGCAGCACAATGATGATGTCACTGATTCTACTGCTGGCCACCCTGGGGCTCCTTGTTCAGGGTGAGACTCTCTTCTGAAAACTTTGCTTCAGGATGCAACCAGCTTCACCACAATGATGTTCTGCTGTGATGGAGAAACACTGAAACAAGCAGCATTTACCTTCTTCCATCTGTTCTCCATCTTAAAGAAATGAGACTCTTCTGTTTGGATGCTGATCATCTTTCTCCAAGCTGGATTTGTCTCAATAACCCTTCTCCTCTTTTTCATCTTTTCCAGGTTCATCAGGACAAATCATCCTGACTCAGTCTCCTGGATCTCAGTCTGTTGTTCCAGGACAGGCTGTCTCTCTCAAATGTAAAACCAGTACAGGTGTTTATACCAACCTCCACTGGTACCTTCAGAAACCTGGAGAAGCTCCTAAACTCCTGATTTATACAGCTACAACTCGTCAGTCTGGAGTTCCAGATCGTTTTAGTGGAAGTGGATCTGGGACTGACTTCACTCTGACCATCAGTGGAGTTCAGGCTGAAGATTCAGGAGTTTATTACTGTCAGCAGGGTGCTAACTCGTTCACACAGTGATACAACGTCGTACAAAAACCTCCGTCAGCTAGAGAGGAACTGATCTGACTCAACAGCTGCATTGAAACTAAAAATTTAAAACTTCATGAGACCTGTTCAGACTTTTACAGCAAAGTGTCTTCAGGAACAAAATGGTTTAATAAGGTGGTAATTTACAAGTAATTCTGGAGAAAATGTTTGATCTTAAATTGATTTGTTAAAGCTACCTGTTTTCATAAAATTAACAGCAGAGACTTGAAACTGAAGGAGTTTAATTAGTTATATGAAAACATACTGAGTCACAATCAAGAAATGCATAAAAAATGCAACTAAAGCATGTTTTAAACAGTCCTCTTTAAGCCAAAACATTTGACATTATTCATTAAGCAGAGAAATACACTTTGTCCACTTTATTAGGTACACCTCTACCGTTCATTATATTTTTTAAAAAGTGACATAACGTCCACTTTTGTGATGCCTTTAATGTTCATGTTTTGTTGACACTCAGAGCTGCTAATTCAATTACATTAGTTTTAGCATTGAGGTGATGGTTTGAGTTAGTGGTGGTGTTTCACTCATTATATTCAGGTGTTTCTAACATTCTGACATCCTCCTGTATGTAAATAGATGGACAAATAGTTATAAAAAAAAACTCAGTAGAAATAAACAAATGATTGATAGAAATTATTTAAATTACACATTTCTGACAATGTCAACAAAGACTATGAGATTTGTAAAGATAGATGTTATTGAATGGCTTACAAAACTGCAATAGATTGTAAGCAGTTACTGTGTATCACTGTCTATATTTCCACCTAAAAGTCAACTTCCCAGAAGTGGAAAGCTACATGGCCACATTCTCACAAGTAAAGCTGCAGAGTTTTAGTGAGAATCTTAAACAACAGACACAACTGGTTTATGATATCAGCTAATCCTTAGTATTTATTACTAAATTTCTGAGCCACTGCCTTTATTTTGAAAGAGTGCACCAGAAGTGTTCCAGCGAACAAATACATTTTATGGTTGAAACAAAAAAATGTGATTCAATAACACTTTGATTCTTTCCCTTAATTTTCATTTGTCTTTGTGGTTGAGTTCTTCAGCAGAAGCTGTATGTAAATATTTCAATATTTCATATTTCTATGCTGATGATAAACTACTTTTTATTTCAGCTGTATAATATTTAGTACTAGATTTATATGAAGAAAAATGCATATCTTTTGGAAACACCTAAACGTTTAAAATTTTAGAGTCTATAGTGAGGAGTTTTGTTTGAGTTTATTAACTCATTATACAGCATTTATGGCATTAGAACATTTATTAAGACACTTTGATGATAATAAACATGAAAACAGCTGATTAGATGAAAAGGTCTTTATTATCTGGAAACACTGAAATAATATTGAAACAGTGCAACAAGCTAGTAAATCTTGCTGTTGAAAGATGTCAAAGAAAAGAGAGAGACAGTTGCAGAGTGCAGAGTGAGAGCAGGAGCAGAGGAAAACCAGTAGCAGAGTCCCAGTGAGTCAGGTCAGGACTGGGAACACTGGTCTCTCCTCAGTGTCTCTGAGAGCGGAGTCTGGGAGCCCTGGGTGGCCTCACAGGTCACAGAGCCCACCTTCCTCCACTGGTCTGCAGAGAGCCTCAGGGTGCTGCTCCAGCTGTAGTGGCCGTCCTTCTGCAGCACCCCGGGGCTCCTGCTCTCCTCCCAGCTGCTGCTGCTGCTGCTGCTGCCGTCCACCTTCCAGGCCAGACTCCAGTCTGAGGGGAAGCCCTTGTTGGCCAGGCACATGAGCGTGGCCTTCCCCTGCTGCAGCTCCTCGCTGGAGGGGGGCAGCACCGTCAGGGTGGGACGGGCATCACCTAGGAGAAGAACCAATCGGCTTAGAGGACGGGATTTGGAAACATTTTTATCTTCATTCACACTATTCAAAATAATTTTAACTCAACTTCTAAACAGTTTAAAATGCAGAATTAAAGGCTGAATCATTTTTAATGTACGAGTATTTGCTGCAGTTCAAGCTGTTCACATTTCACAAATTAAATGGAACGTTTAAAGAGAAGTTCAGTAAAGCTGCTTTGAGTTCAGCTTCATGGTTAAACAGGAGAAACGAACAATAAGATTGAGTCTTTAAAGTGATTTAGATCAGTCCAGAGGAAATTTATATCTACTACAAATGTTCAGACACAGAAATTAAAACCTTTGCTGATGATACGATATTTAATATTTGTGCAGAAACTTACTTCCAAACTCCAGTCTGGTTCCTCCACCGAACGTGTACCACAGTGATACAAACTGATTGAGTCGTCGTACAAAAACCTCTCACTGTAGAGAGACACGGCTCTCTGACTTTGAACACAACAAACTCAACAAACACACTTGCTGTTTTTAAAAGAATGAACTATTTCATGTTATATTTATCAAACAGTGACACAGTTGTTCAGAATGAATCCCATTTTTACGTATATATTGTTCCATTGGTCTGAAAGTCAAATTGATCCCTCTAGAATGAAATGAAAGCAGACAGAAGATGTTGTAAAAGAAAATCTTTCTGCAGTCATCAAAGCAAATGTCCATAAAAATGATCACTGACACATTCCTAATCAATCCTCTGGTAAACGTATTGATCCGCTGAGAAGCAGCATCATCAGAGTAATCCAAGTCCCTGTTGGAGTCAGTCAGAGCATTTCCATAGAGAGCCACTTTGCATCAGCAGCACCATGCTCCAGTGCTCTGGGAGACTTTATAGTCCTGAGAGTTGAACACTGGATGACTGACAGCTGTCCTTCATGACAACAGAAGCCACAGAAATCCTCCTCATCAAAAACATGACTTTGGTCTCCGTCCTCATCTGGACTCTCCTCTGCTTCACTCAGGGTGAGGAAAATCATTTTTCTGTGATGTGAAAATCATTTGGAGTGTAGCTGAGTTTCACCTCACCATCTCATGTCCAGTGTTTCTTCTCTCTCCTCAGGGTCTGTTGGACAAAATCTTGTCGTGACTCAGCCAGCAGCCAAATCAGTGCAGCTGGGTCAGACTGTCTCTATTGACTGTAAGGCCAGTCCAGCAGCTGCTCACTACACTGGTTCACAATACCACCTGGCCTGGTACCATCAGAAAACTGGTGAAGCTCCAAAACTTCTGATCTATTTAACATCAGACAGATTTTCTGGAATCTCCTCCAGATTCAGTGGAAGTGGAGCAGGGAATGGAGTTGACTTCACTCTGACCATCAGTGGAGTTCAGGCTGAAGATGCAGCAGTTTACTACTGTCAGAGTTATCATTGGATCAACAGTCAGCTTGTGTTCCCACAGTGAAAATGCGTTGTATAAAAACCTCCCTCAGTCAGACTGAACAGAAACTGAACTGACTGCTG
The DNA here is from genome assembly GCF_014851395.1 of Micropterus salmoides. Taxonomy (NCBI): domain Eukaryota; kingdom Metazoa; phylum Chordata; class Actinopteri; order Centrarchiformes; family Centrarchidae; genus Micropterus; species Micropterus salmoides. Next base: position 4,590,431 of record NW_024040817.1, on the reverse strand, counting down.
CAGCTGGAAGCTACTGCAGAGACTGATACAGTTCACTGAGGACACACACACACACACACACTTGTGAACCTGACCTCCTCAGCAGGAGGTCAGGTTCACAAGATAAGTTGGAAAACAGTCAGTTTCTCTTGGACTCCTGTCTGATGCGTCTGACACATCATACTGTCGATATCAAAGCACATATCTGAACGTACAGGGACATGCACAGACAGTGTGGTGGGCAGAGGATCAAGTGGGGAAAAAAGGGCCCTTCTCATAATTATTTATAGTTTCTTAATCAAGACACATTTTAAATCTCAACATTTTTACTTTTCTACAAAAATTATTTGATTAAATACATTATTGTTGTTGCTATTATATTACACTTACCACACACACACCATTACTGATGGTGACATTGTCAAGATTTCCTAAACAGAACCCAGAAGCAGACCAGAGAACAGTTTAGGATGTTTATTAGTGTGAACAGAGGTGGATGGTAAGCACAGTCGGGAAGGGCAGCAGGCAGGCAGAGAACTTGAGCTGAGGCCCGAGAGGTGGAGGCTGAAGGGCAGGCAGGGGGACGAGGATTGGGTCCAGAGATCACAACCCGATGGCTGGTGCAGGTGACTAGAGACAGAGACAAATGAAGTTACAAACTTAACAGACTTCATGAGGACTGAGTTTTTGCGCAGAGGTCCATTCAAACCTGCACTAGATTTTTCTTGAGCTTATTACAGAGACAGACTGTTTTAAAGGAGGGAGGATTGTAGTGAGAGCACTTCAGTGTCATTAGTGACTGTGCAGCAATGGCAAATTTTTTACATTGCTCATGATTCAGGTAGAAGGGCCCCATGGCAGGATTTTGCATAGGACATTCAGGACTGGCTCCGAGTATTGCTGGTAATAACACGGTCTCACTCCCAAGTCGTCACATATGGACGCAAGGTCAAGAGCCATAGTCGTCAGTTTTGAACGCTCTGGGAATCCCTTTACCGTTCTAGTTTTTTAGACTCCTCTCTACTGACCCTGACTGACGTACTGCAGTAAGCGTGTCGACTCATTTCCGTTTCCGGTGCTTGTGTGTTGGTACCGTGTTGTGCTACTCTCACTAAATAACAGTTACATTTGTTTGATTACAGCGGCCAACTGTCCGCTAAACACTTATTCTTTACAGTAATTTTGCCTAAGCACTCACAGTTCTTTCCATCTTTTAGTGACTGCTGTTCAATCTCATAGTTGTTCTAAAGTTTTGGTAGCTGACGCTACAGTACTTTAGCTTAGCCGTTAGCGACTTTAGCTCAGCAGCTAGCGATGGCTTCTCCTTCCACCTCTCTCTCTCCTACTTTCTCCTGCTCAGTGTGTCAGATGTTCAGTTACTCCTCTGCCTCCTTTAGCGGTAATGGTACGTGTAATAAGTGTAGTTAATTTTTAGACATGGAGGCGAGGCTCAGTGATTTAGAAGTCCGGCTCCGCACCTCAGTAGATCAGTCTTTAGCTACTGTAGCTAGCCAGTCCCCGGTAGTCGGAGCGGAACAGCCTGAGTTAGCCTCTGGTAGCCGTCCTCCGGGATTTCCTGAGCAGCCAGGAAGGGGGGGCTGGGTGACTGTGAATAGTCGTAAGCATTCAAAGTCCACGGGGCACCATCAACCTGCCACTTAGACCCCATCCCGACTAGGTTGCTTAAAGATGTTTTACCCTTAGTCAGCACCTCTATACTAGATATGATCAATCTATCTTTATCAACAGGCTATGTACCACAGTACTTTAAAGTAGCTGTAATTAAACCTCTTCTGAAAAAGCCCAAACTTGATCTGGATGTTTTAGCCAACTATAGGCCTATATCTAACCTTCCATTTCTCTCTAAGGTTCTGCAGAAAGCAGTTGCTAAACAGCTGTGTGACTTTCTACAGAGCAATAGTTTATTTGAGGATTTTCAGTCAGGATTTAGAGCTCATCATAGCACAGAGACAGCACTGGTAAAAATTACTAACGACCTCCTTATTGCATCAGACAAAGGACTTGTCTCTGTACTGGTTTTATTAGATCTTAGTGCTGCATTTGATACCATTGACCATCAGATCCTATTGCAGAGACTGGAACATTTTATTGGCATTAAAGGAACCGCTCTAAGCTGGTTTAAGTCCTATTTATCAGATCGATTTCAGTTTGTACATGTTAACGATGAGTCCTCCATGCATGCCAAAGTTAGTCATGGAGTTCCGCAAGGATCTGTCCTCGGACCAATCCTCTTCACTTTATATATGCTTCCTTTAGGCAATATTATCAGGAAATATTCCAGCTTTCATTGTTATGCAGATGATACTGAGTTATATCTATCGATCAAACCAGATGAAACTCATCAGTTAGTTAATAAAACTGAAGTCATTGTTCTGGGGCCTAAGCACCTCCGTGACGCATTATCTAAAGATATAGTTTCCCTTGATGGCATCGCCCTGGCCTCCAGCACCACTGTGAGGAATCTTGGAGTTATCTTTGATCAGGACATGTCGTTTAAGTCTCACATTAAGCAAATTTCAAGGACCGCCTTTTTTCACCTACGTAATATTGCAAAAATCAGGAACATCCTGTCTAAAAATGATGCAGAAAAACTAGTCCATGCATTACTTCTAGGCTGGATTACTGCAATTCCTTATTACCAGGCTGCTCGAAAAAGTCCATTAAGACTCTTCAGCTGATCCAGAATGCTGCAGCACGTGTTCTGACAGGAACCAGGAAAAGAGATCATATTTCTCCTGTCTTAGCTTCTTTGCATTGGCTTCCAGTAAATCCAGAATAGAATTTAAAATCATTCTTCTTACCTACAAAGCTCTTAATGGTCAGGCACCATCTTATCTTAAAGAGCTCATAGTACCTTACTACCCCTCCAGAGCACTGCGCTCCCAGAATGCAGGGTTACTTGTGGTTCCTAGAGTCTCCAAAAGTAGACTAGGAGCCAGAGCGTTCAGCTATCAAGCTCCTCTCCTGTAGAACCAGGTTCCAGTTTGGGTTCAGGAGGCAGACACCATCTCCACATTTAAGAGTAGGCTTAAGACTTTCCTCTTTGATAAAGCTTATAGTTAGGGCTGGCTCAGGTGAGTCCTGAACCATCCCTTAGTTATGCTGCTATAGGCCTAGACTGCCGGGGGACTTCCTATGATGCACTAAGCTCCTCTCTCCTCTACATGCAACCTCATCCCATTATTGCATGTTACTAACACAACTTCTCCCCTTTCCGGTAGTCTTGTGCTTTCTCGTCCCTCTCCTCTCTCCTCCTATCACTTCCTGCAGGTTTTCTGGCTCTGGAGCTGTGGAGTCTGGATCTGTGGTTGCGGGTCACCTGCTGCCCCCATGTTCCTGCTCGACACCCTTATTGCTAAGCATTGCTAACTTGACCGCAGTTCCCTAAACGTGAATAAATGATGCAAAAGGGCCTTGACCAAGTGTCAAAATGTGACGAGTCGGGAGTGAGAACGCGTTGATAGTAAGTGTTGTTAGAAAGTCTGGCTGAAGTCTCCAGCTCAGCCACTGAGGGGCAGTAAAGTCAGTGTCAATAACCTCAAAGGTTCCCTCTGTGAGAACGGTGCCTCAATTTTGTCAGCTTTAAAAAGACAATTGTTTGTGCTTGTGGATTTCACTTGTTAAATGCAGAGCTTCAGAATCTACAGAAAACTGTTTTAACCTGACAAACTAAATTTTTTTAGTGGCAGTGGTAAAGATGGCAAAGACACTAATTGTTGTACAGATAAATAAATATATATATAATATAAATATAAAGATGTTTGTCCTCTGATGTCTGCAGATATTGAGATACATTTTGGACAAACAGGGACTGAGCCTGATTAAAACAAAGTGAAGATGGAAAACGTCCTGCTGGTTGCAGCAGAGGAGGCAGCTGGTTCCCCTTCGAGGGAACTCGAACTGCGTCGGTTACGACACTATGGGAACGCCTCTAGGCGAAGCAGGTCTGAACGTGAATGAAATCACTCCAATCCTATTGGCCTGTTGCTAGAACGGTAAGGTGTGACGGAATAACCGGAGGAGTATAAAGCACACCTGTACACACTCATCATTAGCTTTTTTTTATTCAGCAGGCGCTCTGTATGTTGTTTGAAGAAAGCTCCAGTCCTACGAGCAGTATGTCTTACCTGAAGAAGAAGTCTACCAGCATGTCCGGCAACCAGCATGTCCGGCAACCAGATGTACAGAAGGTGTGTTTTTTCTTGCCCTCGGTACATCACGGATGGAGATTCTCATGAGATGTGTGTCTCATGTTTGGGGATGGAGCACGCACGGGCAGCTCTCGAGGGGGCTGCCTGCGCCCGTTGCGAAGCCCTTTCCGTGCGGGTACTGAGGTACAGCATGGCTCTCTTTTCCGAGGATGGCCGGATGTGTTTTCCCCGTGGCGAGGGCCCTGCGGCCGCTGAGGCGGCCCGGCGGCTTCACTCATGGGTTCACAGCGTGATCTGTCGGAGGATTTCGGGACGGCTGAGGCTTTTTCCCAATCTTCATCCGCTGGCTCCGACGCTTCCTTTCCTCGTTCGGGAGCCCGTTCTCGGCTTCTCCCGCTCGCGGTTTTGGATCCGGAGACGCTGCAGCAATCCGACTCCGAGGAGGCGGACGTGCTCAGCGCAGTGGACGATGACTTCCGGGTGTTTCCTGAAAAGAAAGTACATGATGAACTGAGTAATCATGGGGCAGACCCTTCTCTACATGGCTTTCCACACCCCGATCACTGAACTACAGTAATGTGATGGGGGTTAGGGACCGTGGTTATGGGAGGATGCCTCGGGTGGAGGATGAGCTTGCGAGCTATCTCTCCCCTCGACTTGCGTCCTCCCTGGAGAAGCCGGCGTTACCATCCAAACCATGTCGCACCACATCCACGCTCGTGGGGAAGGCGTACATGGCAGCGGGCCAGGCAGGTGCGAGCTTGCACACCACGGTGCTTCAAGCCTACCAAGCCAACCTGCTACAGGAGATGGTTCAGAGGGGGGGTCCCTCCGAGGAAGATCTGGCGGAGCTTCGCAGAACCACGAAGCGTTAGACGCAGTGCGAAGCGTTCCGCCAGTACCTCCCTCGCCGGTCTGGACCCAAGGCAGCTGAGGCTGCCAGGCGTAGGTCCCTTCCCTCTACGAGCTCCTACGGAGAGGAGAGGAAGCAGAGTGTCGCTTCTCGGGGGCCCCCCCGAGGAGCTGGGGCAGTGAGACGGCGCTCTCACCCTCAGCCGTCTGAGAGACGCGATCTGAGGACCGTCATCCAGTCCCGACGGAGCTCAGGGAAGACCGGGGTAGGGGAGTCTTTCTCCCCTCCCGCACCCCCCCCACCCCTCCCGGAGGCCGACCGAGGTCCCCTCCGCCGTGGCAACAGGTGATGTTATCCCGCCGTTTACACGTTCAGGACGCACCTGCCACCATCGAGTCCGCGCCGTACTGCCTGCCCCGAGGGTCTGCAGGCGGACGGCATCCCGACTCACTCACCGTGGATCTTCGGCGGCTCCCCCCTGCCGTTCTGGGGCTTCAGGGGTCCACCAGAAGATCGCACGAGACACCGACCACCAGCCCCGAGGGGCTGGTTCCGTTGGCAGACTTTGCAGACGCTTGGCGGAGCCTGACGAACATTTCTCCGCGGGTCCTGCGCACTGCCATAGATGGGTATCGACTACAGTTCAAAACCCGCCCTCCAAATTCAACAGAAGAGAGGGGGTGGTTTGGACTGTGGTCCGCCCGGAGCAAGGTCCGGTGTTGGGACAGGAAGTTCGTACTCTGCTGAGGAAAGGGGCCGTGGAACGTGTCTCCCCCCCAGACAGAGACGCCGGTTCTACAGCCGGTACTTCATAGTCCCCAAGAAGGACGGAGGGCTGCGTGCCCTATTTTGGATCTGCGGGTTCTAACCGGTCTCTGAGGAGATTCAGGTTAAAGATGCTCATCATCCCCGCCACCGTGACGCACATCCAATCTGAGGATTGGTTCGTCACGATAGATCTAAAGGACGCCTATTTCCAGGTCTCCATCCGTCCTTCTCACAGGAAGTTCCTGAGGTTTGCCTTCGGGGGTGTGGCTTACCAGTATCAGGTTCTTCCATTCGGCCTGGCAATTTCCCCTCGCACATTCACCAAGTGTATGGATGCAGCACTGGCCCCGCTGAGGCTCCGGGGCATCCGGATTTCAACTTCATCGACGACTGGCTCATCCTAGCCCAGTCTCGAGAGTTGGCGGTTCGGCATCGAGATGTCCTTCTGGCTCGTCTGCGGCGTTTAGGGCTGAGGCTCAACGCAAAGAAGAGCGTGCTGGCGCCCACCCTACGGGCTACGTTCCTAGGGGTTGCATGGGATTCGACAACGATGCGGGCACAATTGTCTCCGGCACGTGTCGACACCATATTGGCTGCCGTGAAAGGGGTGAAGTTAGGCCACGCCATCACTATGAAACACTTTCAACGAGTGTTGGGTCTCCTGGCGGCTGCGTCCAGCGTAATACCATCTGGACTGCTGCACATGAGACCCCTGCAGTGGTGGCTAAGGAACAGTTTGGAAGGAAACTTGGTTCCTGTCCCAGGGGCCCGTGCTGGGAGGGTCTTGTCGCCGGCTGGTTCTTTCGACAGACGCCTCCCTCACGGGCTGGGGCGCGGTCATGGACGGCCGCTTTGCAAGGGGATCCTGGCAGGTGCATCGATCCGAGTGGCATATCAACTGTCTCGAGATGTTGGCGGTGTTCCAGGCTCTAAGGAGTTTCCTGCCCGATCTCCAAGGCCACCACGTCCTGGTTCGTTCCGAGGAGAACAACACAGCGGTGGTGGCCTATCTGAATCACCAGGGCGGTCTGCGCTCGCGCCCTCTGGACAGACTGGCGCGTCAGATCCTCCTGTGGTCCCAGCAGAGGTTACTATCGCTCAGGGCGATGTATCTCCCCGGGACGCAGAATCAGGGAGCAGACCTGCTGTTGAGGCAGGGGCTGAGGCCCGGGGAATGGAGACTACACCCCGAAGTGGTGGAGCTCTTGTGCGAAGAGTTCGGCCCCATAGACGTGGATCTGTTTGCGTCTCAAGAGACTACGCACTGCCCGCTATGGTTTCTCTCGTTCCTCCAGCCCCGTTGGGTCTGGACACCATGGTACATTCGTGGCTGAGGCTACGTCTGTACGCTTTTCCCCCAGTCGCTCTGCTCCCGGGGTTCTGGAGCGGGTCCGCCAGGACTATCTCGGCCTACTGCTCGTAGCCCCGTTCTGGCCAACCCGGGTGTGGTTCTCGGACATCATGTCGCTCCTGGACGGCCCGCCGTGGCGGGTCCCTCTGAGGAGAGACCTGCTGTCCCAGGCGCAGGGCCGGGTTCTTCACCCTTGCCCCGCCATATGGCGACTGTGGGTCTGGCCCCTGAGGGGGCACAGTACCTAGAGGCGGGTCTAACAGCCGGAGCAGTCGAGACCCTCCTGAGCTCCAGGGCCCCGTCCACATGGAGGATGTACGGCCTGAAGTGGAGTGTTTTCTCCACTTGGTGTAGGGAGCGGTCGGTGGACCCTGTTACCTGCCCGGTGGTTCAGGTACTTGAGTTCCTCCAGGACCGGTTCTCTGCTGGTCTTTCCCCTTCCACCCTCAAGGTGTACGTGGCAGCTATTTCATCTTTCCACACCCCTCTGAGGGAGGGGTTCTTGGGGAAACTTCCCTTGGTTGTACGTTTCCTCCGTGGTGCCCGGAGGATGAGACCTGCGACTCGGTCCAAGGTTCCCACTTGGGATCTGGCAGTGGTTCTTGGGGCGTTGGCTGAGGCCCCCTTCAAACCCCTGGAGTCAGCTGAGGCTAAGCACTTGACCCTCAAGATGGCTTTTCTCCTTGCTATCACCTCTCTGAGGAGGGTGGGGGAGCTCCAAGCGCTTTCGGTTTCCCCGCAAAGCCTGGAGTTTGCCCCGGGGAATATTAGGGCTATCCTGCACCCTCGTTCAGGATACATCCCTAAAGTGCCTTCTTGTGCGGCAGGGTCCACAGTGCTGCAGGCATTTCATCCTCCACCTCATGTGACGGCGGAGGACAGGAGACTTCATCTGCTCTGCCCTGTCAGAGCACTGAGTATTTACACTCTGAGGTCCTCCCGTTGGAGGAAGGCTGACCAGCTGCTAGTGTGTTTTGGGTCTCCCAGGGCCGGGCTCCCTGCATCCAAACATACTATTAGCAACTGGATTGTTCAGACTATTTCCCTGGCCTATCAGGTGCGCGGTTTGCCTTCACCTGTGGCTGTGAGGGCTCATTCTACCAGAGGCAAGGCGGCCTCTCGAGCCCTCCTTTCCGGGGCCTCTTCCAGGATGTTGTTTAGCGGCTGGCTGGGCCACTCCGCACACATTCATTCGGTTTTACAGTCTTGACCTTCCTTCGGCACCTGGCACTCGTGCGCTCTCCTCTTAGTAGTGCCACTTTATTGCACACAGGGGCAGGCGGGGTTTTCGGCACGGTTTAGTGGGTATCTCATTCCCATAGTGTCGTAACCGACGCAGTTCGAGTTCCCTCGAAGGGGAACGTCTCGGGTTACGTATGTAACCCGAGACGTTCTATTGGTCTTCCTCTGATTGGATGAAACTGGACTTGAAACTGGTTTCACTTCCCTCCCTGAGCTAAGTTACCATGGCAACAGACAGGCATGACTGATGAACCATGGCAACAGGCAGGTTTCAGTACTAAAGATAAAAGTGTGATGTTTTACTGCAAATTCTGATAATAAGTAATAATGATAATAATACAACATTTTTTTATAGGCGCTTTTCTGAACACTCAAGGTCACCTCACAAAACATAATAAAACAGTACAGCAATAAATCGATAAAATTAACAACTATAATTACAGTGCATAAAATCAGGGTACCGAGGAGCGAGGTTGTGAATGGCCTTGTCACATTTGTCACTAAGTTTAAGGAAGTTGCAAGAGAACCAGGATTTGATTTCCGTAGAGCTGGGTGTCATCTGCATAGCAGTGGAAAGGGATGTTAAATTTATGAAAGATATGGCCAAGAGGAAGCAGATAGATGATGAACAGAAGGGACAGAGCCCTGAGGAACACTGGTAGTGACAGGAGATAGCTCTGATTTTGGGAGGGAGGGCAGCCTACACAATATACACACAGAGGTACAGACAGTAAAGGTGATGTTGCTATAGACTAAATGAAAAATGGTACAGATATTTATAGTAGTGTTAATGGTAACAGTCGTAATGTTAATGATTATAATAACAATAATAACAATAGGACTAGTAACAATAGTCGTTGCAGCAGACGGTGTCGAGCAGGAACACAGGGGCAGTCTTAATTTGGCCATAACTTTTTCTGTGTTTCAGCAAATGGAATGATTTTTGGTGACAAATCTTATTTTGAAAAATATTTTGGGAAAATGCTTTGAAAAATTTCAAAAACTCAACAGTACACTGTGGGCAAATTAACTACCCTTTCGTTATGTTCGTGGCTGAAAACAGACACTACTTTAAACTGCTGTAAAAATGTATCGGATAAATATTAAAAAATTTTTTTTTTGCATAAATCTATTAATCAACCTCAGTCCTTATCAAATCTACTATTTAAAAAAAAATAAAATAAAAAATAAAAAAATATATATATATATATATATATATATATATATATATATCAGGATTTTAACTCTTTAATTGCCAAATTTATAAATGATGATTTGGGGGAAAAAACAACACAAAATGACTTATTTTCAATATAAAATGTAATTATGGACTGGATTTTTTTTAACCTTTTATCACAGTCTTGGACATGTCAAATATTAGAAACAACATTGTTTTTGATGCATTGTTGTTGTTGTTTCGGAGAAGGCTTGATTTTTTTTTTAAACATTTAGTAGTTTTGATCAGGACTGAAGTTGATTAATAGATTTATGCAAAAGAATTTTTAAAAAATACAGCTGATTTTAGAGATGAGAGAATACCAGAGATGAGAGAGGAATGTATAATGGTACTCATTTGGGAAGATAGAGAGGGTAAGCAGGCTTTTACTAAGAAGGTAGGAAGACGGTAGTTGGTTTTTGAATTTCTAATAATGTCCAATATTTCAGCAACAGAGGGAAGCGAAAAACTTGAAAATGAACAAGAAAGACGTGTCAGGAGAACTGAAAAAGACGAGAAGAAGAGGTAGTAGTCAGTTGCTGGTGAATCTTGTGTAGAAGTCAGTTATAACTTCTATTGTTAGTTTGTGTTAATCTGCATGAGGATGTTTTAAACAGCAGCTGTCCCAGCAGTGAGGAGGAAACAGCATGATATGTTGAGGACAGCTACAGTTCACTGACTCTGTGTGTTTGCATATCTGTCCTGCCTCTCTGCTCCCAGCCGTTAAGAGGCCAGTGTTGATCAGTGGCTGTCCAGGCCTTTCAGAGCCACTGACACGCCGGCAGCACAATGATGATGTCACTGATTCTACTGCTGGCCACCCTGGGGCTCCTTGTTCAGGGTGAGACTCTCTTCTGAAAACTTTGCTTCAGGATGCAACCAGCTTCACCACAATGATGTTCTGCTGTGATGGAGAAACACTGAAACAAGCAGCATTTACCTTCTTCCATCTGTTCTCCATCTTAAAGAAATGAGACTCTTCTGTTTGGATGCTGATCATCTTTCTCCAAGCTGGATTTGTCTCAATAACCCTTCTCCTCTTTTTCATCTTTTCCAGGTTCATCAGGACAAACCATCCTGACTCAGTCTCCTGGATCTCAGTCTGTTGTTCCAGGACAGGCTGTCTCTCTCAAATGTAAAACCAGTACAAGTGTTGGTAGCTCCCTCCACTGGTACCTTCAGAAACCTGGAGAAGCTCCTAAACTCCTGATTTATTCAGCTACAACCCGTCAGTCTGGAGTTCCAGATCGTTTTAGTGGAAGTGGATCTGGGACTGACTTCACTCTGACCATCAGTGGAGTTCAGGCTGAAGATTCAGGAGTTTACTACTGTCAGCAGAGTGGCAGCTTCCCGTTCACACAGTGATACAACGTCGTACAAAAACCTCCCTCAGCTGGAGAGGAACTGATCTGACTCAACAGCTGCACTGAAACTAAAACAGAGATTTATAAAAATGCACATTTAGCCAATAATTATTCACATTAATGATTGCAACACTAAATATTCTTTAATATATAATATTCTAGAAGTTATACTTCTAATATGTTTATTAAAACAGATTTTGAACCACTCTTCTGAACATTAAAGCTAACCTCTGTTGAATTATGATGTGTGATATTCATGAAAACACAAGGACACAGATTGTAAATATTATTTATTATTTCATATCTTACCATTTTTTCATTGAATCTCAGATATACTATAAATTAATTTCATTAATTGCAGTTAAATGACTAGTCATGTTTATAACAACATGTATTTATAACTTAAATTGTGTTTTTTATCCCAGCAAACAAATTCATTTTAGTATGAAAGTAGTAAATCATTAATATTTGAATTGTTTCCTTTGGTCAACTTTTACATGTCTTTCTTCAGCAGAAGCAGTATGTACAGCATCTGACAAAAGTGAGTACACCCCTCACATGTTGTCAATATTTGATTATATCAAACAACTTGTATAACAGTGTAAATTTGCTGTCCCCTCAAAATAACACATCACACAGCCTTTAATGTCTAAACCGCTGGTGACAAAAGTAAGTAGGCCTACACTCCTAAGTGAAAATGTGCAAATTGGGCTGCCATGGCGCTCAGCGGTCCCGTTGTGACACCAAAATGTGTGACCTATCAGATTCTGTGACCCAAATGAGAAGTTAAGCGCCAGAGGCTTTGTTGACGATGTGGAGCGGTTGCAGTTTGGTTGGGTTTAGGCAACAAAAGTACTTGGTTATGGTTAGGAAAACATCATTGTTTGGATGTAGTCACAGAATCTGATAGGTCACACATTTTGGTTTTACACCGTTATGCCAATTGTTTAAACGTGTGTTGATAAGCAGGCTGTCATTTCATGAGCTACAGCTATGTATTTCAAAGATAGAAGCAGAACAGCAGAAGAAGGATAAATGCCCAAGAAGTTCTGCTGAGTGAGGGAGGATCAGATGGGGGAGAGATAACAGCCGGCATGTGGGCGTCTGAGAGAGAGAGAGAAAAAGAGAGAGAGAGTGCTCAGTTCATTTATTCTCATATAGGCTAACTAATGGACTGCTACCAAATATTTGATTTTTAACTTTGTTATGGCAAGGCTAGCAGACCCAAGTGCAGGACTAAGAGAGAGAGGATTTAAATAAAAGAGGAATATTTATTGCAGGGTAAAGGGATGCCGAACCGGGTTGATCGCTCGTTTCTCTGGGTGTAATATCCCTTGGGTGTGAGAGACTCAGGTTCGAATCCACTGTGAGACACCAATGTGTCCAAAGCAAGACACTTAACCCCTCCATTGCTCCAGAGGTGTACGACCTCTGACATATTGTAAGTCACTTTGAAAGCGTCAGCTAAATTTGTGTATTTTGTATTCCAACAAAAAATGTGTTTTATGATTGAAACCAAAAAAGGTTTATGGAGTAAGTAAATCACTAAAATTTGAATTCTTTCCTTTTGTCATCTTTAATTTGTCTTTGATGTTCTTCAGCAGGAGAAGAATGTTAATAGTTCCTGCTTAGAATAGCAGATTACTCATTTTATTTCTCACTATGCTGATGATATGGTGCTTTATATTTCAGGTTTGTAAATTCTAGGACAGACATGTAGTTTTATATAAATAACACAATAAGTATCATTAAAGCATCTGTATTAACAGATGATAGGATGATAAATGATTGAGGGGTTTCTACATTGGGTTTTGTTCCAAAGGTTTATTATTACAGACAAATCTCTAACGACTACAGTAGCAAGTGTTTGACAGCCATTAGGCATTCATATTAATTCTGACCAAATGATTATTTGTATAGTATTATTGATAATTGGCCTTATACTGCTAACATCACTAGTTTGTACAAATCCAACTGTACTGTGACATTTTTTAAAATTTACTATGGAGATATTACCATTATGTCAGCCCAGTTTCTCTGGATGTAATACATTCACCGACACCATCAAGAGAACATTTATTAAGACACTTTGATAATAATAAACATGAAAACAGCTGATTGGATGAAAAGGTCTTTATTATCTGGAAACACTGAAATAATATTGAAACAGTGCAACAAGCTAGTAAATCTTGCTGTTGAAAGATGTCAAATAAAAGAGAGAGACAGTTGCAGAGTGCAGAGTGAGAGCAGGAGCAGAGGAAAACCAGTAGCAGAGTCCCAGTGAGTCAGGTCAGGACTGGGAACACTGGTCTCTCCTCAGTGTCTCTGAGAGCGGAGTCTGGGAGCCCTGGGTGGCCTCACAGGTCACAGAGCCCACCTTCCTCCACTGGTCTGCAGAGAGCCTCAGGGTGCTGCTCCAGCTGTAGTGGCCGTCCTTCTGCAGCACCCCGGGGCTCCTGCTCTCCTCCCAGCTGCTGCTGCTGCTGCTGCTGCTGCTGCCGTCCACCTTCCAGGCCAGACTCCAGTCTGAGGGGAAGCCCTTGTTGGCCAGGCACATGAGCGTGGCCTTCCCCTGCTGCAGCTCCTCGCTGGAGGGGGGCAGCACCGTCAGGGTGGGACGGGCATCACCTAGGAGAAGAACCAATCGGCTTAGAGGACGGGGACCACACAGCTGGTTTCTGCTCCACCAGTCACTCACTCACACATTGTTTCACTTCCTTTAAGAAACCTCTCATGCATATCAGCACAGAAAGAGTCCTCATATGAGCTGAAATATATCAAACTGCACTGGAAATAAAACAATCAGGTTTTAAATTTGGAAATACAAAAAACATATTTACTGTCAAAACTCTCAAAAGGGCAAAAGTTACTGAGATCCACTGTTAAAGGACATTATCAGCCCAAAATAACAGATGACCACAGGTAACCTGTTCCTCAGACAGATTTAAAAACAGCATCAGAGAACTGTCAACATTATTTCAAACCGAGGTTAAAAGACAATTTGAGCCATTTTAGAAGATCAGAGATTTGGAAACATTTTTATCTTCATTCACACTATTCAAAATAATTTGAACTCAACTTCTAAACAGTTTAAAATGCTGAATTAAAGTACGAGTGTTGTTCTTTAATCTTTGCTGCAGTTCAAGCTGTTCACATTTCACAAATTAAATGGAACGTTTAAAGAGAAGTTCAGTAAAGCTGCTTTGAGTTCAGCTTCATGGTTAAACAGGAGAAACGAACAATAAGATTGAGTCTTTAAAGTGATTTAGATCAGTCCAGAGGAAATTTATATCTACTACAAATGTTCAGACACAGAAATTAAAACCTTTGCTGATGATACGATATTTAATATTTGTGCAGAAACTTACTTCCAACATCCAGTCTGGTTCCTCCACCAAAAGTCAACCACAGTGATACAAACTGATTGAGTCGTCGTACAAAAACCTCTCACTGTAGAGAGACACGGCTCTCTGACTTTGAACACAACAAACTCAACAAAAACACTTGCTGTTTTTAAAAGAATGAACTATTTCATGTTATATTTATCAAACAGTGACACAGTTGTTCAGAATGAATCCCATTTTTACGTATATATTGTTCCATTGGTGTGAAAGTCAAATTGATCCCTCTAGAATGAAATGAAAGCAGACAGAAGATGTTGTAAAAGAAAATCTTTCTGCAGTCATCAAAGCAAATGTCCATAAAAATGATCACTGACACATTCCTAATCAATCCTCTGGTAAACGTATTGATCCATTGAGAAGCAGCATCATCAGAGTAATCCAAGTCCCTGTTGGAGTCAGTCAGAGCATTTCCATAGAGAGCCACTTTGCATCAGCAGCACCATGCTCCAGTGCTCTGGGAGACTTTATAGTCCTGAGAGTTGAACACTGGATGACTGACAGCTGTCCTTCATGACAACAGAAGCCACAGAAATCCTCCTCATCAAAAACATGACTTTGGTCTCCGTCCTCATCTGGACTCTCCTCTGCTGCTGCTTCACAGGTAAAGTCCAGAGAATCAAACTCCTCTCCTCTATGAACATCCGTCCCTCTGAAATGAAGCCCACAAAACCATGACGCTGCTTTATGTGTTTGTCTCTGTATCCTCAGAGTCCAGAGGCCAGATCACAGTGACTCAGCCTGGAGCAGTGAGCTCTGCTCTGGGAGCCTCCGTCTCCATCAGCTGTCGGGTCAGTCAGCAGGTTTGGAGCTGTAGCAGTGCTTACTGTTTAGCCTGGTACCAACAGAAAGATGGAGAAACTCCGAAACTATTCATTCGCTACACCAACGAGAGAATGTCAGGGATTCCAGGTCGTTTTTCTGGCAGTGGATCTGGGACTGACTTCACTCTGACCATCAGTGGAGTTCAGGCTGAAGATTCAGCAGTTTACTACTGTCAGGGTATCAACACTGTCAACAGTCAGCATGTGTTCACACAGTGAAAAAGCGTCGTACAAAAACCTCCCTCAGTCAGACTGAACAGAAACTGAACTGACTGCTGCAGCTGGAAGCTACTGCAGAGACTGATACAGTTCACTGAGGACACACACACACACACACACACACACACACACTCACACTCAAGTGGGTTTTTTCAAGTTTAAAAAACACTTAAATAAGAAGAGATGACATAAAAAAACCTTTGGTCATCTTTCGAAAAAAAAAAAAGTTTAGGACACAAACAGCTTCCTCTGAAGGAGACACCTGCAGACTGTTCGCTCTTATCTCTGGGTTTTAGGCAAACGTTGTACTGTTACCTGACAATGTGTGGGAAACATCTTTACTCACCTGAAGATGTGTGCTTGAATCTCCACCATAATGAATCACTGTGAGGTTTCTTCTTGGTTGAAAGTTTAGAGGAACATTTGTACATAATATTGGTGGTTATAATCTGACAGCATCAGCTGAACAATATTGATTTTGATTGAGCCGGCTCCCGCCTGAGAACCGATTTTGCCCCCGCACCTGTTCACGGAAACACTTGATCATCATTATAGTTTATTTCTGATTGCTTAGACAAAATTTTTTAAACTATTGGCTCTTTTGGCAAAACTCTACACACTAAGCACAAAACCTTAAAACATTATATATCTCTTGCAAAAGCAAACTATTCTTGCAAAACTCTTTTTTAAAAGTTGAGTTGTTGTTTTTGCATCAATACACTAGACACAAACATCTTTGACTGTAGTTACTGCTTTGTGTGGTCAAACTGATAATAAAAATGAAAAAACACTTTTTATTTGCGTTTTCTGTGTGCAGGTCAGAGCAGTTTGCGATTAAGTTTTGTCATGCATGTAGCAAAACTCTCAAACACACAGGTGCCCAAATGTGTAAAGATGTTTGTTCCTCAGTTGTTTTACACAAAATAAGTTTATTTTGAAAGGGACTCTGTACTGCAGCCTCACCCAATGTAGAGACACTCAAGCTGATGATACAAGGGGCAACTTTTTGAGCAATATTGCTGGGCAATCTTGCTCGTGGCAAGTCTGACTATGTTTTGAACGGATAGCGGCGGTGCGGGCAGGTGGCAGAGTGGTGGGGGAAGGGGATTACAGTAGTAATCTTTACTCATTACCATTGACGGCAACGTTGTCAGCATAGCAAGATTGCTCTAAAAGTTGCTCCATGTATCATCAGCTTCACACTGTTGATGTTTTGGAACATTGTATTATCTGCCAGTATGTTGTCAGTTGCAGTTTTTTGCAATGACCATATTTACAATGTGGGTCTCCTGCTCTGGGGCTCTGAACAGTCGACCTGTTCCACCAGATACTGGTTTCCTTGACCTTGTGAAAAACATTTGATTGACAGACAGACAGATTGACAGATCCATGTCATCACAGTACATATTACTGAACCAGTACCAGAGCTGAACATCACCTACGATTAATAACTGCTTCTCATTTCAAAATAACCAGATGATACCTGCAACAGTAAAGCAGCTCAGATTTGGGGGAATCTGCTGCCCAGCCTCCCTCAAGCTCATCCCATGGTTGACAGGATGGTCAATCACAGTTGCTCTGATTTCATCAGTTGTTATGTTCCTGACTGCGCTTTCTCTTCCTGGTCCTCTTCTTCTCCCCCTATCCTACTTGATCTCGCCCTCTCCTCCTCTTCTTTCTTCACATCCTAGTCCATGTCCTCCTCTTCCTCCTCTAATTCTCACCCCTCTAAAGCCTCCATTGTTAGCCAAACCAAATATTTACCTGTGGCCTTTTTATGTGTAGTGCTCATTCTCAGATTTTATTTTCACGTGCTAATGTGGAATAATGTCACAAAACATTGTAATGTTTACGGTTTTGATATAAGTGTGAAGCAGAGAACGTGCTTCAGTCTGGCACACTTGGTAAACGATTTAAATATAAATGTTAATGGTTTCACAAATGGAACTTAAAGAATGACAACAAATGTTTAAGTGTTTAAGTACTCAGAGAAAACTGTAAGAGATGTATTCACTTAAATACTCAAAAAGGTCACACAGGTTTGCACTGTGAGTGGACTAGAAAGGCCATTTAATCCCAAACTGAATGAAGGGCTGTTTGTTATTGATCACATCACTCTGACCAAAACTCTTTTCTTTCTTCTCTGAGGGGGGGGGGGGCAACATGTTCTCACTCCCAACTCTTCACATATTGATGCTTAATTAGCGACGACAAAGGGCCTTGACCAACACCTTGGGTATCCCTTTGTCGTCAATTGTTGACATTTAGGACTCCGCGGTTAAGTTGTGAAACGTTGCAGTTTTGTTAGTTTTTAGGCAACAAAACTACTTGGTTAAGGTTAGGAAAAGATCATGGTTTGGGTTACAATAACTACGTACGTCAGTTAATACGTAAGTTAACTAAAGTCAATTTACGTAACTTGCTTAAATAAAAATATTTAATGATGAGTTTTTGTTTCACATGGGACACGAACCCCGGTGTCCTGGTTTAAAATCCGGGTTCTGGCCCTCCTTCCACGCCAACCACCTCCTTACTCAGTCTTTTCTGTTAAATATCATTTACCTGCCTTTACAGTCAAGAACTGACGCTACAGGGCTTCCCCAATACGTCAAACTATGATGGAAAAGGGATTCCCAGTGCGTCACAAACTGACGACTATGGCTCTTGACCATACGTTAATGTGTGACGACTTGAGAGTGAGAACGGGTTGGAGGGGGAGAGTTTGGGTGAAGTATAGGAGAAGGTCCTAGCACCCACGGTACTGAGGTTCAGGGCTTGACATTAACTTTTTTTGCTCACTAGCCAATGTGGCTAGTGGTTTTTCAAAGTTACTAGTCACGCAGCATTTTCACTAGCCACATTTTCGTTGTTGGGAAATTACTTTTTATATTAAAGTTGACAGTGGCACGCTTAAACTGGCGTGCTAAAATGTACTAATATTATCATTAGCTCTGATAAGGTTGTGTAAAGCTCCTTTTGTTGAAAAAATTGTCTAATAAGATAAACACATTAAAATAGCAGCTTCTTATTGTATATAATAAAAGTGCTGCATGGGTGTAAAAGATTAACTGAAAAGATAAAAACTAAAAACAAAATTCACCAGAAACATTGATTAAATCCTAGGCTAATTACTGTAATACAGAGTAGAAAAGTTATCTGCATTAGAAACAAAAAATGAAAAAAAATCACACACAATTAAGGCAATAGGATTTAAATGTTATGTATAGGCCTATATTATTTTTGTGCACTTTTGGAGTGTTTGTTTTTCCTCAGAGCTCTGACTGTATTTATGTTTATCATCATGAAGCTCTGCAGTAGCTCTGAGTAACTGGAGATATGAATTGAGTATACAGGTATTTATTTTCCAGATTATTCCCCTGCATATACATCTTCTGCTTTCAGACATGGCATGAAAACTTTTTATTAAAACACAGAATCAACTCTAGAAAGGTAGTTGTGATATGACGATCTGGGGCTGTCCTGCTTGTAGGAGTCTGTTTTCTTTTATGAACACTAGCATAACGGTAATCATGAAGATATCTAGATTTTACAGCATTTAATGGCACTTTCTTCCTGCTTTTCTCCGCCTCTGCTCTGCCTTTTCTCTTTCCTTCGTTCTCCTGTGCATTTTCAACGTCTTGTTTACAGTGTTGTTCGTCAGTAGCGCGCAAGACAATAGGCTTCACTAATGGACCAATGAGCAAACACTATGTGCAGCAAGTACTCATGGCAGTTGTAGTGTCATAGTGTCACATTGCAATTTGTTTGCTATTATGCCTTTTGACAAGACGCCTTTTCAACACGCCAAAGTGGCTAGTGGGAGTGACTGTGTTACCCGCCACGGCCGAAATTCACCCGCATTTGGCGGGTATGCGGGTGTTAATGTCAGGTCCTGCTGAGGTTGATGGTTGGTAGTGCCAAAGACTTGTTGCAGAAGACCTCAACGAACGAGATGGAGTGTAGGTCTGACTGAGGTCAGATTGTTGAGGGCTTGAATGTTAGTAATAATGTTTTAAAGTTAATCCTTTTGTGATACAGGGAGCAAGTGTAGTTGAATCAGCAGAGGAGTGATATGTTCTGTGGACTTGGAACGTGTTATGATCCTTGCTGCAGTCGGTGAATAAGTATGCTAGGAATACCTGCTAAAATTGCACTGCAGTAATCAATGCGTGATGTGACCAAGGCATATCCTAGGACTTCCGTTGAGTGTTGAGTTAGAGCAGGACATGGTTTGGAGATGTTTCGTCTGGAGGTTTCCGACCTGTAGTTTTGTATTTTTACATATTGTGACCTTTCTGAGAGGTAGGAAGCAAACCATTTCTCACTTCTCTATCAAAATGAAACTCTACAGTCAAAACCTTTTCAATCCTTTTTCAAAACGGCATTTTTGTGACAAAAGGATGCACACACTGTTTTTACTCTTTCAGGCAGGTAACAACACACTGATGTGCTTTATACAAAACACTGCTGTCTTTAGTACTTTGTATACCTATTTTCTCATACAGGCTTCTGTAAAATGTTATCATCTACTCACATTTCAATGAATACAAAAAATAGAAAGGGAAAAAAAACATTTATAGATTTGTTCTCCTTTGCAGGTTTTTACATTAGCAAAAACACAAAGAAAAGTAGAATTAGAGTACAGTAGTCAATACAATGTTACTGCAAACTACCGAAAACAAAGGCAATGATATACAAAATTATTATTTTACAGTAAGGGATGGTTTATGGATCCTGCCTTCTGTTAGGGTCTGACCACATCACCTCATTCACATCACACGCAAATTCATTCCTCGGTAGACAATGGGGAATATTACGTCTTGTGTGCTGTATCCAAAGCAAACCCGTGTCTCTGCATGCCACTTTCATTGTTTGCAGAAGAGGCATGTGGGCATGTAGTTGGTGGTCGTATGCCAACGCCAAGCCGAAAAAGAATTCCTCAATTGGATAAAGGAATGGGGAGTAAGGGGGGAAATATACAACTGTCATCGTTTGTCGTCACCTGCCTTTCCCTCCTAATCCCCTTGCTCTCTGTCCATTGTTGGCTTCCATTGTTCAAAACAGGTGATCTGACCTTTGACCTATTTATAGGCCTAGACTAAAGCAGTGATTGGTTAGTGATCTGTTAAGCAGTTAGTTGTTGCACATGTGAGGAGTGGCTGTGTGACCTGGTGAATAAGTGCAGCATTTTGATTGGTTGTGTTTGGAAAAGGAAAACAAGGGACTTCCTGTTGAAAGGCAGAGAAAAAGCTTATGGGTTTGGAGATTTGGTGTGTAGTTTGTCGCTTTGAGTGAGAGGTTTCAAAAATTGTGGGACATGTAAAGATTTTGTGTGTAAGCAGATGTAAAAACCTGTAAACAGGCAGCAGTGAGGAGGAAACAGCATGATATGTTGAGGACAGCTACAGTTCACTGACTCTGTGTGTTTGCATATCTGTCCTGCCTCTCTGCTCCCAGCCGTTAAGAGGCCAGTGTTGATCAGTGGCTGTCCAGGCCTTTCAGAGCCACTGACACGCCGGCAGCACAATGATGATGTCACTGATTCTACTGCTGGCCACCCTGGGGCTCCTTGTTCAGGGTGAGACTCTCTTCTGAAAACTTTGCTTCAGGATGCAACCAGCTTCACCACAATGATGTTCTGCTGTGATGGAGAAACACTGAAACAAGCAGCATTTACCTTCTTCCATCTGTTCTCCATCTTAAAAGAAATGAGACTCTTCTGTTTGGATGCTGATCATCTTTCTCCAAGCTGGATTTGTCTCAATAACCCTTCTCCTCTTTTTCATCTTTTCCAGGTTCATCAGGACAAATCATCCTGACTCAGTCTCCTGGATCTCAGTCTGTTGTTCCAGGACAGGCTGTCTCTCTCAAATGTAAAACCAGTACAGGTGTTTATAGTTCTGGTTACAGCTGGCTCAGCTGGTACCTTCAGAAACCTGGAGAAGCTCCTAAACTCCTGATTTATACAGCTACAACCCGTCAGTCTGGAGTTCCAGATCGTTTTAGTGGAAGTGGATCTGGGACTGACTTCACTCTGACCATCAGTGGAGTTCAGGCTGAAGATTCAGGAGTTTACTACTGTCAGCAGGGTCACAGCTGGTCTCCACTCACACAGTGATACAACGTCGTACAAAAACCTCCCTCAGCTGGAGAGGAACTGATCTGACTCAACAGCTGCACTGAAACTAAAATAACAGGAGGTTTATTTTAAAAAAAAGCTTAATATCAAATCATTTTAGCACAAAACATTTTGGATTGGATCCAAACATTTATACTTTTGATAACTTTATTAATATAGGATTTAAATAATTTATCAAAGCTGTACTTTAATATTAAATTAATATAATCTATGAAGATAAACAAGACAAGAACACTAGTTGTATATTTTGGGTAATTTGATCACACAATTTTTCATAGAAATGTGAACATATTCATTATTGAAATTAAATAACTAATAAATCTCAACATCAAGTATTTCAACAAACACGTATTATGATCGACCGATCAGTAACATTTTAATTATTTCCTTTTGTCATCTTTGGTTTCTATGGTTCTTATTTATCTTTATTTTGATGATGTTGTCCTTTTTTTAGACTTTTGTAGTTCTATTACAGGATAATGCATGTTGGATACATCAAAAGCAATTACAATATTACAGTTATTACTATTTACACAGTTTAGAATGAACAGATATGATTTATCTTTGAAATGTCTCAAAATGTTGGGCCATAAAATGTTTTTTTATTACAGATAAATCTGTGACTATAACAGAAAAGATACTACAGTCATGAAGGCATTCATAATACTGTGATAATAATAAACATGAAAACAGCTGATTGGATGAAAAGGTCTTTATTATCTGGAAACACTGAAATAATATTGAAACAGTGCAACAAGCTAGTAAATCTTGCTGTTGAAAGATGTCAAATAAAAGAGAGAGACAGTTCCAGAGTGCAGAGTGAGAGCAGGAGCAGAGGAAAACCAGTAGCAGAGTCCCAGTGAGTCAGGTCAGGACTGGGAACACTGGTCTCTCCTCAGTGTCTCTGAGAGCGGAGTCTGGGAGCCCTGGGTGGCCTCACAGGTCACAGAGCCCACCTTCCTCCACTGGTCTGCAGAGAGCCTCAGGGTGCTGCTCCAGCTGTAGTGGCCGTCCTTCTGCAGCACCCCGGGGCTCCTGCTCTCCTCCCAGCTGCTGCTGCTGCTGCTGCTGCCGTCCACCTTCCAGGCCAGACTCCAGTCTGAGGGGAAGCCCTTGTTGGCCAGGCACATGAGCGTGGCCTTCCCCTGCTGCAGCTCCTCGCTGGAGGGGGGCAGCACCGTCAGGGTGGGACGGGCATCACCTAGGAGAAGAACCAATCGGCTTAGAGGACGGGGACCACACAGCTGGTTTCTGCTCCACCAGTCACTCACTCACACATTGTTTCACTTCCTTTAAGAAACCTCTCATGCATATCAGCACAGAAAGAGTCCTCATATGAGCTGAAAGATATCAAACTGCACTGGAAATAAAACAACCAGGTTTTAAATTTGGAAATACAAAAACATTTACTGTCAAAACTCTCAAAAGGGCAAAAGTTACTGAGATCCACTATTAAAGGACATTATCAGCCCAAAATAAGAGACGACCACAGGTAACCTGTTCCTCAGACAGATTTAAAAACAGCATCAGAGAACTGTCAACATTATTTCAAACTGAGGTTAAAAGACAATTTGAGCCATTTTAGAAGATCAGAGATTTGGAAACATTTTTATCTTCATTCACACTATTCAAAATAATTTTAACTCAACTTCTAAACAGTTTAAAATGCAGAATTAAAGGCTGAATGATTTTTAAAGTACGAGTGTTGTTCTTTAATCTTTGCTGCAGTTCAAGCTGTTCACATTTCACAAATTAAATGGAACGTTTAAAGAGAAGTTCAGTAAAGCTGCTTTGAGTTCAGCTTCATGGTTAAACAGGAGAAACGAACAATAAGATTGAGTCTTTAAAGTGATTTAGATCAGTCCAGAGGAAATTTATATCTACTACAAATGTTCAGACACAGAAATTAAAACCTTCGCTGATGATACGATATTTAATATTTGTGCAGAAACTTACTTCCAAACTCCAGTCTGGTTCCTCCACCAAAAGTCAACCACAGTGATACAAACTGATTGAGTCGTCGTACAAAAACCTCTCACTGTAGAGAGACACGGCTCTCTGACTTTGAACACAACAAACTCAACAAAAACACTTGCTGTTTTTAAAAGAATGAACTATTTCATGTTATATTTATCAAACAGTGACACAGTTGTTGAGAATGAATCCCATTTTTACGTATATATTGTTGCATTGGTCTGAAAGTCAAATTGATCCCTCTAGAATGAAATGAAAGCAGACAGAAGATGTTGTAAAAGAAAATCTTTCTGCAGTCATCAAAGCAAATGTCCATAAAAATGATCACTGACACATTCCTAATCAATCCTCTGGTAAACGTATTGATCCATTGAGAAGCAGCATCATCAGAGTAATCCAAGTCCCTGTTGGAGTCAGTCAGAGCATTTCCATAGAGAGCCACTTTGCATCAGCAGCACCATGCTCCAGTGCTCTGGGAGACTTTATAGTCCTGAGAGTTGAACACTGGATGACTGACAGCTGTCCTTCATGACAACAGAAGCCACAGAAATCCTCCTCATCAAAAACATGACTTTGGTCTCCGTCCTCATCTGGACTCTCCTCTGCTGCTGCTTCACAGGTAAAGTCCAGAGAATCAAACTCCTCTCCTCTATGAACATCCGTCCCTCTGAAATGAAGCCCACAAAACCATGACGCTGCTTTATGTGTTTGTCTCTGTATCCTCAGAGTCCAGAGGCCAGATCACAGTGACTCAGCCTGGAGCAGTGAGCTCTGCTCTGGGAGCCTCCGTCTCCATCAGCTGTAGGGTCAGTGAGGAGGTTTATGGAGATTTATTAGCCTGGTACCAACAGAGAGATGGAGAAACTCCTAAACTCCTCATTTACCTTGCTAGCATTCAAGAATCAGGGATTCCAGATCGTTTTTCAGGCAGTGGATCAGAGACTGACTTCACTCTGACCATCAGTGGAGTTCAGGCTGAAGATGCAGCAGTTTACTACTGTCAGAGTCTCTATTGACTGTAAATCCAGTCCAGCAGCTCGTCACTACTCTGGTTCACAATATTTCCTGTCCTGGTACCATCAGAAAACTGGAGAAGCTCCTAATCTTCTGATCTACAGAACATCAGACAGATATTCTGGAATCTCCTCCAGATTCAGTGGAAGTGGAGCAGGGAATGGAGTTGACTTCACTCTGACCATCAGAGGAGTTCAGGCTGAAGATGCAGCAGTTTACTACTGTCAGGCTCATTATTATATCAACAGCCAGTATCTGTTCACACAGTGAAAAAGCGTCGTACAAAAACCTCCCTCAGTCAGACTGAACAGAAACTGAACTGACTGCTGCAGCTGGAAGCTACTGCAGAGACTGATACAGTTCACTGAGGACACACACACACACACACACACACACACACACACACAGGGACTAACGAGCAGGGCAGGAGCAACACAGGTAGCCGGGATCAGACTAACGAGACAGGCAGGCAGAGAGACAGCAGGGGAAAACAGAGAGACAGGCATGCAGGGGGATAACTGGGAGGGAACAGACAGAAAACAGGTTACTAAAGATATAGTTTCCCTTGATGGCATCGCCCTGGCCTCCAGCACCACTGTGAGGAATCTTGGAGTTATCTTTGATCAGGACATGTCGTTTAAGTCTCACATTAAGCAAATTTCAAGGACCGCCTTTTTTCACGTACGTAATATTGGGAAAATCAGGAACATCCTGTCTAAAAATGATGTGGAAAAACTAGTCCATGCATTTGTTACTTCGAGGCTGGATTACTGCAATTCCTTATTATCAGGCTGCTCGAAAAAGTCCGTAAAGACTCTTCAGCTGAACCATTATTACTAGTCCTATTGTTATTATTGTTATTAGTTTTAATACCTATGTTTTTGTGCTTGTGGATTATTTACATGTTGCTGTATTGTATGTTTTATTTATTTATGTACTTTTTACTTAAGTGCTCATGATGTAAAGCACTTCAAACTGCATTTTATATATGGGTGATATACAAATAAAGATTGTTATTATTATTGTAAATTGTTATATCTTTTATGTTTATGTTATATGTTCCTATGTCTTAAGTGTCTTGCTCAGGGACACAATGGTGGATGGGTTACAGTGGGGGATTAAACCCGGGTCTTTCACACAAAAGGCATAGTCTTATTCATTGCGCCACTGCTACCTCACATTACACTGTTAATGTTTATGATTGCAACTTCAGTTCATTCCCCTGTAGTACATCTTTGCTAAATGTTGTATGTAAACAAATCTCTAAAATCATTCATACACAAACAAATCTGAATTGCCAACACTTTTAATGATTGCAAATATGTCTACATACGTAGATAAAAACTCATTTAAATTATATAAAATAATAATGTTTTAGTAGATGTTTTCTTTATGCATGGCACAAAATGATTGTGGAAATGGTTTGAAAGCGTCTGTATTATTTACCATCTTAATGTTTTAAGTTATAGGATAAAGTTACTATATATTGTTTTCTAAGAAGCTCTTGTTAAAACCATAAACTTCTTGCACCAGTCTTTCTATGTATGCTTTAAAAGAAACTGTACATTATGTTTTAATGTGTTTTAAAGGTTTAAGGTTTGGCCACTCTCTCTGTGTAATGAGTCCACATTCCCGAGTGCCTTTTGTAGATAAGAACCCAGGTGCATGTAGGATTGGAGGCATCATGACTGTAAAAAGTGTAGAAGAAATCAGCAAAAGTTTAAATAGTGCAAAAATAAGTCCATTAATGAGCGTTTGGTGCCATGAAAAATCAGTTTGATCCAGTTTTAGTTGGAAAGTCCCAGAAACCTCACTGCAGGAAAACACCTGATTGTATGAAATGTATTGTCTAACAGAGAAAGTTGGGTTTTGGAGCATTAAAGAGGTCATATTATGCTCATTTTCAGGTTCAAAATCTTATTTAGGGGTTGTGCCAGAAAAGGTTTACATGGTTTAATTTTCAAAAAACACAATTTTTGTCATACTGCACATTGCTGCAGCTCCTCTTTTCAGCCTGTGTTGAAGGCTTCGTTTTAGCTATGGAGTGATACATCTTATCTCTAAATGACCTTTGTTGAGAGCTGCACATGCACAGTTCCTAGTTAAGGACTACTAGCCAATCAGAAGCAAAGAAGGGCAGGTCAGTGAGAAGCCAGTAAACAGCTCGGGTTCAACCGTACGTGTTGCCGACCAGCTCGGCAACATGGACTGGACCAAGAGTTTCAGAGTGGTGAGTTATTAATCTGTATCCATAAAGTTTTAACTGAGCTCTGTCTCTACATCACAGGAACAATTTTATGTCCACTGACTGCCTGGAGGGTAGCTAGTGTTTGGAAGGGAGAGGAGAGGTGTGTGCTGCAGCTCATTGTTTTTCCACCGCTGTTTCTGAGGGCGTGTCGGAGTAGCCGCTTGGCGAGCGTTATTTGAGGTGAATTTAGCTTTCATCCCTGTGACGTCACAGGCTGGCTTTTTCACTTTGCAAAGCTATTACATGCACAAAAAAGATATATAACTCAATAAAGGAGAGGGAAAAAGCATAATACCACCTCTTTAAGTGTTTGATTTACAGAAATGATGTAACCAGAAAAGGCTTTAATCTTTTTTTAAAAATCATTTCATTTTCTGAAGTTGTAATGGTGTAAAAATGTAGTTGAAATGTAACTGTAATGTCCAAACAATTAAATGAATATTAACCAAGTGAGACAACATCATGTCTGCCTGACAGATAAGGACTGAACCAGTTTAACACTGTGCAACAAAGGGCAACATATCTCTGCAGTCTATGTAGACGCTTACTGTAATTTATTTGACTAATGGAAACACTTAAAGTCTAAAGTGAAATTAATGTTTGGTCTCATAGTACCAATCGCTTCTGCTTTCTTACAGTGCAGACGCTTTGCTGCTTGCTCTTGCCTCTGCTTGCATTCTTTTGCTTAAACTCTCTTTTTTTTCCTGATAGAAATCAGCAGTTCTTGGATACTTTTAAATCACTGGGACTGTCAGATAAAGTAGGCTCTTGCCATACTTTAAAACCTTTTATGATCTTAGTGCTACGCGAGTGCGGCCTATCAATAGCACTAGCCTGTACCGCAGTGACTGGAGCTATAGCTAATGCTAATCAGCAACAAGATGCCCGACTTCTACAAACTTCTACAGAAAATTACTGTGCTGGAAACCAAGATCCACAGGTTGGAAGTGAATGGACTATGTGGGAATGACACCACTTTACCGTGGACCCAAAACAGTGGACAAGAGCATGCTAACACACGGCTAATTAGCACCAACAAGACTACCAAGAAGCAGGAGGCCTGTGTACGGGGTAATAAATCTGAAAGTGGGAGTCC
The DNA here is from genome assembly GCF_014851395.1 of Micropterus salmoides. Classification (NCBI taxonomy): domain Eukaryota; kingdom Metazoa; phylum Chordata; class Actinopteri; order Centrarchiformes; family Centrarchidae; genus Micropterus; species Micropterus salmoides. Next base: position 4,562,571 of record NW_024040817.1, on the reverse strand, counting down.
TCCCTGGAACATTCTTGTTGCAAAGCCTAAGAGTAAATCATTTCCTGGGGAAATAGTAGGACGAGTAACAGGCAGAACCCAGCACCCTGAGATTTGTGATGCGACTGGCTGGCCTGCATTATCATCCAGGCAGAATGCCTCTTCCACCCCTGTTCTTGGTAGGACACAGCCGTGGACAGCTGCGAAAGGGAGAGTTAGCAACAAACCTTCCCAACAACCGAATGTGCAACAGCAGAACAGATTTTCACCACTATTGCAGGACCCTGGATCTCCGTCTCATGACCTGGATAACCTCCCGTCCTCACACAAAAGGGTAAGGACTGAGAGTAAACCAAGTAGTAAAAGGCTGCAGGGAAAGCTAAGCCAAGATACTCCGAAGGATACGGTGTCCGACTTATATATCGTGGCTGAACATCCTACTGTGAAAAACGTCATACTACACAAGCAACAGTCTGAAGTGTTGAAAGAGGACTTTATTAATCACAGTCAGCTCTCTGAATGCTGAGGTGTTTATGAGTGGCCCTATACCGCCAGTCCGAAGAGGAGTTCAGAGATTCAGCAGATTGATGGCATTGAACACGTGGCTCTCAATGGCATGTACTGTCCATTCAGTGCATTTCATTGAAAACTTTTACTTTCTGTGTGACCGCAGACATCTTTTTTAGGCAGATGGACTTTGCCTTAACAAGTCAGGAGTAAAATTGTTTAGCTCCAACCTGTTTTACTTTCTGCGTCACTCATCTGTTCCCTCTGCCAAGGACAAGAGACAAGAGGAATCAAAACAAGAAGAAGACAACACACCAGAAACCTTGAAGGAGAGCCACCTTAGCCTCCACTGGAGCAACTCTGATCACGGGAGACATCTGAGCCAAGAGGAAGAGCCTCCACCTCCCTCACTGAAAACCAACAGTGAGGATTCACCATCTCTACCCCCCAATCCCCATCTAGGTCACCCTTATCTCCAGACACCCTTTCTCCCCTCTCCCCCCTGTTGGACTTCACCGATCACATGGAAGACCTGGTTAGAACTGGGACCAAATTTACCCCCCACACCTTCCCTCGCTCCACTCCCATTTCCTCTACCATAAACCAACCCTCACCGTCCACCTCCACCACTGGTTCTAAGTCCTCCAGGTTTGACACGTGTCACAGATATAGCGCAGAACCCGGCTTCCAGGTCCGCAATGGCGAAAAAGCCCAGTAAGCTCTGTCTGATGTGTGCTGGGTCCAGGCTACAAGGAAAATAGCACTCATGACTCTTCCCAGGACAAGCCGGGGCCCAGTGTGCTGGTAGTCTTCTCCATCCCTGTCTTGATAGGTTACAGAAAAAGCACAGCGAATGTGTTAAGAAACAGGAAACACTCAACATATCCTGCAAATTTAGTATTAATTCCTCGTCAGCCGCAGCCTGTCGAAAAAAGTGGGCCAGAGAATGTTTTTAACACACTAAAATTAGCTTTGTTAAACGTTAGGTCTTTGGCAGGAAAAACATTTTTAATCAATGATTTTATAATAACTCACAATCTTAATTTCATGTTTTTAACTGAAACTTAGTTGGACCAAGATAACAGTGCAGCTGTCCTTATTGAGTCTACCCCTCCCAACTTCAGTTTTATGAGTGAAGCTAGAGTGCATAAGAGAGGAGGTGGAGTTGCCATTTTGTTTAATGACTCCCTCCAATGCAAAAAGATGTCTTATGGGAATTTTGCTTCTTTTGAATATGTGGCTCTGAGCTATTTTTCTAAATATCTACAGGCCCCCTAAATACTATGCAAATTTTTTTTGATGACTTTGGTGAACTGCTGTCTATAATCTGTATTGACTTTGACTGTGTGGTTATTGTTGGTGATTTTAACATATTAATGTTGACAACCCCCAGGACAGAGGGACTAAAGAACTGTGTGTTGTGTTCTCGATAATTATGGACTGACTCAACATGTGACGAGGCCCACACACAATAAGGGGCACACTTTGGACTTGGTCATCTCCAAGGGTCTGGACATTTCCAAGGTTGTGGTGACTGATGTTGCTCTCTCTGATCATTCCTGTGTTTTCTTTGAGAGTGCTATCTGTGTGCACACAAATGTTAAAACAGAGGTAATCACTGAAAACACTAGTGAAAAATTTATTGAGGCTTTCTCCTCAACACCCGCCCTCTCATGGGCCTCAGTCAATGAGCTTGTAGATAATTTCAGTTCTAAAATTACAAATGTTATTGATGCCATTGCACCAGCCAAGGTGAAGGTGGTCTCTGGTAAGAGAAGATCTCCATGGAGAAATGCCACGCTGGTTAGAACTCAAAAAAGAGAGTGTCGAAAAGCTGAACGCAGGTGGTGGAAAACAAATCTCCAGGTTCATTATGACATCTATAAAGAGAGACTTCGTATTTATAATTTAGATCTGAGAAATGCAAGGCGGTCCTTCTTCTCTGACATCATCACCAAAAACACTAATAATGCACGTGTCCTGTTTGCTACTGTGGACAGGCTAACCAACCCTCCTGTGTCTGTAGCCTCTGACCTTCTATCCACCAGGGCCTGCAATGAATCTGCCTCCTTCTTCACAGACAAAATTCAAACAATTAGACAAGCAATCAGTGCCTCCATGTCAGTAACAAGATATGTCTTGTCCCTGTGTCCACTTAAAAACAATTCATATAGCATGAGACAATTTGATTCTATTATTAGAATTGTCTTTAAAATTCAATTGATCACTTTTAAAGCTCTTCATGGCCTCTCGCCTTGTTATATTTCTGAACTTTTAGTCCCATACACACCAGCACGTACCTTGAGATCCTCGGGCAGAGGTCTGTTGTCTGTTCAAGAGTCTCGAGTGAAAACTAAAGGGGACAGAGCGTTTGCTGTCAGGGCCCCGAGGCTCTGGAACAGCCTGCCCGAGGAAATCAGGTCGGCTGAATCAGAGAACTCTTTTAAGTCCCTTCTTAAAACATACTTTTATAGGAGAGCCTTTCCCGATCTTATTTGACTTTATTTTATCCCTTTTATTTATTGTATTTTACTAATTTTATATTAATTTTTCATGCTCTTATCTTGTTTTTTTGTATTATTCTTTACACTTGTTAAAGCACTTTGTAACTTGTTTTTGAAAAGTGCTCTACAAATAAGGATTATTATTATTATTATTATTATTCTATTAACCATAAAAACCTGGAGGACATAATACAACATCTGAAATCCTCCTCATGCTGCCTTGATATTCTGCTGACACGTTTTTTCTAAAATGTGTCTAAATGCATGGCCTCAGATCTACTACAAATTGTCAACATGTCTCTCGTCTCAGGTTTTTCCCACAGGCCCTGAAAAGTCATTAAGCCACTCTTAAAAAAGAGCAATCTAGACAGTTCACTAATGAGCAATTATAGGCCCATATCAAATCTCCCATTTTTAAGTAAAATCATTGAAAAGGCTGTTTTTCCAACAGCTTAGTGCTTTCTTGGCACTAAATAACTGTTTTGATGTCTTCCAGTCAGGTTTTCGACCACACCACAGCACTGAGACGGCTCTTGTTAAGGTCTTCAATGACATCCATTTAAACACTGACAGTGGCAGAATTTCAGTCTTAGTATTATTGGATCTCAGTGCTGCATTCGACACGGTCGACCACAACATATTACTAGACAGTCTTGAAAACTGGGTTGGACTTTCTGGCACAGTACTAAACTGGTTTGAATCCTACTTAAAGGACAGGGACTAATTTGTGTCTATAGGTAATCACACATCTGAGCTGACAAATATGACATGTGGAGTTCCCCAAGGCTCCATTCTGGGACCTCTTTTGTTTAACATTTACATGCTTCCACTGGCTCAGATTATGAAAAACAACAAAGTGTTACCATAATTATGCAGATGACACAGAGATTTACATAACCATATCACCAGGACTATGATCCCATACGGGTGCTGAGTAACTCTATTGAGCAGGTCAACGATCGGATGTGTCGGAATTTTCTCCAATTAAACAAAGATAAAACTGAAGTTATTGTTTTTGGAGCCAGGGAGGAAGGATTGAAAATCAGTGCTCGACTTCAATCTGTAATGTTAAGAACCACAAATCAAGCCAGAAATCTTGGTGTCGTCATGGACTCAGATCTGAATTTGAGGAGCCACATTAAGACAATTACAAAGTCAGCCTACTATCACCTGAAGAATATATCAAGGATTAAAGGACTTATGTCTCAGCAGGACCTGGAAAAGCTTGTCCATGCATTTATCTTCAGTCGACTCGACTACTGTAACAGCGTCCTTACAGGGCTCCCTAAGAAATCCATCAGAGAGCTGCAGCTGATTCAGAACGCTGCTGCTCGAGTCCTCACTAAGACCATAAAGGAGGATCACATCACTCCAGTTCTGAGGTCTTTACATTGGCTTCCTTTATGTCAAAAAATTCATTTCAAAATCCTGGTGTTAGTTTATAAAGCACTAAATGGTTTAGGGCCAAAATACATTTCCGATCTTCTGCTTCGTTATGAACCATCCAGACCTCTCAGGTCATCTGGGACAGGTCTGCTTTCTGTCCCCAGAGTCAAAACTAAACAAGGAGAAGCAGCGTTCAGTTAATATGCTCCGTATATCTGGAACAAACTCCCAGATAACTGCAGGTCTGCTGAAACTCTCAGTTCTTTTAAATTAAGACTGAAATGAAGACTTTTCCTTTTAGCACTGCCTTTAACTAGTAGATTGATAACTTACACTGCACTGTAACTTTTACTGTCCTGTTTTCTTTTTCCTTAGCTTTTTAACATTGCTTTTATTCAATATTTAAATAATTACACGGTATGAAATGAGTAGGTAATTGAGTGAAAAGATCATGAGAGCGAGATTGAACAGAGTGAAGGAAGTGGTCTTAAATCTCGCGCCTGAGTGATATGCAGGAACCTCTGTCCACCTGTAAACGCGCAGGTGGGTCCAGAGTATAACTGGATCAAAGTGGCCTGCGGACTAAATAATTGTAACTCAGTTATTTGCTCAACCCCTCAGCCTGTTTTTATTTTCCATTTAACTCTTTTAATCCTGATTGTACACTGCACTGTAACTTTTGTTATATTTTAATGTGTATTTTTCAATTTCCCTATGTTGCTTTTAAACGTTTTTATATTTCCCTGTTGCTTTTATATTTTATGAAAAGCACTTTGAATTACCTTGTTGTTGAAATGTGCTATACTAATGAACTTGCCTTGCCTTGTGTTTTGCTGATGCTGTTTTCATGCTGCCTTCTTCGACTGATTTTTCATAAAACAAGGCTTTAATAAGTTAGGTTCAGTTAAAAAATTTAAATAAAACATTTTCTTTACTTAAAACAAGTTCTTTTTCAGTTACAGTGGGATGTTTTAAACAGGCAGCTGTCCCAGCAGTGAGGAGGAAACAGCATGATATGTTGAGGACAGCTACAGTTCACTGACTCTGTGTGTTTGCATATCTGTCCTGCCTCTCTGCTCCCAGCCGTTAAGAGGCCAGTGTTGATCAGTGGCTGTCCAGGCCTTTCAGAGCCACTGACACGCCGGCAGCACAATGATGATGTCACTGATTCTACTGCTGGCCACCCTGGGGCTCCTTGTTCAGGGTGAGACTCTCTTCTGAAAACTTTGCTTCAGGATGCAACCAGCTTCACCACAATGATGTTCTGCTGTGATGGAGAAACACTGAAACAAGCAGCATTTACCTTCTTCCATCTGTTCTCCATCTTAAAGAAATGAGACTCTTCTGTTTGGATGCTGATCATCTTTCTCCAAGCTGGATTTGTCTCAATAACCCTTCTCCTCTTTTTCATCTTTTCCAGGTTCATCAGGACAAATCATCCTGACTCAGTCTCCTGGATCTCAGTCTGCTGTTGCAGGACAGACTGTCTCTCTCAGATGTAAAACCAGTACAGGTGTTTATAGTTCTGGTTACAGCTGGCTCAGCTGGTACCTTCAGAAACCTGGAGAAGCTCCTAAACTCCTGATTTATTATGCTACAACCCGTCAGTCTGGAGTTCCAGATCGTTTTAGTGGAAGTGGATCTGGGACTGACTTCACTCTGACCATCAGTGGAGTTCAGGCTGAAGATTCAGGAGTTTACTACTGTCAGCAATATCAAAGCTATCCACTCACACAGTGATACAACGTCGTACAAAAACCTCCCTCAGCTGGAGAGGAACTGATCTGACTCAACAGCTGCACTGAAACTAAAACAACAGGTTTATTTTAAAAAAAAAAAAAGCTTAATATCAAATCATTTTAGCAAAAAGCATTTTGGATTGGATCCAAACATTTATACTTTTGATAACTTTATTAAAATAGGATTGAAATAATTTATCAAAGCTGTACTTTAATATTTAAATTAATATAATCTATGAAGTTAAAAAAGACAAGAACACTAGTTGTATATATTTTGGTTAATTTGATCGCACAATTTTTCATAGAAATGTGAACATATTCATTATTGAAATTAAATAACTAATAAATCTCAACATCAAGTATTTCAACAAACACGTATTATGATCGACCGATCAGTAACATTTTAATTATTTCCTTTTGTCATCTTTGGTTTCTGTGGTTCTTATTTATCTTTATTTTGATGATGTTTTTTAAGATTATGAGAGATTTTTTAGACTTTAGACGTTTTATTACATCAAAAGCAATAACAATATTACAGTTATTACTATTTACACAGTTTAGAATGAACAGATATGATTTATCTTTGAAATGGCTCAAAATGGGTTTTTTCCAAAGGTTTTTTATTACAGATAAATCTGTGACTATAACAGAAAAGATACTACAGTCATGAAAGCATTCATAGTACTGTGATAATAATAAACATGAAAACAGCTGATTGGATGAAAAGGTCTTTATTATCTGGAAACACTGAAATAATATTGAAACAGTGCAACAAGCTAGTAAATCTTGCTGTTGAAAGATGTCAAATAAAAGAGAGAGACAGTTCCAGAGTGCAGAGTGAGAGCAGGAGCAGAGGAAAACCAGTAGCAGAGTCCCAGTGAGTCAGGTCAGGACTGGGAACACTGGTCTCTCCTCAGTGTCTCTGAGAGCGAAGTCTGGGAGCCCTGGGTGGCCTCACAGGTCACAGAGCCCACCTTCCTCCACTGGTCTGCAGAGAGCCTCAGGGTGCTGCTCCAGCTGTAGTGGCCGTCCTTCTGCAGCACCCCGGGGCTCCTGCTCTCCTCCCAGCTGCTGCTGCTGCTGCTGCTGCCGTCCACCTTCCAGGTCAGACTCCAGTCTGAGGGGAAGCCCTTGTTGGCCAGGCACATGAGCGTGGCCTTCCCCTGCTGCAGCTCCTCGCTGGAGGGGGGCAGCACCGTCAGGGTGGGACGGACATCACCTAGGAGAAGAACCAATCAGCTTAGAGGACGGGGACCACACAGCTGGTTTCTGCTCCACCAGTCACTCACTCACACATTGTTTCACTTCCTTTAAGAAACCTCTCATGCATATCAGCACAGAAAGAGTCCTCATATGAGCTGAAATATATCAAACTGCACTGGAAATAAAACAACCAGGTTTTAAATTTGGAAATACAAAAAACATATTTACTGTCAAAACTCTCAAAAGGGCAAAAGTTAATGAGATCCACTGTTAAAGGACATTATCAGCCCAAAATAAGAGACGACCACAGGTAACCTGTTCCTCAGACAGATTTACAAACAGCATCAGAGAACTGTCAACATTATTTCAAACTGAGGTTAAAAGACAATTTGAGTAATTTTAGAAGATCAGAGATTTGGAAACATTTTTATCTTCATTCACACTATTCAAAATAATTTGAACTCAACTTCTAAACAGTTTAAAATGCAAAATTAAAGGCTGAATGATTTTTAAAGTACGAGTGTTGTTCTTTAATCTTTGCTGCAGTTCAAGCTGTTCACATTTCACAAATTAAATGGAACGTTTAAAGAGAAGTTCAGTAAAGCTGCTTTGAGTTCAGCTTCATGGTTAAACAGGAGAAACGTACAATAAGATTGAGTCTTTAAAGTGATTTAGATCAGTCCAGAGGAAATTTATATCTACTACTACTACTATGATACGATATTTAATATTTGTGCAGAAACTTACTTCCAACATCCAGTCTGGTTCCTCCACCGAACGTGTACCACAGTGATACAAACTGATTGAGTCGTCGTACAAAAACCTCTCACTGTAGAGAGACACGGCTCTCTGACTTTGAACACAACAAACTCAACAAACACACTTGCTGTTTTTAAAAGAATGAACTATTTCATGTTATATTTATCAAACAGTGACACAGTTGTTCAGAATGAATCCCATTTTTACGTATATATTGTTCCATTGGTCTGAAAGTCAAATCGATCCCTCTAGAATGAAATGAAAGCAGACAGAAGATGTTGTAAAAGAAAATCTTTCTGCAGTCATCAAAGCAAATGTCCATAAAAATGATCACTGACACATTCCTAATCAATCCTCTGGTAAACGTATTGATCCATTGAGAAGCAGCATCATCAGAGTAATCCAAGTCCCTGTTGGAGTCAGTCAGAGCATTTCCATAGAGAGCCACTTTGCATCAGCAGCACCATGCTCCAGTGCTCTGGGAGACTTTATAGTCCTGAGAGTTGAACACTGGATGACTGACAGCTGTCCTTCATGACAACAGAAGCCACAGAAATCCTCCTCATCAAAAACATGACTTTGGTCTCCGTCCTCATCTGGACTCTCCTCTGCTGCTGCTTCACAGGTAAAGTCCAGAGAATCAAACTCCTCTCCTCTATGAACATCCGTCCCTCTGAAATGAAGCCCACAAAACCATGACGCTGCTTTATGTGTTTGTCTCTGTATCCTCAGAGTCCAGAGGCCAGATCACAGTGACTCAGCCTGGAGCAGTGAGCTCTGCTCTGGTAGCCTCCGTCTCCATCAGCTGTAGGGTCAGTCAGCAGGTTGAGAGCTGTAGCAGTGCTTACTGTTTACACTGGTACCAACAGAAAGATGGAGAAACTACTAAACTACTCATTCGCAACACCAACGAGAGAATGTCAGGGATTCCAGGTCGTTTTAGTGGAAGTGGATCTGGGACTGACTTCACTCTGACCATCAGTGGAGTTCAGGCTGAAGATGCAGCAGTTTACTACTGTCAGAGTTATCATTGGATCAACAGTCAGCTTGTGTTCACACAGTGAAAAAGCGTCGTACAAAAACCTCCCTCAGTCAGACTGAACAGAAACTGAACTGACTGCTGCAGCTGGAAGCTACTGCAGAGACTGATACAGTTCACTGAGGACACACACACACACACACACACACACACACACACGTTAAAAGCACAAGAATATCCAACATGTCAGCTTCATTGATGTCGACCAACAAACCACAGCTGACTGAAAACAGCAAGCAGAGGATCAAACTCAGATGATGTCTCTTACTTTTCAATTCAGTGTATTAATTAATTTGGTTTTAATCCCTTTTATCTAACACAGTCCACTCAGCATATATACATTTTTCAAAAGGTGGTTCCCCTGTGCTCCTGCAAACATCACCCTGACCTCCATCAGACACAGTATACAAAGCTGAGACAGGAGACAGAGATCGACATCATGGAGCTGGAAGAAAATTACAAATTCACAGAACTGAAAACATAATAATATATGCATATGTTGATCAATGTGGTTGCACCATGAGTCCAAAAACCAGATAAGTTCTTTGTAGGGGTTGGTGTGTTTTCGATGATGCATGAGGCGGTTTGAAGCACAACTTGAGGGATCTTCAGAAGAAGTTTCAAAAGCTGTCTGACCAAACAATGCTGAATGTTTTGGGGATGGAATGCACCATGTGAAGTGAGGTTTGGACAGTGGACATCATGTGGTGCATGAGGTCAGTGAACCGCTTGACATTTAGCACAGAGATTTCAAGTTGTTCTAAATATAATAAATTCTGTTTTGTCTTTCATTAACAGCGTCGAATTTGTCACATTCAGTAATGATTCTGATGAAAAAATAAGCACATTTTTATCAACAGAAATCATTTGGTGAAAAATGTACGACTGTGTATTATCTGTATTATGTGTATCATCTGTGTAGTGGCACTCATGTTTTCCAAAGTACCACAACTTTGAGTTTTAATTGGAACAAATAACTTCAGAAACCATCAGTTCTGTTTCACATGTTCACAATTAAAAGATGAAGTTATTAACTTCCTCTTGACTGTTTTGCTCCCAAAATGAACTAAAGGGGCAGTATATAGTTTTCAGCGGTGCAGGTTTTAGATTGCGACCGTGTGCGCTCGTGCTTGAACTCATGAGCGAGCAGAATCTGACACATCGGGAGACAGCGTCACACAACATGCTGAAACTCACATAAACTCCCGCTCCACATTTGCTTTGTACCGTTCCATCATTTGTTGGAGTCTCAAATCAACACTTTGAAATAATACCGGTTGTACACAGGATAGTAAGATGGGTCACGTTAGCTGGTGATGTGGAAAGCCATGAAACTACAGTATTTAGCAAAGGATAACATTAGCAACTGGTCAGTGTTAGCCGGCGAGCTAACGTTATATAACATGAGCCAACTAAAGCACAAAATCACAATTTATTTAATGTGCCTTGCTGTAATATTAGTTTACCTGTCCAACAGGAAGAAAGCCAACTCTGGGTCAGTTTTGTTGGTTCCAAAACAAGGTGGAGGGCTCTCCATGTCTGAAGCCTTTCGTTGACTGCCCTTTCAACCGATGTCGATATGATTCTCGTTTGGCCTGACGGGCTCCAGCACAGAAATTTTATTCTTGTTTTTTATCCTGACTTGGAGTTTGTGTTGTGCTCGGACCTGGTTGTGTTTTTGTTTTAGGGAACTTCATGTCAGTAGCTGCAGTGTCGTAGCGCAGGGTCAGTAGACAAGGCAAGAGTGCATCAAAGCAAGGGATTTCTGTAAAATCCAACCCTGAGTCTTCCTCCAGATTTCCTCCATATAGGAACTGACATACTGGCCTTCAGAGATCACAATAAAACCCAGTAAGTGGATCGTTTGTGTGTGAGGTTACAACATCTTCACCCACAGGCAATAAAAAAGTGATTTGTTAATTTTTTTAAAACTACGTATAGCCCCTTTAAATCCAACTGAAACCTATTGTGCAGGACATCAACTTTAGCAGTAAAGGAGCATTTTCAAAAATGGAAGAATTATAACTAGCTACTATAACTATAACATGTCTGTGAAGGTTCTCAGTCATCCAGGTCATAGTTATCCAAAGAAGGTTAAAGTCAAGGCAACTGGACTTGGTTGAAGATACTGGAAAATGTTTTGTCTCTCATCCAAGAGACTTCTTCAGTTCTGACTGATCGATAGGGAAACTCAGCTATTTAACCTCTGTGGGGTCGTTAGCTAGGATCATCGATACCGCTGGTACGTTAGTGCTCCTGGCAGTGGTAACAACATCATTGGTATCTTCACCTGAGGCCAATAGGTTACGCTTGTTCAGTTTCCTGGGAATTGATGAAAGGACAGCATTGTAAGTGGGGGATAAGTGGTGGCGTAGACCCCCTCCTCTGTTCAGCGACAGCTTCTCAACCCAGATGTAAATGGCTTCCTTGACACCTCTTTCAAACCATCCATCCTCTCTGTCTAAAATGTGCACCTGGTGGTCCTCAAACGAGTGTCCTCTGTCCTTCAGATGTAAGTAGACTGCAGAGTCTTGACCTGAGGAGTTGGCCCTTCTGTGTTGAGCCATGCGTTTGTGTCGTGGTTGTTTAGTCTCCCCAATGAACAGTTCTGTGCATTTCACTTTGTGTTGAAAAGTGGAGGGACACAAGTACTCAAATTTGGGGCGTGATGATACATTTTGGGTCATGAGACATGATGATGCACAACAACAAGACGAGAAGATTTTTAACACCATTTTGAAGAAATCTGAAATATATGAGTGGGGGTCTGGGGGTCTTCCCCCCAAAAATTGAAGCATTAAACACTTAATTTCCTGCATTCTGGAGACATTTTCTGCTCCAATTTATGGTGGAAATGTCTTTATTTATATAAAGGCAAACAAAAAAATTCAGCTGACGGGACAATTCGTGAATATAAAATAGAATCCAATCCACTCCACTTTACTCAAGGTTACCAAAGTGCTTTACAGAGATGATATAAAATATGCTCATGATAAATAAAAACAAAACAAATAACAGCAACACTGACAGCGACAATGAAGACCACAGCAGCTCTCATGGTGAATTAAAAGCCAGGGAATAAATGTTGACAGCCATCTGTATGCACAGCAGCATGTGTCAAATGCAACAGCCAGTGCCACTGCAGAGGTCCAGAGGTGAAGTATTTAACAGTGTGCTTTCTTTATTGTAGCTTATACTGCCTGGTTTACTATTATAGCAGATAATGATGATTTAAGGAAACTTTTTTAAACCTTATTTAGACATAGTGGCAGGTAGCAACATGTAGGTGTGGTGTCCGAACAATAATGCTACGATGATGTGTTGAGAAGAAACCCGCTTGACACTGTTCTTGATTATAAAAGTTTATTACATCAAGGAGTTCAGCATCAATTACAAGTTCTGCAGCAGCTTGGAGAGAGACCCAGCCCGATGACCACTCTGCCTCTCTGTACATCAAACATAGCTTATATAGGACATGTTTAGGTCTCTGTTAGATATCTGATACCATAGAAGGGTTTGAGTCTGCAAACTAAGGCACCAATCCATATAAGGGCACAGTTCTATAGGATTTGTGTCGGCATCTGTTAGACACCAGAAGGGTTCAGTACTAATCTGAGGTAACAAAACACGGGGTCAGAGGTCAAATTCTATAGAAGGGTTCACTCCCTACATAATCATCAATCACTGCTCTCCCCTTAAGAGGTCACTGACCCTCTGTCCAGCTGCTACAGTGCTATTTTAAACTGTTATGAGTCAAATGCACATATATTATACACCACATAGGCTACAGTTCTTGCAGCACTTACAATCAGAAAAAAAGCCTATAAATCTTCATGAGGCTTTGTCACTAGCCCTGGCTGTGCTGTTGCCCACCTCTCTTATGCCTTCAAGAATGGGCGTCATCACACCCTGATTTGCCAAGAAGAGAATCACCAAGCTGCTCTCAATCATTGTTAAGGAGTCAGTTCCCACACCCTGTGCAACAGGTGATCTCAATGATCCCAGAAGACCCAATGTCAACTCAAAGGAATGAGCCAAAATGTATTGGAAATAGGGGATTTAAATTAGTGATGGGAAAAGCGAGGCTTTGTGAAACATTGAAACGTTTGAAGCAATTGTGCCGGAATTGTGTCGAGGCTTCAAAAAACTTCGACACCCGTCTCCACGGTGACACCTACTGGTCACTTTTGATATCGACACATCTTGGTCGGGGTTTCATTGAAACAATGACTGACCCGCGTTTACTATTCTAAACGTCTTATCAATACATGACCAACAGGATTTCGGAGAAATCACCATACAACAAAGAAACGCTTTCAGATTGTCAGAGACAGCAGATGGGGATTGCAATAAAAGTGTGTTTAAATAGGCTAAAACACATCTGTGTTGTTTCGTAAGTAATCACTCATTTAGCCGACGCTTTTCTCAAAAGCATGTCAGAGGACGCACCTTGGGAGCAACTAGAGGTTAAGTGTCTTGCTCAGGTACACATGTATCACGGTGGGAATCAAACCCAGGTCTCTCACACCAAACGCATGTGTCTTAACCACTAACCCATAGAGACAACTTGTTCGTGTTCTGAATCGGAATACTTTATTGATCTACCACGGTGAAGTCTTTGTTGCAGATACTCGCAAGGCATAAAAGGAATAAAAATACTAGGTAGAATTTAGTGAGTAGAGAATATAATAAAGTATACAAATCTAAGAATATAGCCTAATGATAAATGATAATAAATGTGGATATCTACGGTATTATACAGTAGCTTATTAATAAAGGTGGAATGATAATTAGCAGAAAAGATATTGGCCCTAGTGTAATAATAATTAATAATAATAATGAGTGCTGGCAGTGATGAGGTGTAATGGATTAAAAATCCGTAACTGAGTAAAGTTGAAGTTGTTTTAAGAAAAGTGGAACAATGTCTCATATTTGTTATATGTCAAGAATAGTATTCAGAAATATGCAGTTGTTTTGGGGCTGAGTCGGGTTTTTCCCCAGCCTTGGAAAAATTTGGTCACATGGAACATTTGTTGCTGGCAAAGATAAATATTTTTTTTGCCATCATAGGCCTACAGGTGCGGATATACTACAGCACGCTCCAATAAATCAAATGATTGTGTGTCCTTGGAACAAATCTGTCAAATGAGTTATAGGCTGATGTGCGGTTTGTTCCAAACACTGCGAATCAAGCGTAGAAACGGCAGGTGTGCCACCTGTCGAAACAGGGGTGAGACGCTCTGAAGCCTCGCTTCACTGCGGTCACGTGACATTGACGTTTTGAACCATGGTTTGGAGCAGTGTTGCGAAACGTCTGTGCTTCGGGATCTCGACACAGCCTAATTTAAATACCACCAAATACGTAAGAAGAGACTGCTTGTTACGACCCTACGGTTCATGTTTGGGTTGGGTTGTGTTCTCTCTCTCTCTCTCTCTCTCTCTCTCTCTCTCTCTCTCTCTCTCTCTCTCTCTCTCTCTCTCTCAGGTAGGGCCCCCCCCCATGCCTCGGCTCCATGAGTGAGTGGCAGCAGGTGTGCCTGATCACATGATGTTTTTTCACAGCACTCGGTCTGTTTCCCTTTCTACCTGTTGCGACCACACTGCAGACCAACACCCGTGAACAGACCACTGCCAGCCCGTCAACCCAGCGGACAGAGGCAGCCCATTCAACCAGTGGGTTGAACACCGGCTTAGATCTTCTGTGAGTCCAGAACAGTGTCTGGTCACCTCCTCAGTGGAGAGCAGGAAAGGTTAACAACTGCTACATCCTATCTACCTGTACCCCTTACCTGCAACATTTCTTTTTAAATTGGTTTAAATCTGTTCTGACTTGCTAACCTGCCAGGAAGCCGTTTCATCTTCACTTCGATCTATAAATTACTGTGCTTGTGTGCCTTGATTGTCTAACTTTGAATTGTCGTCCCTCTGCTGCATGAATTCAACCCAAAGACAGTTTGAGGTCAATTTGAAACTTTACAATGAAAAGACATCTCTTTTTTAAATCAAAGTTAAACTAACAGAAGCGTACATTTGAAAAATTTCTAATTTGGTTCTTTCATGTCACAAATATAGCCTGTTTGTGAGGCAGCTGTCCCAGCAGTGAGGAGGAAACAGCATGATATGTTGAGGACAGCTACAGTTCACTGACTCTGTGTGTTTGCATATCTGTCCTGCCTCTCTGCTCCCAGCCGTTAAGAGGCCAGTGTTGATCAGTGGCTGTCCAGGCCTTTCAGAGCCACTGACACGCCGGCAGCACAATGATGATGTCACTGATTCTACTGCTGGCCACCCTGGGGCTCCTTGTTCAGGGTGAGACTCTCTTCTGAAAACTTTGCTTCAGGATGCAACCAGGTTCACCACAATGATGTTCTGCTGTGATGGAGAAACACTGAAACAAGCAGCATTTACCTTCTTCCATCTGTTCTCCATCTTAAAGAAATGAGACTCTTCTGTTTGGATGCTGATCATCTTTCTCCAAGCTGGATTTGTCTCAATAACCCTTCTCCTCTTTTTCATCTTTTCCAGGTTCATCAGGACAAATCGTCCTGACTCAGTCTCCTGGATCTCAGTCTGTTGTTCCAGGACAGGCTGTCTCTCTCAAATGTAAAGCCAGTACAAGTGTTGGTAGCTCCCTCCACTGGTACCTTCAGAAACCTGGAGAAGCTCCTAAACTCCTGATTTATCGAGCTACAACTCGTCAGTCTGGAGTTCCAGATCGTTTTAGTGGAAGTGGATCTGGGACTGACTTCACTCTGACCATCAGTGGAGTTCAGGCTGAAGATTCAGGAGTTTACTACTGTCAGCAGAGTTACAGCTTCCCGTTCACACAGTGATACAACGTCGTACAAAAACCTCCCTCAGCTGGAGAGGAACTGATCTGACTCAACAGCTGCACTGAAACTAAAACAACAGAGGTTTATAAAAAAAGTTCAAATCAATTCATTTTGAACATTGTAACAAAATATTTAGTACTTAATCCAAACATATACTTTTAATATTCTTTTAAAACAGGGTTTCATTCATCAATGCAGTCATTTAAGTTACATCAATAACTTTGATAAGTTTAATCTATGATCTAAAATAAAAACTTTCTACATTTTTTCATACAAACTTGATCAAACACATTGCTGATATAAAATACATTTAATCTCAACATCTAAATTTATTCATGTTGTCAAATTAAAAACAATGTTTATGACATATTTCAGTTATTCTGTGTGTTTTGTTTTCCAAAACAAAAATGCATTTAATGATTGATATCTAAAAAGGGTTTATTGAGAAAGTAAATTAGTAACATTTGAATCCTTTCCTTTTCTCATCTTTTATTTGTCTTTTTGGTTCTTCAGCAGAATCAGTATGTAAATAGCTCCTGGTTAGAATAGCAGATTACACTAATGTTGTGCTTTATAGTTTATTTTTGTAAAATATTTTATTCATATAATAATGTTCTTGGATTCACCTACGCAATAAAAATATTAAAGTTATTAACCTTAAGTCAGATTTTCAAATGTACCTACCATGGGTTTGTTCCAAAAAGGTTTATTACTGCAGAGTAATCTGGAATGACGACAGTATTCATCAACGCATTCATAATGAATGAAAAATGATGGACTTCTTCTACCATCACTGTTTTGTAGTAACCAAAACATAATGAGGAGTTTTGTCTGAGTTTGTAAACTCTGAATATTCTGTAACTTTAGAAATATATTATGACGTTAAACTGTTGTTCTCTGGATGTGAAACAGTCACTGACACCATCAAGAGAACATTTATTAAGACACTTTGATAATAATAAACATGAAAACAGCTGATTGGATGAAAAGGTCTTTATTATCTGGAAACACTGAAATAATATTGAAACAGTGCAACAAGCTAGTAAATCTTGCTGTTGAAAGATGTCAAATAAAAGAGAGAGACAGTTCCAGAGTGCAGAGTGAGAGCAGGAGCAGAGGAAAACCAGTAGCAGAGTCCCAGTGAGTCAGGTCAGGACTGGGAACACTGGTCTCTCCTCAGTGTCTCTGAGAGCGGAGTCTGGGAGCCCTGGGTGGCCTCACAGGTCACAGAGCCCACCTTCCTCCACTGGTCTGCAGAGAGCCTCAGGGTGCTGCTCCAGCTGTAGTGGCCGTCCTTCTGCAGCACCCCGGGGCTCCTGCTCTCCTCCCAGCTGCTGCTGCTGCTGCTGCTGCTGCTGCTGCTGCCGTCCACCTTCCAGGCCAGACTCCAGTCTGAGGGGAAGCCCTTGTTGGCCAGGCACATGAGCGTGGCCTTCCCCTGCTGCAGCTCCTCGCTGGAGGGGGGCAGCACCGTCAGGGTGGGACGGACATCACCTAGGAGAAGAACCAATCGGCTTAGAGGACGGGGACCACACAGCTGGTTTCTGCTCCACCAGTCACTCACTCACACATTGTTTCACTTCCTTTAAGAAACCTCTCATGCATATCAGCACAGAAAGAGTCCTCATATGAGCTGAAAGATATCAAACTGCACTGGAAATAAAACAACCAGGTTTTAAATTTGGAAATACAAAAAACATATTTACTGTCAAAACTGTCAAAAGGGCAAAAGTTACTGAGATCCCATTTTTACGTATATATTGTTCCATTGGTGTGAAAGTCAAATTGATCCCTCTAGAATGAAATGAAAGCAGACAGAAGATGTTGTAAAAGAAAATCTTTCTGCAGTCATCAAAGCAAATGTCCATAAAAATGATCACTGACACATTCCTAATCAATCCTCTGGTAAATGTATTGATCCATTGAGAAGCAGCATCATCAGAGTAATCCAAGTCCCTGTTGGAGTCAGTCAGAGCATTTCCATAGAGAGCCACTTTGCATCAGCAGCACCATGCTCCAGTGCTCTGGGAGACTTTATAGTCCTGAGAGTTGAACACTGGATGACTGACAGCTGTCCTTCATGACAACAGAAGCCACAGAAATCCTCCTCATCAAAAACATGACTTTGGTCTCCGTCCTCATCTGGACTCTCCTCTGCTTCACTCAGGGTGAGGAAAATCATTTTTCTGTGATGTGAAAATCATTTGGAGTGTAGCTGAGTTTCACCTCACCATCTCATGTCCAGTGTTTCTTCTCTCTCCTCAGGGTCTGTTGGACAAAATGTTGTCGTGACTCAGCCAGCAGCCAAATCAGTGCAGCTGGGTCAGACTGTCTCTATTGACTGTAAGGCCAGTCCAAAGGTTGCTCAGTACTCTGGTTCACAATACTACCTGTCCTGGTACCATCAGAAAACTGGAGAAGCTCCTAAACTTCTGATCTACAGAACATCAGACAGATATTCTGGAATCTCCTCCAGATTCAGTGGAAGTGGAGCAGGGAATGGAGTTGACTTCACTCTGACCATCAGTGGAGTTCAGGCTGAAGATGCAGCAGTTTACTACTGTCAGAGTTATCATTATATCAACAGTCAGCTTGTGTTCACACAGTGAAAAAGCGTCGTACAAAAACCTCCCTCAGTTAGACTGAACAGAAACTGAACTGACTGCTGCAGCTGGAAGCTACTGCAGAGACTGATACAGTTCACTGAGGACACACACACACACACACACACACACACACACACACACACACACACACACCGTTATGGCACTATGGTCTTGGGGGCAAGTCATTCACATAATACATTTTCTAGCCCCTTTACCCTAACCTTAACTATGACAACTAATCATCAAGTACTAACCTCAAACAGCCCTTTAAATGGTGGAGTCCAGCACCACACGTCTGTATGTGTGGGCTTTTATCCTCCAAGAGTCAAAATACTCTCAGTCAATATTGTTCAAGGTGAAGAACAACTGTCAAAACATCAACACTGAAATAATATTTAATAATAATAATACTAATATTAATCCTGAAAGTCCTCTGGTACAAGTAAAAGTCCTGTTTTTAAATGTTCACTCCAGCATCATCAGCTAAATCTAGTTAATCCAAAAGTACTAATTTGGACAGAATGGCTCCTTCCAGAGTGTTGAAATATTGTTACTGCAGCATTTTAGTGTCACAACTGGTGGAAGTGGAGCAAAGTTTAACAAGTTAATCATACAAAATCTAATGAAAAAGAACTGTGACTGTCAGATAAATCTAAAGTTAAAAGAACCATATTTGCCTCCTAAGATAAATCTGAGGGGTCGTGAGATGATTAATGGAACATGAGAGAAGAAGAATCAAAGTTGTGGAACACAAAGCTTTGATTTTTCTGTTCTCCTCAGGGCTCAAACAGTTTTTGAAATTAAACCATGTGTGAATTATGAGGCGAAATGTCTTTTGTGGAACAGACATCTGAAACACGGGGCCCAACAACCAGGTCACAGACCACAAACAGGCCAAATCATTGTTTATTATGAGCTCATCATATGTTTTTATGTAAAATGTTCAGCAAAGTAGCAATAAAGTATAAAACTATAAAATAGCAGAATATTTCTCTCTGAGAGGGAAAGTACAAGTACTTCAAAACTGAACTTAGGTTAAAATAAGTAAAGAAAACAATGTTTAAACTTAATTCAAAACAAGATAACAAAAATAATAAATATATGGCCAGATAAAATTGTATCATTAAACATAGAAAGGTTAGGTATACAGGGGGGCAATGCAGGCAGCGCTTCATATTCAGTAAGTTAAATTAAAAGGAGGTGGTCCAATAGACAAAGGCAAATCAGAAACAATTTCAGGAATATTTTAAAGTTAGAGATTTGTATTAGCTCACAACTATAGTGCAAATTCTAGTATTACCAGAGCCGGCCCGTCCTAAACGCTCACTACGCACGTCGCGTAGGGCCCCGCATATTAAGCAGGGCCCCGCCTTACTCTCGTGTCAAAGGTGAAAGTGAGTGTCAATGTTTTGATGGAAGGATGAAAAGGGAATCGATGTCCTTCTGGGCACAAGAAGAGGAAAACATCAAGGAGAGTGAATTGTGGGAACAGCAGTCCGGTAAACTGGTGTTCTCTCCTCTCAAAGTCTGATGTCAGCAGATCACAGTAAGTTAATGTGTTGGCTGCAGTGCATCTCTCTAGACCGTCTGTCTTGCTGACCCAGCAGGGCAGCGCCCGGCAAATATTCATAACGTTTGATAAACGCCAACATGCAACGGTGTTTATATACTGCAGCTTGGAAAAGAAAACCGCGCCACGCGTGAACATGCGTTTATATGCACGTAAGAAAACTTGCGCCTTCCCGCTGAGACCTCTATGAGGACCAGTTCAAACAATACCCGGATGTGCAGGCACTCCTCAGAGGTGCATATCATTTTAAAACAAGACAATAATAAAGGAAATGTGGGGAGCCAGTTTGAATGGGCCTGATGTAGCTGATGACATTTATCGTTATCTATAATTTACAATGTACAGCCATCCACCAAATGACCCAGTTTGTGCGCAGAGGTCCATTCAAACCAGCACTGGTTTCCATTCAGGCTTATTACAGAGACAGACTGATTTAAAGGAGGGAGGGTTGTAGTGAGAGCACTGCAGGGTCATTAGTGACTGTGCAGCAATGGCAAACTGTTTACATTGCTCATGATTCAGGTAGAAGGGCCCCATGGCAGGATTTCGCATAGGGCCCAAGGGAGGTCAGGACCGGCTCTGAGTACTGCTGGTAATAACTGTTTGGCAGTTATTCAGTCTGGCTGAAGTCTCTAACTCAACCACTGAGGGGCAGTAAAGTAAAGTCAGTGTCAACAACCTGAAAGGTTCCCTCCGTTAGAACGCTGCCTCAGTTTTATCAGCTTTAAAAAGACAAATGTTTGTGCTTTTGGAGTTCACCTGTTGAAGAGCTTCAGAGTCTACAGGAAAAAACATTTTAACCTGACAAACTAAATTTTTTTAGTGGCAGTGGTAAAGCTAGCAAAGACACTGATTGTGGTGCAGATAAATAAATATATATAAATCATATATATTTCTGCAGATATTGAGACACATTTTGACTGATTAAAACAACGTGAAGATGGAAAACGTCCTGCTGGTTGCAGCAGAGGAGGCTGCTGGTTCCCCTTCGAGGGAACTCGAACTGCGTCGGTTACGACACTATGGGAACGCCTCTAGGCGAAGCAGGTCTGAACGTGAATGAAATCACTCCAATCCTATTGGCCTGTTGCTAGAACGGTAAGGTGTGACGGAATAACCGGAGGAGTATAAAGCACACCTGTACACACTCATTAGCTTTTTTTTTATTCAGCAGGCGCTCTGTATGTTGTTTGAAGAAAGCTCCAGTCCTACAAGCAGTGTGTCTTACCTGAAGAAGAAGTCTACCAGCATGTCCGGCAACCAGATGTACAGAAGGTGTGTTTTTTCTTGCCCTCGGTACATCACGGATGGAGATTCTCATGAGATGTGTGTCTCATGTTTGGGGATGGAGCACGCCCGGGCAGCTCTCGAGGGGGCTGCCTGCGCCCATTGCGAAGCCCTTTCCGTGCGGGTACTGAGGTACAGCATGGCTCTCTTTTCCGAGGATGGCCGGATGTGTTCTCCCCGTGGTGCGGGCCCTGCGGCCGCTGAGGCGGCCCGGCGGCTTCACTCATGGGGTTCACAGCGTGATCTGTCGGAGGATTTCGGGACGGCTGAGGCTTTTTCCCGACCTTCATCCGCTGGCTCCGACGCTTCCTTTCCTCGTTCGGGAGCCCGTTCTCGGCTTCTCCCGCTCGCGGTTTGGATCCGGAGACGCTGCAGCAATCCGACTCCGAGGAGGCGGACGTGCTCAGCGCAGTGGACGATGACTTCCGGGTGTCAGGGCGGCGTCATCTAGCAACGCCCGAATATGACGTGCTGCTGGAGGTGGTGACTAGAGCCGTGGCTAAGCTCAACATCAACTGGCCACAGGAGGAGCAGACACCACAGGCTAGTGGTAGCTTGATGAAAGGTTTCTTAAGCACCACACGCCACCTCCACGCCGGTCTCTGCCATTCTTTCCTGATTTACATGATGAACTGAGTAAATCATGGGGCAGACCCTTCTCTACATGGCTTTCCACACCCCGATCACTGAACTACAGTAATGTGATGGGGGTTAGGGACCGTGGTTATGGGAGGATGCCTCGGGTGGAGGATGAGCTTGCGAGCTATCTCTCCCCTCGACTTGCGTCCTCCCTGGAGAAGCCGGCGTTACCATCCAAACCATGTCGCACCACATCCACGCTTGTGGGGAAGGCGTACATGGCAGCGGGCCAGGCAGGTGCGAGCTTGCACACCACGGTGCTTCAAGCCTACCAAGCCAACCTGCTACAGGAGATGGTTCAGAGGGGGGTCCCTCCGAGGAAGATCTGGCGGAGCTTCGCAGAACCACGAAGCGTTAGACGCAGTGCGAAGCGTTCCGCCAGTACCTCCCTCGCCGGTCTGGACCCAAGGCAGCTGAGGCTGCCAGGCGTAGGTCTCTTCCCTCTACGAGCTCCTACGGAGAGGAGAGGAAGCAGAGTAACGCTTCTCGGGGACCCCCCCCGAGGAGCTGGGGCAGCGAGACGGCGCTCTCACCCTCAGCCGTCTGAGAGACGCGATCTGAGGACCGTCATCCAGTCCCGACGGAGCTCAGGGAAGACCGGGGTAGGGGAGTCTTTCTCCCCTCCCGCACCCCCACCCCCACCCCCCCCGGAGGCCGACCGAGGTCCCCTCCGCCGTGGCAACAGGTGATGTTATCCTGCCGTTTACACGTTCAGGACGCACCTGCCACCATCGAGTCCGCGCCGTACTGCCTGCCCCGAGGGTCTGCAGGCGGACGGGATCCCGACTCACTCACCGTGGATCTTCGGCGGCTCTCCCCTGCCGTTCTGGGGCTTCAGGGGTCCACCAGAAGATCACACGAGACACCGACCACCAGCCCCGAGGGGCTGGTTCCGTTGGCAGACTTTGCAGAGGCTTGGCGGAGCCTGACGAACATTTCTCCGTGGGTCCTGCGCACTGCCATAGATGGGTATCGACTACAGTTCAAAACCCGCCCTCCAAATTCAACAGAAGAGAGGGGGGTTGTTTGGACTGTGGTCCGCCCGGAGCAAGGTCCGGTGTTGGGACAGGAAGTTCGTACTCTGCTGAGGAAAGGGGCCGTGGAACGTGTCTCCCACCCAGACAGAGACGCCGGTTCTACAGCCGGTACTTCATAGTCCCCAAGAAGGACAGAGGGCTGCGTGCCCTATTTTGGATCTGCGGGTTCTAACCGGTCTCTGAGGAGATTCAGGTTAAAGATGCTCATCATCCCCGCCACCGTGACGCACATACAATCTGAGGATTGGTTCGTCACGATAGATCTAAAGGACGCCTATTTCCAGGTCTCCATCCGTCCTTCTCACAGGAAGTTCCTGAGGTTTGCCTTCGGGGGTGTGGCTTACCAGTATCGGGTTCTTCCATTCGGCCTGGCACTTTCCCCTTGCACATTCACCAAGTGTATAGATGCAGCACTGGCCCCGCTGAGGCTCCGGGGCATCCGGATTTCAACTTCATCGACGACTGGCTCATCCTAGCCCAGTCTCAAGAGTTGGCGGTTCGGCATCGAGATGTCGTTCTGGCTCGTCTGCGGCGTTTAGGGCTGAGGCTCAACGCAAAGAAGAGCGTGCTGGCGCCCACCCAACGGGCTACGTTCCTAGGGGTTGCATGGGATTCGACAACGATGCGGGCACAATTGTCTCCGGCACGTGTCGACACCATATTGGCTGCCGTGAAAGGGGTGAAGTTAGGCCACGCCATCACTATGAAACACTTTCAACGAATGTTGGGTCTCCTGGCGGCTGCGTCCAGCGTAATACCATCTGGACTGCTGCACATGAGACCCCTGCAGTGGTGGCTAAGGAACAAGGGTTTTTCCCCGAGGGGAAATCCTCTCCGTCTGATTTGGGTTACGCACAAGTGTCTTCGTTCCCTATCAGTTTGGAAGGAAACTTGGTTCCTGTCCCAGGGGCCCGTGCTGGGAGGGTCTTGTCGCCGGCTGGTTATTTCGACAGACGCCTCCCTCACGGGCTGGGGCGCGGTCATGGACGGCCGCTTTGCAAGGGGATCCTGGCAGGTGCATCGATCCGAGTGGCATATCAACTGTCTCGAGATGTTGGCGGTGTTCCAGGCTCTAAGGGGTTTCCTGCCCGATCTCCAAGGCCACCACATCCTGGTTCATTCCGAGGAGAACAACACAGCGGTGGTGGCCTATCTGATTCACCAGGGCGGTCTGCGCGCGCCCTCTGGACAGACTGGCGCGTCAGATCCTCCTGAGGTCCCAGCAGAGGTTACTATCACTCAGGGCGATGTATCTCCCCGGGACGCAGAATCAGGGAGCAGACCTGCTGTCGAGGCAGGGGCTGAGGCCCGGGGAATGGAGACTTCACCCCGAAGTGGTGGAGCTCTTGTGCGAAGAGTTCGGCCCCATAGACGTGGATCTGTTTGCGTCTCAAGAGACTACGCACTGCCCGCTATGGTTTCTCTCGTTCCTCCAGGCCCGTTGGGTCTGGACGCCATGATACATTCGTGGCCGAGGCTACGTCTGTACGCTTTTCCCCCAGTCGCTCTGCTCCCGGGGTTCTGGAGCGGGTCCGCCAGGACAATGTCGGCCTACTGCTCGTAGCCCTGTTCTGGCCAACCCGGGTGTGGTTCTCGGACATCATGTCGCTCCTGGACGGCCCGCCGTGGCGGGTCCCTCTGAGGAGAGACCTGCTGTCCCAGGCGCAGGGCCGGGTTCTTCACCCTTGCCCCGCCATATGGCGACTGTGGGTCTGGCCCCTGAGGGGGCACAGTACCTAGAGGCGGGTCTAACAGCCGGAGCAGTCGAGACCCTCCTGAGCTCCAGGGCCCCGTCCACACGGAGGATGTACGGCCTGAAGTGGAGTGTTTTCTCCACTTGGTGTAGGGAGCGGTCGGTGGACCCTGTTACCTGCCCGGTGGTTCAGGTACTTGAGTTCCTCCAGGACCGGTTCTCTGCTGGTCTTTCCCCTTCCACCCTCAAGGTGTACGTGGCAGCTATTTTCCACACCCCTCTGAGGGAGGGGTCCTTGGGGAAACTTCCCTTGGTTGTACGTTTCCTCCGTGGTGCCCGGAGGATGAGACCTGCGACTCGGTCCAAGGTTCCCACTTGGGATCTGACAGTGGTTCTTGGGGCGGTGGCTGAGGCCCCCTTCAAACCCCTGGAGTCAGCTGAGGCTAAGCACTTGACCCTCAAGATGGCCTTTCTCCTTGCTATCACCTCTCTGAGGAGGGTGGGGGATCTCCAAGCGCTCTCTGTTCCCCGCAATACTCAGTGCCCTGTCAGAGCACTGAGTATTTACACTCTGAGGTCCTCCCATTGGAGGAAGGCTGACCAGCTGCTAGTGTGTTTTGGGTCTCCCAGGGCCGGGCTCCCTGCATCCAAACATACTATTAGCAACTGGATTGTTCAGACTATTTCCCTGGCCTATCAGGTGCGCGGTTTGCCTTCACCTGTGGCTGTGAGGGCTCATTCTACCAGAGGCAAGGCGGCCTCTCGAGCCCTCCTTTCCGGGGCCTCTTGCAGGATGTTGTTTAGCGGCTGGCTGGGCCACTCCGCACACATTCATTCGGTTTTACAGTCTTGACCTTCCTTCGGCACCTGGCACTCGTGCGCTCTCCTCTTAGTCGTGCCACTTTATTGCACACAGGGGCAGGCGGGGTTTTCGGCACGGTTTAGTGGGTATCTCGTTCCCATAGTGTCGTGACCGACGCAGTTCCCCGAGAAGGGGAACGAGAGACTGCGTCGGCCCGCCGCACCTCTCTCCCCGCCTGAAGCACCTGCTTCATAGTTTAAGCTAATGATGAGTGTGTACAGGTGTGCTTTATACTCCTCCGGTTATTCCGTCACACCTTACACTGTAAACCCCAATAAGTTCATAGTACTCAAAACTTTTGTAGAAACTGATTACATAATAACTTTTGAGGTAAGTAACTTAATATTTTTAAGTTAGATTTTTTTAAAAGTTACAATCTAATCAAACTTAAAAAATTAAGTTACTTACCTTTAAATGTTTAAGTTTGATTAGATTGTAACTTTTAAAAAAATCTAACTGAAAAATATTAAGTTACTTACCTTTAAATGTTTGAGTAAGATTTTTTTAAAAGTTACAATCTAATCAAACTTAAACATTTAAAGGTAAGTAACTTAATTTTTTTAAGTGCACTATGCTTAAAAATATTGTTTAACACCCGCACATTTTTTGTTTCTCCATACTTCATTATTTTGATCCAATGGTACTAAAAAAATATGCTTGTGTATAACCCACAAGCTAATGAAATTTACAAGTTAAAACTACAAAAAAAAAAATTACTTCAGCTGTACATTTTCTTTTTTCTTTTATTCAGTCTTAATTTTTATACAAACATGTCAGAACATCAACAGCAGTCAACAGTTAAAACTCTGTTCTAGCTCAGGTGTCTAACCATGTGACTCAAGTCACAGTTTCACCACCTACCCAAAAGCTGTAAGCCTGTTAAGCAGTGAAATTTCTTAAAATATTTAGTTACAAACCTACATGGACACAGCAAATATGTATGTTTTAGTGTATGGTTGTGCATTTGTCTGTGTGTGTGTGTGTGTGTGTGTCTCTGTGTGTGTGTGTGTGTGTGTGTGTGTCTCTGTGTGTGTGTGTGTGTGTGTGTGTGTGTCTGTGTGTGTGTGTCTCTGTGTGTGTGTGTGTGTGTGTGTGTGTGTGTGTGTGTTTTGTGTACATATGTATCTCTACATATTAAACAGGAACAAGATCATCAGGAACTAAGCAAAGTGCTTAATATAAAAAGTATGAAAATAAATGCTTATTAAAACAGCATTAGTAACAGCAATCAAAGTGAAAATGGAATAAAAAAATATACAAAAAAAAGTAAATTAAAAGATTTGGTGGGCAAGACATAATCTGCCATATGTAAACGGTTTCAAATGCTTTGAGTAACATTGTGTTCAACAACATACTATAAAGTTACCATACTGGGAACCCCCAAAACACATCAACATGCAGACAAGAAAATACATGTGTAAACACTACTCTTAAGTTAGCCTACTCTTTCATTAACAGGTCATTTTTGAGACTCAGTAGGCAGGGTTTAAGTGGTTTACCATCATCAAGACCCATTAGGATTTTCTGGATGAATGTGAAAGTGTGAATGAGTTTCTTGGGATAGTTCAAATGCAATGCATACATTAACCCAAACAACAATGCAAATGCATCAGCCAAGTTAGGGATATCACTCATCACAACATCGTCTTCCACAACAATAGAAATACTTGCAGGACTGAAATGAACTGGATCTGCAGTGTCCTCTGTGACTGTGACAAGAGCAACAGGAGTGTCGATGCATGGCTCATCTGACTCCTCCTCCAAATACATATTTGTTTATAGACATTAATAGTTTAAAGGTGGATAAAGTCCACTTTTATGATGATCAGGTGTTTCTAATATTCTGACACCTTCCTGTCTGTAAATAGAAGGACAAATCATTAAAAACAAAATAATGTAATGCAGTACAACACCACCTTGACCAGTAATAAACAAATGACTGAATTTACACATTTCTGACAAGGTCAACAAAAGCTGAACATTCTGAGCTTTGCAAAGATCGATGGTACAGGAGATGTAAATTCCCCACAGCTTCCTCCTCCACAAACTCAAATCAGAACCGGAGAGCAACATGGCCACGTTATCAAAACTAATGTGCCAGAGTTTGTGTCTTTATTTTGAAATAGTGAACAAGTGTTCCGGCGAACAAATGTATTTTACGGTTGAATCCAAAAATGA
The DNA here is from genome assembly GCF_014851395.1 of Micropterus salmoides. Lineage (NCBI taxonomy): Eukaryota > Metazoa > Chordata > Actinopteri > Centrarchiformes > Centrarchidae > Micropterus > Micropterus salmoides. The sequence goes on along the minus strand of NW_024040817.1, from coordinate 4,534,750 downwards.
TTTATGAACTGTAAGAATAATTAGATTGTTTCCCTTTTTCATTATTTTCATTTGTCTTGTGGTTGAGCTCTTCAGCAGAAGCCGTATGTAAATATTTCCAGCTTTACATTTGAAGATCACACTAATTTTGTAACTATGCCGATGATACACTACTTTTTATTTCAGATCTATAAAATATTTTTCATACTAGTTATATTTCAAGAAGAATGCATATTATTTGGGAACACCTAAACTATTATCATATTAGAGAGTCTTTAACAAATGTTATTCAGTAATAAGACATGATTATATGACTTTTCATTGAAATTTTCCTACCTTTTGGTTTTGTTCCAAAGATTTATTATTACAGACAAATCTGTAATGATTATAACAGATAAAAGGTTTTACAGTCATGAAAGTATTTTAATTGATCGGAACAAATACTGGATTTCACTGGTTTGTACTAAATAATGAAAATGTAGAAGGGAGTTTTGTTTGAGTGTAAAAACTCTTTATTATACAGTATTTAAGGCTATACATTAAATAATCTTCCTAATGTTTGTCAAGATTTTCTCTGGATGTAACACAGTCACTGACACCATCAAGAGAACATTTATTAAGACACTTTGATGATAATAAACATGAAAACAGCTGATTGGATGAAAAGGTCTTTATTATCTGGAAACACTGAAATAATATTGAAACAGTGCAACAAGCTAGTAAATCTTGCTGTTGAAAGATGTCAAATAAAAGAGAGAGACAGTTCCAGAGTGCAGAGTGAGAGCAGGAACAGAGGAAAACCAGTAGCAGAGTCCCAGTGAGTCAGGTCAGGACTGGGAACACTGGTCTCTCTCCTCAGTGTCTCTGAGAGCGGAGTCTGGGAGCCCTGGGTGGCCTCACAGGTCACAGAGCCCACCTTCCTCCACTGGTCTGCAGAGAGCCTCAGGGTGCTGCTCCAGCTGTAGTGGCCGTCCTTCTGCAGCACCCCGGGGCTCCTGCTCTCCTCCCAGCTGCTGCTGCTGCTGCTGCTGCTGCTGCCGTCCACCTTCCAGGCCAGACTCCAGTCTGAGGGGAAGCCCTTGTTGGCCAGGCACATGAGCGTGGCCTTCCCCTGCTGCAGCTCCTCGCTGGAGGGGGGCAGCACCGTCAGGGTGGGACGGGCATCACCTAGGAGAAGAACCAATTGGCTTAGAGGACGGGGACCATACAGCTGGTTTCTGCTCCACCAGTCACTCACTCACACATTGTTTCACTTCCTTTAAGAAACCTCTCATGCATATCAGCACAGAAAGAGTCCTCATATGAGCTGAAAGATATCAAACTGCACTGGAAATAAAACAACCAGGTTTTAAATTTGGAAATACAAAAAACATATTTACTGTCAAAACTGTCAAAAGGGCAAAAGTTACTGAGATCCCATTTTTACGTATATATTGTTCCATTGGTGTGAAAGTCAAATTGATCCCTCTAGAATGAAATGAAAGCAGACAGAAGATGTTGTAAAAGAAAATCTTTCTGCAGTCATCAAAGCAAATGTCCATAAAAATGATCACTGACACATTCCTAATCAATCCTCTGGTAAACGTATTGATCCATTGAGAAGCAGCATCATCAGAGTAATCCAAGTCCCTGTTGGAGTCAGTCAGAGCATTTCCATAGAGAGCCACTTTGCATCAGCAGCACCATGCTCCAGTGCTCTGGGAGACTTTATAGTCCTGAGAGTTGAACACTGGATGACTGACAGCTGTCCTTCATGACAACAGAAGCCACAGAAATCCTCCTCATCAAAAACATGACTTTGGTCTCCGTCCTCATCTGGACTCTCCTCTGCTTCACTCAGGGTGAGGAAAATCATTTTTCTGTGATGTGAAAATCATTTGGAGTGTAGCTGAGTTTCACCTCACCATCTCATGTCCAGTGTTTCTTCTCTCTCCTCAGGGTCTGTTGGACAAAATCTTGTCGTGACTCAGCCAGCAGCCAAATCAGTGCAGCTGGGTCAGACTGTCTCTATTGACTGTAAATCCAGTCCAGCAGCTCGTCACTACTCTGGTTCACAATATTTCCTGGCCTGGTACCATCAGAAAACTGGAGAAGCTCCTAATCTTCTGATCTACAGAATATCAGACAGATTTTCTGGAATCTCCTCCAGATTCAGTGGAAGTGGAGCAGGGAATGGAGTTGACTTCACTCTGACCATCAGTGGAGTTCAGGCTGAAGATGCAGCAGTTTACTACTGTCAGGCTCATTATTATATCAACAGCCAGTATCTGTTCACACAGTGAAAAAGCGTCGTACAAAAACCTCCCTCAGTCAGACTGAACAGAAACTGTACTGACTGCTGCAGCTGGAAGCTACTGCAGAGACTGATACAGTTCACTGAGGACACACACACACACACACACACACACACACACACACGATTTCTGATGCTCATTGCGTCTCCACCAGTTTTCCTCCTGAAGTTCAAACAGCAGCAGAGTCAGCTCCACTGATGTAGAGACACAAACCAAATTCACAATATATCAAACATCAACGTCCACACATCACACTGAAATCTCAGGACACTGAAGCTCCATATCTGCAATGCAACAAATGTTTTCTGTGGCAGAAACACTGACGCTCAGAAACATAATGGATTCTGGGCCACAGTTCATACAGTACATGTCACTGAACAACCTGTTTGTGTATCATATGCCTCATATGTCACCTCACACTTCAGATTTATAAACTCATCATAACAGCTGTCTGTAAGTTGAGAGACAGTTTTGGAATAAAGAAACCATTTCGGTTCAACCAACTAATAACTTCTGAGATTTGATCTCATTAAAAGTGTCTACTTAGATTTATTACCTATCATTTAAAATGTTCACACCTGATTTTACTGCCATGCTGGCTGATTCATTATGTGCCTGTCTGCCTGAAATGTGCACTGACATTAGTGAAACGCTCTGTAGTGCTGCACAAGTCCCCCATGAGATTTTGTCTTTTTTCCCCTCTGAATTGTACAAACTCTGTGGAAAGTTGGACGTGATTTATTCTTGTATCTTAACTGTAATGAGGCTTCAGAGGAGGGATATTCATGAAGGTACAAATATAACTTTTCAAGAAAATAAAACAGTAAATGTAATGCTCCGTATTTGTAAAGCACCTTTCTAGTCTTTTCACCACTCATTGCTTTGACACTACATCACATTCACACAATGGTGGAACAGCCACCAGGGGCAATTCAGGGTTCAGTATCTTGTCCAACATCGACATGAAGCCTGGAGGAGCCGGGAATTGAACCGCTGAACTTCCCATTAACGAGCAACCCGCTCTACCCCCTGAGCCACAGCCGCCCCTATAGTCTTTAATAACATTGTAAAATTGGAAAGGACCACAGTTTAGACCAGAAATTTAAAAGTTTGAAATAACAGGAAGCAATAATGCTGATTACTTGTCAGGAATCTGGCTGGACCCAAAAGTAGATTGAGACAAACAGGTCAGGTTTAAGGAGGTTTATTAAACAGGCAGGTTAGAATGTGAGTTCAGGGAGCAGGCAGGTGGGTGGGGCTGGGGTTTTGGGTGAAGGTCCAGGCTTTCTTGAGTCATTGTGAGCTGGCTGATTAATGAGGCACATGCCAGGGAGAGATGATCCAGAACAAATTGTGGCTGAATGTGAAGGCCGGCTGGCAAGCAAACAAGGCAGACAGAAAAGCTCACAGAGTTACTGGTGTCTGGCAAGTAAGCTGGTAATAGTACGTTGTGGTAGACATAATAGTATGACTTAACAATGCAGCAGGGACTGGATGTGATGCCTGGGTCTTTGAAGGGAGGCTGAATGAGTAGATGATGGTCAGGTGTGTTGAAAGTGCTTGCAGTCAGGTGAGGAGACGACACCAAACCAGGAAGGCCAAAAGCAACGGAGCGAGATGATCAGACAGACAAAAACCAAAACACACCACATTCACCCAAAGATTAAAACTAACTAAAAGCACCCACACCAGCTGTCACGTGCAGGAGTCGTAGCATGGCTTTAAACACATGCTGAAAGTGCTTGAGCCACGTTACGACATCCGGTCGCTCACCCACTTCAGCGAAAAGATTGTGCCAGATCTTTATGAGTAGGAGAAGAAAAAAGTTGTGGATGAACTATCCCGAGCATCCTCTGTCGTCTGTAACGACAGACGGGTGGACGTCCAGGGAACGGAGAGCTATGTGGAGAGCTATGTGACGATAACCGCTCACTTCATCACAGCAGACTGGGAGATGAGAAGTCCGGTGCTGCAGACACGCCCCCTCTACGAGAGTCACACTCATCTTGCGCAGGTACTGACACAAGCAGTGGAGGAATGGAAGATAAAGAGGCCCAGTACTAATATCCCAGTCACAACTGATAATGCCACAAATCAAATAAATGCAGTGAATGAGGCAGGACTGGGTCCACGGATAGCGTGCTTTGCACATGTAGTGAATTTGGCATCACAGAAGGGAATCTCAGTCAATAGGATGGACCGCCTCCTTGGGAGGATCAGGAAAGTGGTTTCCTACTTCCACCGAAGCACAACAGCTGCTCATGTGCTTAAGACAAAGCAACAAATGCTAAAGCTGCCTACTCATAAGCTCATACATGATGTCCCAACAAGGTGGAACTCCACTTATGATGTGTTAGAGCGTTATCTGGAGCAGCAGGCAGCTATATACTCTGCACTGACGAAAAATGTCAAAGACATCATCACCCTGTCTGATGATGATGTGAGAGTGGTAGAGGAGGTCCTCCAGGTGCTTAAACCCCTCAAAACTGTTACATCTCTGCTGAGCACTGAAACTTCACCATCTGTGTCAACGATCCTGCCGCTGAAAACAAGGATTCTACAATCCATTGCTCCAAGTGTGGAAGACAGCGCCATCACTCGAGATGTCAAGACTGCCATTAGAGAGGACCTGAAGCCCAGATAAACTTCACCCCCTACTCTACAGGACTACCTTCACAGATCTACTGCCCTGGATCCGAGGTTCAAGTCCCTGTCTCACATGGACCCTGCCCTACGCCAGAGGACATACAGTGACCTCACCACTGAGATTGTGAGCAGTCCGGGCACTGAAGACTGATGAGGTAAAGAAAAAGAGTATTATTGAAAAATGATCAATTTAAATCTAAATACATTTTTTATTTTCAGTAATAATGGCAATGAGTGTAAATACCCTCATATTGCCAAGATGGCAAGATGCTATCTCGCTGTGCCAGGCTCTTCAGTTCCTTCCAAGAGAGTGTTCTCAACAGCAGGGGACGCAGTGACTGCAAAGAGGTCCACACTCTCCCCACACATGTAGACATCCTTGTCTTTTTGAAAAAGAATTTGAAATTATAAGCTCAGGTATGCTTTGCTTTCTTTCTTTTTCTTTGATGATGTGGACATAGGCTTATTTCACTATCCATGTTTAAAGGAAGGAGATATGCCTTTTTATGTTGCACTTTAAGTTGTTTTTCATTAATTATGTTAAAAAGAAGATAATATGCCTTGTGCACTTTAAAGGGACTATATGTAGTTTTTCTACTAAAATTAATCCTTTTGTTATTGCCTGTGTGTGAAGGGGTTGTAATCTGACATTAAAATGATCCACTTGCCGGGTTTGGCTATTAACTCTGAAGGCAAGTATTCCTATTCCTATTTGAAGGCTACGGCTCGGATTTTCCGCAAAATCCAGTGACTGACACCTGCATGCGCGCTCCCGAGCCTCTCGCTTTATCTACTGCACTCGACGACACTGCAACTTACGACATGGAGTCTGGTAACACTAAGAAACGACCTGCTCCCAGCACAACACAGACTCCAACACAAACTCCACATATGGATAAAAACCAACAAAAACCTTTATCTGCTGAAGCTCGTCAGGCCAAATGTGAATCGGATCGACTTTGAACGAAAACACGGATCAACATCGGCAGGGCTTTTGAATCATGGAGAAACCTCCGCTTTGTTTTGAGTATAAAAACAGACCCGGAGTTGGCTTTCATCCAATTGGACAGTTAAGCTAAGATTATTATAAAACATGTAAAACATTTTGATTTTCTGTTTCAGTTGGCTCAAGTTAGATAGCGTTAGCTCGCCGGCTAATGCCGAGTAGTTGCTAATGTTGTCTGGTGCAAAGTTATATCGTATTAAGTTGATTTAAATTATTAAATAAAAAATATAAAAAGTGTTCATAAATGAAAAGACAAAACTTATGTTTATTTGTCCTGCTGATCCGAAGAATGATCCGATCCGTGACTCTGATCCGAGTTTTTTGATCCGTTGCACCCCTATCAGGATGCCTATACTGCCTACTCTGAAATAGCACCTGACTGAACAGCCCTACAGCCAGATACCACAACAGCCACGTCCGTTAACGGCAGCTCTCCACTCATTGGTCAGTACACTTGGTATGGTTGCTATAACAATATTTAGTGGCCAGGAAAATAGGCCACAAGGATTTGTTCATTTATTTGGCTAGAACAACTAAGAACCTTTAAAGACGTTAAACACACTATACCTAGTAAATTCTATCCTTGGTAAAGAAAGTGTCTACAACTTGCGCTTTAAATGCAGTATTATGATTAAAACTGATTTAGGCAATTCTATTGTTCAATATCAATATCATCATAACATTAGTTAATCACATAATGTTTTACTTCAAAGTCGTCTTTCATAGGTAATCTTTTTACATGTAAGTTCTGTGTCTCTAGATGGAAAGCACTTTAACCCTTTACTCACTCACTGTTGTTACCAAAAAGAAAAAGGCTCCAACTGTTTTGCAACCTGATAAAAAGTCCCATTTCCCTTCATGGTGGTTTATGCATATAGAGGAATCTCAACTTTCTCAGTCTCATCTCTGTTCAGCTGCTGGAATTTGTGATAATATGTATAATTAACATAGAAATGTACATGTTTATTGACCAGGCAGAGGTAATTTTGTGATTAAAAAAATGAACAGGTGTTTATCATCTACATACATATACAAATGATATGGGGTGGTGATGGAACAGTGGATAAGACACATGCCTTTGGTGTGAGAGACCCAGGTTCCCCACTGTGACACATCTACCAGTGTGTCCCTGAGCAAGACACTTAGTGTTAGTTGCGCTTCAGAGGTGTGCGACCTCTGACCCATATAGCAATTGTAACTCGCTTTGGATAAAAGCGTCAGCTAAATGAATAAGTGTAATGTGAATGAATTCCATGTCTCCTGCTATAAAGCAAATGCAGCATGTAAAGCCAGCAGAGATTGAGTCTTGTGGGACACCGAGTTTATAACTGGCTGTTGCTGATGAATGTGACCAAGTGAGACAACATCACGTCTGCCTGACAGATAAGGACTGAATCAGTTTAACACTGTGACACAGAGGGTAACTATCTCTGCAGTCTATGTAGAGGGCACTGTAATTTACACAACAGTTTCCATCTGTGCTATCTTCACAGCTGCTGGAGGTGGTCATGCTTATGAATCCCTGCTGTCCCTTAGACAATATTCTGTCAAGTCAAGGACGTTTGACTCAAGTCTTATTCAGGTGATAATTAGCAGTTCCTTAACCAAGGGTGTTGTTCCCTCCAGTTTTAAACATGCAATTCTGCAACCCCTTTTATGGAAACCTACCCTTGACTCCAGTGATAAAAACTACAGGCTCATCTCCAAGCTAACATTTATTTCCAACGTTTTAGAAAAAGTGGTCCTCCTCGTACCTGAACACATTAAACATCTTTGACAAATTCCAAACTGGTTTTTAGAGAACTTCTACTACTGACTCTGCTCTGTTAAGGTACATAATGACATCCTTCTCACAGTGTTGGTTTACCCCCTACCTGAGAGAATAATTCTTACTGCTATTAAATGTGGCATCCCTCAAGGTTTTATGCTTACCCTTGGCACTATCTTTCAGAAGTACAATGATTTGTATCAATGTTATGCGGATGACACACAGTTTTACATACCAGATGCACAAAATGATTTTGTTTTTGAAGCCTTCAATAGTTTAGCTCCACAATACATTATTGTCAGGATTGCCCAAGTGCAGAGGCAGGTTAGTGCAGACCCAAACGAGCAGGATGGAGTTCTTGTGTTTATGAATGATATGCTAAGTACATACTCTGTGCCTGGGTCACTTAGGTCATCCTCACAACAACACCTTACTACTAACTAAAGGTGACCAGGCTTTGGAATAGTTTCCCGTCCAACGTTAAGTCCTGCCCCACCATGGAGATCTTCAAATCTAATTTAAAGATCTACATTTTGTTTTTTGGCTTTTACCTAGATTCTGACCCAATAGTCTTTATCAGGCCCACATTGTATTATTTTAATCGTTCTCTTGCACCATTTTAACCTGACGTTGTTCTTATTTATTTCCTTTTAGTTTCTTTGATTTTGATTTTAACCGTACACTTGTAATTTTGTGTATTGAGTACCTGTAAAGCACTTTAGGTGAACTCCTGTTTTTTTATATGTGCAATGTTAAATAAAGTGACTTGACTTGATTATGGCAGCACGTGAAGTCTAATGTCATAAAATCCATGAATAATCTCAGGACTTCTACAAGATTTAAAGGGTCTCGTGTTTTACGAATTCTCCCAGATCTCTCTTATAAAAAACAGTATTATCATAATAATTCTTAGTTAATTAAATGATGAACAACATAATTTCCTTGTGTAAAAAGATTACTTGTCAGTTACTGTATAGCATACTGGTTTGTGTTAATCTGCATGAGGATGTTTTAAACAGGCAGCTGTCCCAGCAGTGAGGAGGAAACAGCATGATATGTTGAGGACAGCTACAGTTCACTGACTCTGTGTGTTTGCATATCTGTCCTGCCTCTCTGCTCCCAGCCGTTAAGAGGCCAGTGTTGATCAGTGGCTGTCCAGGCCTTTCAGAGCCACTGACACGCCGGCAGCACAATGATGATGTCACTAATTCTACTGCTGGCCACCCTGGGGCTCCTTGTTCAGGTGAGACTCTCTTCTGAAAACTTTGCTTCAGGATGCAACCAGCTTCACCACAATGATGTTCTGCTGTGATGGAGAAACACTGAAACAAGCAGCATTTACCTTCTTCCATCTGTTCTCCATCTTAAAGAAATGAGACTCTTCTGTTTGGATGCTGATCATCTTTCTCCAAGCTGGATTTGTCTCAATAACCCTTCTCCTCTTTTTCATCTTTTCCAGGTTCATCAGGACAAATCATCCTGACTCAGTCTCCTGGATCTCAGTCTGTTGTTCCAGGACAGGCTGTCTCTCTCAAATGTAAAACCAGTACAGGTTTTATAGTTATGGTTACAGCTGGCTCAGCTGGTACCTTCAGAAACCTGGAAGCTCCTAAACTCCTGATTTATCGAGCTACAGCCCGTCAGTCTGGAGTTCCAGATCGTTTTAGTGGAAGTGGATCTGGGACTGACTTCACTCTGACCATCAGTGGAGTTCAGGCTGAAGATTCAGGAGTTTCTACTGTCAGCAGGGTTACAGCACACCGTTCACACAGTGATACAACGTCGTACAA